>NW_027526445.1:112942269-113484769 GCF_048455015.1 Haemaphysalis longicornis
TGTTCCAGAATGTTGGTCGGTTTCGCTCAAAACAAGCCTGAGACCCAAACATTTGGATGGATCGATATTTAAATGAAGGGAAACTCGGCTTCTCTGCATCGCTAGCTATTCAAGACGGAGGCGTTTCCCCAGTGCATGAGTATGCGTGGCTGGAATTGCCGGTCGAACCGCGCCGTAGGGGCGTGCACTTTGGTTTATTTTTTTTTTTTGTTGTTGCTGAGTTTAATTCTGTGCTTGTTTAGGTTATAACAAGTGGAGCTTAAAGTTTATTCTTGCCGCCTGGGAGTTTGCATCGTAAAGAACAATCACGGCCAGGACTGGATTTTACTGATTTTCTTATTACATTTTACCGCTTCTAAAGTGAGCTTCATGTTTTAAATATGCGGTTCGGTTTGTTTTGCCTTCAATAAGCTTCTGGAAAGTTGTTCAAACTTCTCCAAACACTTTTATTAAAACTTGGTTGGGTACAGCTTTGAGCCTACCGTAATCATCCGAAATCTGCAAAGGGATATAAACAAAAGAGCAAAACGTTGTGGTGTTACTTTTACTCCACAGGAATGAAAGTTGGCGGGATTCTCTGGACTGATATAAATAAGATTTCTTGACTTAAAGGAAACAAAAACACAGTCGGTTCACGGAACGGCGGATGCGAAATTTTGAATGATGGGCTAATATCGTCAAGGATAAATACAGACCCTAGAGAAAGTTTTAGAAAAAATCTTCAGTTCCTGTTGTTGCGGCATGGTTCGACGATAACAATGGTTGCATATATCAGCTTTTACAGGATATAGAGTAGCTGCATATGTGACCTTGTTGACATTTTTTACGCGTGTGGGAGGATTTTTTTGCGAAGTCACAATTGCAAAAAGCTGCGGCTGGTCCTTCCTACACACATAAAAAAATTGGCCGCGTATCTGCTCCTTTTGCTGCAAATGTCGACAAAAGACGATATATCGACATTTGACAAGTAAATGCCTCTCTTCACTTTCCCACTCACCTCTCGTGCTGTTCCTCTTGCGCCCCGCTTCCATTAGAGAACACACGCGAGAGAATACACGCGAAACAAGTGGCTTCTCCCTAGTAACTTTCCGGCAACTTTTCTATGACTGTCGCAGATTCTTGTCTGTGCGATCGCCAACCACCGAACTAACACATCGCTGCTAAGACACAAGACTGGACGATTGGAGTGGGACCTCTAGTTACATTTGATCGCATCACTTGAATGCTAACTTGTGGTTAACTCCCATAGCACGTCACTATTGAGAAATTTGAAAGCTTTTCATTATTTCTTGCAGTTTGTTTTCGGTTATAAACTTATCCAGGGATGCAATGAGGCTGTGTGGTACTGAAACCTGGTGCTTTCAAATTAAACGAGGTTTTATTTTGTCTTCATGTACCCTTAGAACGCCAATGGCATATGTGGTCTGCCTGGCTTAGTTGATTTGCTTAGTCAGTTTTCTTCAGCTTTCTCTTTTTCTATGTCTTGGAAGTGCAGCTGTCTGCCCGTAGGCTTTGGGGCTGCTTAGAATCATGCCTAACATTATCGTACAGGTGCTGCTGAAGACAGCTTAATCACGGTAACTTCATGAAATAGCCTTCTGGGGCGTATACAGGAAAAGAAAGATAAACTTGGTTGGGGACGTGGAAGTATCAAAAGGTTCGTAATGCCGCTTGTGATTGAGTGCGCAAAAGGTAGACCAAAGGTTTTTGGCAGAAGCGTTTGTGCAGGGAGATTTATCCCCATGACGTTTCACCAAGGTTTGAATTCGGGCTAGTTGGTTCTGTTGCATTAGGACAGACAACAGCGTGTCATATGCTTGTAGTGCAGTGTTCGGGTTTTTTGTGTGCTTTTGCGTCACTGACATCACACTGACGCCACTCCGATTTTTTCTTTTATATTGCTCGATGCAGTAAAGGTCTTAGTTTTCAGTCAGCGCTCGTGTTTTAAATTCTTTCTTCGTATTCGTCTATGCGCCGTTTGTCGTCATTAGCCATGACGTTTCCTGTTTCAAATCAAGGCTCTTATCATTTTCACGCTTTCTTGCCCTCAGAATTTTTGCCATCTCTCACGTTGTCGACTTTTTTTTGTTCTCGTTCTCTTCTCTCCACCGCAGCAAGGAATTCTCCCTATTCGTGATCGACAACGAATCCTACGAAAAAGATGCCGTCCTGTACATCGAACTCGGAGAACCCAAGCTCGAGGAAGGTAATGTTCGGTCTCCTCACTATTCTTATTTGCTTGTTCTTGAGAAAAAAAATAATTGGTGACCTTTGGAAACAGGGAGAGCCCGGGAGTAAGGAGTGAAGGTTGTAAGGAAGGGTTATCACTAGCAGTGTCGACCACCCCGTCACGAAGTATCGTCAGTTCATGCGCAGTCTACAAGTGTTACTGTGGCCGCGTAAAAATTCGGAGCCCCTTGATTGAGTGCGGAAGCTGAGTGTACAAATAGAAAGCTACGTGTTTCTTTCTTCAGCTATCGTCTAGTGAACTAATCTGCTTTTAAATTGTCGCACGTAACTAAAAAGAAAAGCTTAAATTGTATTACATCTTTGCCTTTTACGGTGTTCTGTACCGAATAGCGCTGAGTCATCGCCGAAAGCGGTCTCCGACGTGTGAAGTATATATTGACGACATGCCTTATTTTTTCCACTGTATGAGCTTTTTTTTCTCTTGAAGTGTGTGCCGGTGTACTCGTCATGGCTAAGACGTTTCAGATATGTGTAATCTGCGCCGGTTTCTTCTTGCGCGTTCTGGCCTTAACAAGCGAGACAAACCTCAAGCAATGTTCTTAAATGACAGATTAAAATTTCCTTACCGGACGTTTACGAATGTTACGTCTGAGTAACAATTACAAGTTTCTTATGTGTGTATAGGCCAGCCAATCAAAGACGAACTTCTCGACGCCAAGACTCGATATCAGATAGTTGACCAGTCACCAGTAAACATTAAGGAACTCTGCTTCTTGTTATATCTGCTTAGAAGACAACATTGAAGTAGCTTTTGGTGAAGAGTTGCAGTAAACGTTTATTACAAAGGTGGGCGGATCGAAAGAAAGAGGATGGATCGACGCTCGTGATACGAAGCGCAATCCCCGTAAACGCTTGCACTATTACTCTTCTGTCCAGGTCCAAAGAAGAGGAGCAAAAAACAAAAATCGTGTTTACAAATCGCACCACAGGGCTTGTCATTTTCACTCCAACTTTGAGGCTTAGCGGAGAAGACTTTGCCTCTTCTTTTCGTCGAGGAGTGACACGCGAAGCGGCCTTATCGTGCTGCTGAAGAGCGTGCCCTGGAGGAGCCGTTACAAACAGAAATCTTAACGACTCGATCCGTGTTCACCACAGCTGTCCATAGCAGATGGCGTTGTCAGTGAAACGCCCCGAAGGCGAGAATTTGGCGGGCGAAAAATAGAAAACAATTTCAGAAGCAAAGCTTCTCTCTTCACAGTGTAGCACAGAAAAGATGGCATGTACGCAATGCTCAACGTTAGGTCTCTTCATTTTTTTTATCGACCAACCTTCGTTAAGCAAACTTGGTATTTTAGTTTGCTCTAGTCAGCATTTCAACGAAACGATAAGGCTGGTGTCAGCAGGCGCCATATTGTAGTAGCACCGCTGCTGATAGAACCTCTCGGCGTTCGAAGTTTTCTGCACTCTGCAATTTCCGCGGTCGTAGTGAGAATCGAAACGCTTTTGCAGACGTTTACAGGAATCTATGTAGCTTTTCGTGAACTTATATCAGCCCGCCGGTCAACAAAATCTGTCGACACCAAAAACGAAAACAAAGCCTAGGGAGCTTGGCTGTTTTTTGGATGCTATTACATTTTTATTACATTTTTGGATGCTATTACAATATACTCGCTATAGAAACATGTAGGATAAGCTTATTCATCTTTTGCGAGATTTGGGCTGAAGAACAGAAATCAATCCGCGATGCACACTCTACGCGAGCGTTTCAAAAAAGTTTAAGGCTACACACCTTATTAACAAGCCCAACGGTAGATATCTTCTGCCTACGTGCAATCTTCGTCATAATTGTGTAGGCCAGTCCTAAGGTCTACGGGCCATAAAGAATTCAAAGCCAAAGCTTAACGTTCAGAAGTGACCAGAATGTTTTATGACACTAAGAAGGAGGTTCGTTTTCTCAAGCTTCCTGGCACAAAAAGTTTGAGACTCGCTGGAGAGGTGGGGTTGTACCCAGGTTTTTTTGTGGCTTATGCCCTATAGGCACGGCTTAGAAAAAACTTGGCAAAGACTGTTCATGTATCGATTTGCTTGGGAAAGCAGTTGAATGTTATTCCGCCGCAGACTGGGCGCCAGAGCTCGATCTGGTTCATTGTGCTGATGAAGAAGTTTGCAAAAACAAATCACGGGGTGTAGTATGCCGGGGCTCTACACCCTCCTTACACATTTCCTCCTCCTGTTTATGCGTTTCCGATGGCGTTCGTCTTCCCTGTTTTTTTTTTCTTCCTCTCTCGGCTCTTTTCTTTCATGTGCCTTGGGACGTGCAAACTGCGCTGCATGAGCCACTTTCTGTCGTCACGTGGTTGACCCGCTATTTCATCTCCCTCGCTCTCTCCGGGTGAAAGCGTGCTGTCCCAGATTTGAGATGGTTGTTCGGCAGCCGTGTCTCACTCCCCGAGCCGGCCCACGCCCATCAGCGACTCTTCGCCCGACAAAGCACGTTCGCGTGAACGACCGTCGTCATTCATCGCGGCACTTTCGCGCTTCGATCGGAGGGCGAATCACGTCGCGCGCAGCGCTGTAAGCGCGGGAAGGCGCGCTGTAAATGTCGCCGCGAATACCTGGCGCCGATATGTTGCGTAGGTTCGCGTTGGCTCGCTTATGCTCCAAGAGGCGCAGCTACTTAGCATACAGTCGTCGATCGAATTCTTAAATAGACCGGAGCAATTTGAGAAAAATGCTGAAAACAAAAACAAATTCCTCAATCACCGGTGCAACTTCCATTTTTTTTTTAGCGTTAGATGCACCGACAATGAGGTGAAATATTTCGATGTAACTGCAGGAGGTTTCGTATACACGAGTGGTAGTTTGCTCCCACCGGCATAAAAACAAGAGTTGTCACGTTACAATCCAGCTTCGATAAAAATATTATTCCACATGATAGATTTTCTGGCGGGAAAGCAGGCTGACTGTAGAAGCGCTGGTGTAAACGTTTTTTTCTTTAACGCGAGTTTTGCTTTGAGTTTCGGCAAGCGGGTGAACACAGTCCGCGGTGCACGAAGGGAGCTTTACAGCTATGGTGATCTTTCTTTCACTTCTTTGTGCGTGGAAACAACGGAGGAGCTATGATTGCAGCCAGCACATAACAAAAACTGCGTGATTTCCTGCCTTAGAGTGGAACTGTTCTTCTAGTCTCTACTTCGCTCTTTCTGGGATGTTTTTTAAAGCTGCTACTGAAAGATTTTGTAGCGAAGACCGAGGAATACTGCTAATAGCGGTGAGATTGGTTCTCTGTCGCGAAAAAAAGCACAAAGGACGCCTGGACTTTAACTACGCGGCAAAAAAATACAAATATGGTTCGAGGTAATTAAACGTTCTTTGATGAGCGTAGAGCAGCAATATCTCGCTCGAATATTTCGCGGCAACCTTATCTAATGACTGAAACATGTTATCGATCATGTTCTAAAGCGCTGTAGATGTTTAAGGAAGTTCAAAATTTGGGCTCGCGGGTGTTCCAAGCTCACATCACACTACCTTAATACCATTTTAATGAGATCCCGTTACAATGAGAAGCCAGCAAAAAAGTACAGCGAGTGCTACCTCACATCAAGGAATGAGTCGAGTCTTGAATGCTTATTTTCGCTAGAAACTGCTCTTGTAAAACGTTTAATTCGTTTATTTGTCAGCTAAAATGTATTATCGTCCGAACAAAACGCAATGCCGACATTTGTTCAGAAATGTCATTTCATTTCTAAGCTGAAACTATGGCCACTGAAACAAGTTTACGCGGTTTCGATTTCAGAAAGTTATTAAAGCTCCCTCGGTTCATAATTCCGCACAATCTGAAGGGAATTACGGAAAGAAAAAAGACAAAAAGATAAATTGAAAGCAATCAAGCCTTTATGCCAGAAATGCAGAAGGCGCGACCTCAAAACCTGCCCCTTATTTTCTTCGTTGTTGTTTTCCATCAAGGGCATTGCAAAATCGCTGATCTTCGACTAGAGAGCAGACATCTCAGTCGCGTAAGCTTGATGCACGGCTTTCAGAAAAAAAAAAGAACATGGTTACTGGTATCCTTTATTTGATGACAGGCAGAAGAGTCAGTGACCTTCTTAAATCGCGTCTCCAACATTAACCCCAAAACAGCAACGGGGACGCGGTCCCCTATGACCCCATTGCGAACGCCAGTCGCTGTAAGAGTGCCGTTAATCGCCACTCGATTCCGCGCAGGGCACCGGTACGGCCTTTAATGAGCACTACGTGTTCATTAGTGTAACGTCAAACGAAGGAAGCCTCAGTGTGAGCATTGTACCACCCATCATCGGGCTCAGCATTTTTATGTAAGCTGAGAGGTTAATGTACCCTTATGGCCAGCAGGAGGTAGGGCTCCAGAAAAGGGCGTTACTATCCAATTTCTTGTGCTTCACCTTTATTCGGCGTTTTTTTTTTCGACTAGTTTCAACTATGTCCCATTTTTAGTAGCTTTTGTTCAAGATTCTTTTTTGTCCCGCCCTCCTTCAGGTCAGTGAACTGCGTGGGGCGTTGTTCATTAGCTGAAACGTTCTTCGTCTGCCAGCTCTTGCCTTTATTTTTGAGTTTCTTTTCTAAACGCTTGCTTTCGCAATAGGAAAGAAACACCGACGTCGACCATTTCGTAATAAAAAAATTCTTGGGCGGTTTGTTTCAAACCTTTTCGCGACGCTCTGCGGCAAGCCACAAGGGAACCTCATTTTGCCCCGAGCAATTTAATTTTGTCGTACGAGTATTGCACACTCCATGTTGAGATGCTTGTGCTGGCGGGCCGAACTGAAGGTTAGTTAGAGGGAAGGAAGCCTCTTACAAGATTACTTCTGCGGCTTCTCGTAAACTTCGTGCCGCCATTGCGTGTCGCAATCTGCCATTGTAAAATAGCACCTAGGATAAAAAACGCACCCACAACGAAGTAAGGTTTTGGGTCTTGCGGCCAGAAAAAAATAAACTAAATTTTCGCTCCTATAAGAAAGACCATCTTGCGGCTTACCTACAAGTTGCCTAACGACATCGAAAACATCCGGTTACAGGCGGAAGATAATAAGGGGGAGAGTTGTGATGTCCTCCTGAAGATTGCTCAGATGAGCCGGCACCTCTGCAACAATGCTGTATTCTTAAACCAGTGCTGCGAGGGCAGACAGTACTTTCTCCCTCAACTTTATCCAGCAGTTCCCCAAATCTCCAACATTTTTACACGTTCGTTATGTGTAGATAATAAAGCAGATATAAGCAAATGGCCTTGTAGCGCAGGCGGCCTAATGTGTTCCTTGTCTCGAATTTAACTTGTGGCGCAGCTGCTGATCCTTAATTGTGAGGACGAGTGCAGAGTGCACTTTAACAAAGCGCCAAGGCTGGGGCGCTCAAATTACCATGGTACGTGGAACAGTCCACAAAAATGTGGTACCTCAAATCTAGCTCGTTGCCAGAACAGGTTAAGCCGCAAATGCCCGTTTGAATTCCCGCGCCGAGATAAATGACGCTCACTTCAAGCCGCTGCCTCGATTGACAAAAAGCGCCAAGTCGCGCGATAGTCCTTTTCCCGTATAATGTGCCAGGATATGAACGAGATTACGTCCATTCCTTTTGTAACGTAAGCTACACTGGCCGAGGTTGATCAGTTTCGCATGGGCCGTGAAGGTCCGTTCTGCGCAAGCGGGAGGAGCATTGGATTGGTTTGGATGGGATTGGATTGGATTGAATTTGGACTGGATTGGATTGGATTGGATTGGATTGTGTTGGATTGAAATCCAATCCAATTGGAGTACGGGTGTGTAGAGAATTGAGTCTGCACATTCACCGGTCTGCGCATTCTAGAGGAGTGACGTCATAGCCGCGGCAGACGCACTGGCGCCGGCGCGTGCCTAGCTGTGAGCCTCCGTTGCGCAGTAGCCGAGTATGACGCTGCGCCGGAGCAGCTTGATAGCCGTTTCGCGTGGCTCCTGGTGCGCGAGCCGTGCTGCGGGAGAAGCCATGCGCGAGGAGCAGTGACTGGACCGGACTGGACCGGACTGGAATAGAATGGATTGGATTGGATTGAATTGGTCTAGAAATCACTTTAGCAAGACTAAGCATGATAATCAGCTAATCCTACACAACCAGGAAACCTAAGAATAACCAGCTGAACCTTTGCTCACGCTACGTATATCCTGGCATAGCCGAGCTAAGCCACTGCTAATTTTTTGTAATTATCCCGAAATATCTGTCCAGGAAAATTTAATCCCGAGAAGAGCGAACCCCATTGTTCTAATTTTTCTTACACTGTTGATTCTACAGCATTATTATTCCTCGAGAGAAGACAGAGAGATTGGTTTTGTTTTTCTCGGACAGGTAATAAGCAAAACCTGCAGTCGTAGTCTGTCCTCCCTTAGCCTAGTATATCTCTCGGGCGCAGTCCAGTTTGTTTCAAATAGCGGCTGAGCCTTGGAAATCTACACGTGTAATAGCTTCCTGGTTGTCACTAACGAAAATTGGACTCACGAAGGTCAAATATAACTAAAGCAAAGGACAAGGCCTAATAACACAGAAATGAGTTCGCAGTTAATATTGCGCGATTATTGTACGTCGAATAGTCATTACTGATTGTTTTCATTAGCGAGCCCTGGAAATCTAGAAATTTTGCGAGGGCGCCGGAATAACTGATCGGTTGGCATCGACGAAAAGTAATCCGAAAAAAGTCAAATGTACGTAAATCAAGGCACAGCACTTTTAGACAGAAACGGACGCTCATTCCGTCGCTAATTACGCGATTATGTACTTTTATAGCGATTATTACATTTTCGCATTTTTTGATAAAGCCGCATAGCAACCTGGATAATTTAAATTTGCTGAATCATTAACTACGGATAAAACAAACTAGAATCCCCGATACGTTGCCGTGGTGCTTCATGAGAGAAAGAAAAGTTACCATCACTCAAGGTCGTGAAGCCAAAGGTGTCACAAAACCCCAAGAGTGCTGATAGCGTCGCCTTGTGGTCATTGTAGACGGCTTCTGCTTTAATTTTTCGCCTACGCCTAGGTGTGCTGCCATATCTGCGTGACATCCCATTTCGCCGTTCGTCCATGAGCATATCTTTGCCACTCGCGCACTCCCTGATCAAAGCAGTCGAAACCTAAACTGAAACCACTGATTGCATTATGTCTAAACACCTATCGTAACTCACATATCTAAAGTGCTTTATAGTGATTTCTATTCATGCAAGTGGGGAGCGAACGTAGAAAAAGAAAGGAGAAAGATTAGTACCCTTTCATTTTCTGAAAAAGAGTGATTAGTGAAGATGGGCGGAGTCGATGGACCGTTGCTCCATCCGCACTGCCGCCGACCCTGCCTTCTGTTGTAGCTTGAGCTGTGCTGCACACGGTAGCTCCCTGCGCGCGCGATCTGCTGCGAGCGAGACTATTTTTCGCTCCCTTCCATGGGCCGTTCGCACTACCAGTGTCGAAGATGCGACAGTGTAATCTCTCTCCCCTTGTTTCTAACTCCTCTTCGACCTGGTTTCCTCGCGCTGCGCATGGGGTTGTGCCGGGGAGTTTCCTGCGGGCACGAGACCGGGGGATTTTCATTTAGCCAGACACACAAATCTTCGATGTAATATCTGGCGGCAGTGAGCTGTTGAAGTCAGTAGGTCTTTCACAACCGCTGTTAAGAATAATTTCAAGCCGGGACGTTTCACGAACTACTTTCAGACTATTGACCCACTGTGGCAAATAAGATTAGAGAGTTTTAGCTTACCGGGTGTAGCGGGACCCGACTGCGCATGCGCGCGCGGGCCTGGCCAGGCGGGGGCGCCCCGCCAGAACTAAGCCACCATACAGGAACGAATGCGCACATTTCAAGTCGGGTCCTGGTACGCACGGTACGCTAAAACCTTTTATCGAGAGTTTTTAAAGCAGAGCTGAGAAACGGTCCCGGTACAGTACCGGGCATACCTGCGCATGCGCACAGCCAGTTCTTCTGGCTGTGTGCGCGCGCAGAAGCGCTGGTCGCCTACCTGGTACCGTACCGGTAACGGTTCTCCACTCTGCTATAGCTCTCTATTGTTTACGGATCGCTTCCGCGACTTAGTCACGCTTGCCAGACAAAAAAAAAAATCACCTGAGTCCACACTCAAAGCTGCCCTCTGATCGTAGCTCGAAAGGTGCCGAGTCCTATCGTAGGTGAGATATTCACCGCCTGAAAAAACGTTCATGCCTGTTTGGCCTGTTTTTCGAGACGTGCTTTGTCGGTCTGACCGGCTCGCGCGGTGTCGTTTGTGACGTGCCGTTTGGTGTGACTTGGCGTAACGTGGCGAATTCGTTGGTTGTGACGTCATGTGGTCCTTAGGTGTCTCGGACGTGAGCGACGTGTCCCCGTGTCGTGTTTGTGCTTCGTAGTGTGACATCAGCGAGCGCCCATCGCTCATCGTCGGCGTAGCCCTGCATGCTTGCAACGATGTCACGACTTGTAGTCGCTAGCAGAGCCCTACTCACTCACTTACTCCAAGAGAAGGACGTGTAGAGGAAAGTTGATTTGAGAATGGAGCGAATGAATCAAGTAGTGGAAGTGGTAATTCGAGGGTTAAACTGAGAAATAACAGGCAAATTACAGAATTAACCAACAAAAAAATTGCGGGTGCACTTCTGCTCTGTAAATTCTTTTTTAGAACGTGGTACCTCCTGTGGCGTATGAAAATAGCTCACATAATCTAAAGGCATATTGCATCTCTACGGCTTAGATATTTTGTCTTTATTTGCTCTTGTCGCGTCTAAGAGATAAGCAAAACTGCCGTGTTGTTTGGAGTGCTGTTGTTGCAGCCGCCACTGGTGTCGGGTTTAGGCGTTTTTACGTACACGAAGAGCAGCGTTCGAGCTTTTAATAGGCAGAAGTCTTTTTCTGAATACCAGTCATTCCATGTAGTCGTTCTAATAAATAACAATTTATTTCCGCGACGTTATTCAGAAAACTGCGCCGTATTTTACTGTTTTTTTCTCGCGTGTGTATCGTACTTATGGTTAAATACGGGGCAGTCATTGAGCCTGTTGCGATGAGCCCCGCTCGTATTTTATTATTTATTATTAAGTTTGGCTTCATTGCAACTACTAAACGTGAACGTATTTGGGCGTGTTCTAAACAATGAACATCTAGTGACAGCAGTTTGTTTAATAGGGATTGGCTGTCTTCTGTGAAATCAGCTCGATCTCTCCATGAACAAATACAGTCGGATTTGGATTTAAAAAAAAAAGATTACAGTTTGTGGTGACCTGCTGAAGGTTTTGATTGGCTAGAACCTGCAGAATAACGGTTAATGTTGGAGTACAAGTGGGGAAACCACGTGCAAGCCTAAGGGCGGCCATTTTCGGTTTTTCACATTGTCAGCCATTTTGAAGTAGGTTGCTCGACCAAGCAATGCCTTATACTGCCATTAGAATAAAATATTTGTGTTTGCCTTTTCAATAAACAAGGAAACGAGGATACAATACACATTTTCTTACCAATTATCCAAAAACTCGGGGCAGGTACTTCCTGCACATTTTTCTTCGCTTTGTCATAGACGGTTTTAAAACGACCGCGTATTGAGGAGCGTATATCAAACCAGCCAGCAAGCAGCCACTTTCTTGAAATACTCCGAAAAGCGTACTTACCGTAATAAACTGATCCTGTCAACCTTATTCGGATATGCCTCACAAAAACAACACGCACACCATCTCAAGCACTCTGCGCTCGATGCGTAGTTCGTTGCGAAAGCTGGCGTACGCATGAGCGATGATCATGCATCGTAGTGTACCGTTCTCGAAAAATGCTCCCTGGAGACAACGGGCCCGAATTGTGCGGCGCGGCATTTTATTATTGACGGTTCGAGTGGGGCGCAACGTGCGTCGATCGAAGCGCTAGCAAGAGAACATAATGATACAAAGGGAAACGCATCGCACCTGAGATCCGGAATGCCTTGATAACGTTGGGAACGAACATTTTTACGCTGGCTATGATTTACAGCTTTCGTAGTGAGTAGAGCTGAAAAAAAAAAGAAGCACCCGGGCTGTTGTTCGCTGCACTGGCTTTATCGTATACAACAGCGGCCATTTCGGCGCTGTGATTTATTGCTGCCTCTGTAGTGAGTAGGGCTTCGTCCTGGGCTGCTGCTTTGTAGTGTGACGGCAAGTGCTCTCTTGTCTTCTCATGGCGTACAGCCACGCGGTTTGTCTTCTCTTTTTTGTTAGTTTTCTGTATACGGACACGGTGCGTTTATCTCCCGTATAGCGTGTGTACAACAGATGCTGTCGTGTTATCCTCGCTGTCTTTATGCGCCTAGTGGTTTCACGCCTATGTTCCCGGCGGTGGGTGCCTGCCGCTTCTTGTTATTTTGTTTTGCTACGCTTCTTACGTCTGTTACACTGCTGTTGTATTTGATGCGCCAGCTGAAGGGTTTCCCGATGTTTTGTTGTTTCTGTGGGTAGATTTTGCCTATGTTGTCTCAAAATCTTCACAAGGGAACAACAAAAGAATTGCGACAAATCATGACTCCAGAATCTCTCGTGCTGACAGAAGGGCCGCTTGTAAATATCAGGTGTCACCTTGTGCGCGTCCGATGTTTGCTTTATGGGGAATTAGGAGAGCAGTAAGGTAAAGCGGAAGCAGTACATAGTGGGTTCTTGCTGGCATAGCTTATGCTTCTAAACCCCGACGGAATATCGGCCTCAATTTGTAGCTCTTGGCAGAGATTAAGCGGGAACATTCTCTTAAATAGTTACGAAAAGTGATGACGGCATAAATAAAATTGTTGTGAACTTAAGTCGATTACGTTTTTAACAAAAGGACTGAGTTTCGCCAGACGCAACAAAACATGCAGGGATAAGGGTCATGGGATCAACGTGGGAAGTACAATCGCGAAAAAAATGAGCTGTTTGCTCGTAATTTTGTGCGCGCCAGAAAGATAATCAAAGGCTTTTACAAGACCGCACACATGGGGTGTCAGCTGTCAGTTCCCTGTACCGCCAAGCCTTTGCCTGATGGTCCCTTTACCACGGTCCATGTAGTGCGCTGGTGTATTGCTATTTAATTCCGTCGGAGGCAGTATTTCAAAGTTTTACGTCAACGAAACAACAAACTCAAGGAGAAACCCTTCACGCTCGCCCAAGTTGGTCTTCGACATTCTTCTTTTTCGTTTTGCTTTGCTTTTTTCTGTCTTTTGGTTTTCTCTCTTCATTTCTCTTTTCTCCTCTGCTTCTCTCTTTTTCTTTTCTCGGCCGGGGGCTCGTCTATTCCCAACGTTTTGAAATGTGCGTGCCCCGCCCTCCCCTTCTCATTCCCTCTGCCACCTTTGACCTCCTAGACGACCCTTACTACATCCAAGAAAAGCTGGCCTATGAGAAATCAGGTAGGCGCATCGCACAGGGCCGCGTCCCCATGCGATCTGCACACACACTGCTCGCCAGCTCGCTTTTGCAAGCCTACATCGGCCCCCCATCAGCCTAGTTTATATTATACGCTTGTGGGCTACACTGTGTGCTATTTCTAAACCTTGCAATACATTATACTGGCACATCTTTTCCCCCCTTACTCCCTTTAATTCTCATTTCAGTTTACTTAAGCCTTGCCTTGTCCTACGTAGAAACGCACTGCCCGAATGCTGGGAAATGGCCTCACGCTGTCTTCTCTCTCTATCTTCTCGCAGCGTATAAGCAAGATGAAGTCCGCTCTGGCGTTTCGCTTTGAGACGACTTCATCTTTTTATGTGTTCTGTGCTAGAGTGACTGCGATAGCCTGCCTATATGATTTTGGCAAACAACAGTGACAAGAGGTCCCTCTAGACACTGTCCCCGGCGTTGCATTTTTTAATTCGATTGCGAAAAGTTTTCAGGTCATCTCAACTAGACTGCTTACGTAAGAAATGGTGCAGGAGTGAAATGAAGCTGTCACGGCAAAACCGTACCTCTCGCTGAAACGGGATATAAGAAATGGGGCGTTCTTATATAGACCGGGTGCACAAATATCGAATAAGGACTGCTGGGTGTCCAGAAAAGAGAAAATTTACCATTTTGGCACCACACGCTAAAGCGTACCTTTTACGCATGGTGAGGGTCAATAGTGTGACGACCGCGCTTTATTTTATCGCCCAAAACAGCCTCGTTTGGGAACGCATTTCGAGATGTTAAAGTGTCTGGAGGGGCATCCAACCACTGTTGTCGACATCTTTTTTGCCTGTTTGTTTTTGCTGCATTTTGTGTGTTTTTGGCTTTTTTCACTGCCTGACCATGTCAAACATTCAGGCTTGATGCGGGAGAGCCGCCGTTTTTGTTTTTGTGTCGCTTGGTGAGAAGGCGAGTGATGCTGAGTAGAAGAGAACGTGATATTCAAGTTTGTCATGCCAACAGTCCGAACTTTATCATCTAAAGAATGCTGTTGTCGCTCCTTTCTTGTATTCCCAAAATGTATCGGGGCCCTGCATACAGGAAAGAAATGTGGTTGGTATCATGATGCCTCCAAATGTGCTTTAAAAAATTCTTCGAAAGTTTGAAGCCTTGCCCGTGCCAGAGAAGTTTTAAATATTCCTTTATTTACCACGCGAAGAGCCTAGAAGTAGGATGTGAGTAAAATTATTTAACGCGCACGAACTCTTTTCTTCGCATATCAATATATGTAACACATTTGAGTCCTTCTGGCTAGATTTAACACTTTTGAACTGATGTTAAATGGTATCATGACAGCATTGGCTCCAACATCTTCCAAGTGCATCCAAGAATTTAACGGTACTTCGTGTCATTTATATAGCATACACTGCCGTGGTGCAATAATAATTTGCAATAAAAACCTCTAAGCTTTTCTAAGGGTGCGTCAATTTCAAACCAATCTACAAACGTGCACACGGAACCTATACTGAATCAAGAGAACACGCCATCGATATTTTTAACTTTTTATTAACACAAAACCTAATTACCCCCTGCCACGACTAAAAGCGTGATCTAAACGTTCATCCCTGGATAGACTAAAATCCCTGTAGTGTACTTCTGTGCGTAGGAAAGCCGCGTTTTAGATTTGGGGCCTGAATGCCTGTTTACACACACTCTGCCCTGAAAGCTGACTAAAATAATACTTTATTTAAGGTCTTTTTATCTACTTTCGGCTAGCAAAATCGTAAAAAAATCTTCGTCGATTTCACCACTGTAACTCTACCAACAAAGTTCCCCAAAAATGGATAAAATGTCACTGCGATGACTAAATCTGTTGTCATGACAAGGGAATGCCCAGAGTTCGAACTTTCGGGAGTCTTTTTGGCTTGTTCGTGGCCACAAGGCAATAATGAGAACACACTGCAATTCGACAAAGACAAGTAGTTAAAAGAGAACAAATCAATGTTTATTACTCATGAACCGAGGATTGTTTGGTTATCGACCGAAAGTTTTTTGCGAAGGGCATGGCCCAACTTGAAGCGTCGTCCTCTTCTGAAGAAAAAAAAAAGCATCAATTTATGCATGGGAATGTTTGCACAAATGGCGGCTAATCTTGCTGCATGTGTCGCTGGGCATGAAGAACGATAGCTTGCTCTCGTCATTTGTATACAAACGCATGTACGGCGTGCACTGAACTCGCAACTGCGTCAAAGCAACAGATCCTACTGAAAGCAATTGCACTACGCTGAAAGTGGCACCACCAAATGACCTAGGTAAGCAGGAGAGAAAGGAGTTGTGAGCATAAGGACATTTGTGGTCGTATCTGTCTAATTTGATTCTTTAAGTTTGGGCTGTGTTTAACGGTTAAGTAATCTAAATCTGAAACATTTGTGCAAGAGATGGAGGGTGATTTTTTCCCGTATGACTAAACAGGAAGCCAAGAGGTACCCGATTTGTGCTACACCCTGCCGTATCAAGCCACCTAGTTACTTTGAACGAGTGACGACTTAGGCCGACACAATGTATTTCTATTTCAGCGTCATGTTTCTTTTAGTAGGGCTGCATCTGTTGCTTTGCTGCATTACAATATCCTGACATCCTTTACATGAACAATCACATCATCATTTCCAGCTACAGTCACAAGCATGACATTACATCTTTTTAGACGTGTACAAACTTAGAGTGTGTACTATATATGCTATCTTTGTGTCGGTAACTGATTAATTCTGCTTTTATAAATAAACATTGCGTTGTATGATGGTAAACAAATCAACCGAACTTCGGCTGTCATTGCTGAGAGAGCTGCATGTAACCTTGTCAAACTGTCGCTGGTGACAAGCACAAGCAAAAGCAAATTTTGAGAAAAAATGCGAAAAACAAAAACTGAAATATCGAGTTCTTACAAATATTTGCATGGACCAGCTTGCCCTAGAGTATTTCAGAACGACACAAAAATCAATATAAACAACGTGTTTTATTGCTTCGCTAGTCACAGTAACTATACCGCGCTTGAAGTCAACCTTCTCTAGCGTATAATGATGAACGAACAAGAATGTTTTGGGCGTAGTGTTGTCCTCGACAAGTAATTTATGATAATATTTCAACGCAAATGCGGCGGGTATGCGCTGTTTCGGCAATGTCAGCGCAATGTCAGAGTGAGTCAGCGAGAATTAACAGCTATATTCCGTCGGCACTTAGGAAGTTGCTGAAATTTTTGTCCTGAAATTCAAATTCTAATCTTCCAGGCTGAAGTCCGTTTACCCGGAGATGAAAGCCACCAAATGTTTGGATATTTAAGATCAGCTGCATTCTTGTAAATCGGTAGCACAAAATATCATCCATGAGTTCAACTATGCGATGCAAAAATTAAATAAACGACAACAGGTTTTGAGCATACTTTCCGCTCTAAAAAAATTGCCAAAACCATCTTTAGTTTACTATATTTATGTTTGAAGCGAAAATTTTAGGCGAGTTGCAGCATGCGATGGTGTTTACAAAAACTCATTGGGTTTCTCAAAACTACCTGTAAGTCTAAGATTAATTATGAAATGACTCAGGCTCTATAACTGATGAGGTTGAAATAAACGTGGTAGAATTGTATTGGTCATAGGGAAGAAAAACTGACCAGAGCTCTTCACTTATTTGAAGTAAGCCGACGTAAAATATGTCGATAAGAACAGTACGAAACGAAGCAGAGTTGACAGAAAGTGGGAAATCATCCTACATAAAAAAACGAACTGAACTTCCATAAAGCTAGCTAGAGAGCCTTGTTTTGAGATGACTAATAAATATTTGCAAAATTTTAGATTGGGATACGACGAATTAGCTCAATACTGCCACTAAGGGCCACTTTTATATACAGGTGCCATGTAATTTCTAAAGTAGCTGCTGAACATTTATCCCTTTCTGGAAATAAATAGTCCGGGATCAGCCTGCCATAACGTTTCTCGTTCTGGAAACCGCAATCAATAATGAAGTGCCATTCCTGCATCCATTAGTTATAGTTCTTGCGGGAAATTGGCTCGCTAATTGCGGCAACCTTTTCTCCCATAACCACGGCGTCTCGAATAAAGGTTTTGTAATCTTTTGTTTAAAGGCCGCGAAGTTTAAATGCAATTACAAAAACCATTTATCGTAGAGCGTTCACAACAGGAATTTTTCGTTAGTTCACGGAGGATTCGCTCGGCCGTTGCACCATTTCCTCTGTCTTAATTGATAGTCCCCCCTACTCACCCCTTCTTGCGTGCTGTGTGCTGCTGCTTCGTAGATCTCCTTCGAGAGCACGGGGTCAACGAGGTTCCCGAGGTCGAACTCACCGAAGCGCAGAAGATTGCGCTCATGGGGAGGCCTCGCCTGGGAGACCAGTGCCGCTGCACCATCCGCATCAAGGAGAGCAAGGAGTTCAAGGTCTGTAGGAAGGGCTTTGCATTGTCAACTCATACCTGGAACTCTTCAAACTATTCGGCTTAGTGATTTATTCATGAGGAGTTCAGTTTGAAGCAGGTTTCTAGTCTACGTCCGTAAAATTGTCTATTGTCTATTCACTGAGGACAAGTACTGTTAGCTTCCTTTTGGCTTCTGAAATTTATGCCAGACTTTTTCGTATGCGAATGGTTGAAAGCGTTAAACTTAAGTGTTCAATCTGTCCTTACATTATTGGTTCTAGATAATTTTGTATCTGGTTTGGTTTTGGATCTTTTATGCTGGGCGATTCATTCGAAACGAGCTTCACTCAGCTTAAATCGAAGCAGTTTTCTTTCAGGATGATTAATTTTTCCCGTCTATAATTAGGAAGCATATAGTTCAGGTGGTTGTTGATACCACAACTTTCCGTCCTCCAGGGTTTATGGAAGTATAGTTGTATACACTAATTTATTTCTGGCCTGGCAATTCTGCGTCCACATAGAATTATAAGCAGTTACAGTTGTGTTAGCCCGGATATAGTTGCCATGAGCACGGGTAATACAACGAAGGGAAGTTATAGTTTCGTGTTGTAATTACTCCTAATTTGCATCGGCTGCGTAAGATGTGTTTGAGGAAAAAAATCAACCGGTACAACCTCGGATAATACAGTGATGGGAATTGATGGTATAGTTTCGTGTAATAATTACCGCTAACTTGGAGCGGCTGCATACGATGTGTTGCAAGAAAAAATTGACCGGTACATGAGCCATCGTGATGTGCACACCAGCCATTTCGCTTATGCGTTCTGGAGTCGTAATGGCGGCAGTGATACTCCTATTTTCGTTTAGTGGGTGCGGCAACACCCATTCCGAATTGTGAGTAATCACTGTTTTTGTATTCCAGAGTAACCGAACACGTGTTAACGAGCCGCGAAATTCCGGCTGCTGCGAACTTATCTTTCTTTCAAAATACTCCTGTGTCGAACTATATGAGACTGCTTTGCATTTGCTTGCCGTCTCCAGCACAACGTGGAGTCTTGAGCAGAATTGAAACATTTGTGGCGCGTCCGTTCACCTTCATGTAAATGTCCGAATCCTGGCAAATTTCTTTTTGTTGAAACCAAAGTTCACAGGCTAGACCCGCTGAAGCGGGAATGTGCTCCATAAAAGCCAGTACTATACGTTGAATTGATTAGGGTTAAGGCGCATGTGTCATAGTTACTAGCGTTTGCTGCCAGACTGTCGACTGTTACCTAGATGATCTTTATTATCACGCTTCCAATCTTTAGCACTAATGCGTTAAAACTAAAAGATTGATACTTCGAGCTCTTTTATGTAGTTTTGAAAAGAAATCACAATATTTTTTGAATTCTTGCATGGGAAAAACATTACATCGCACAAAGTCTTGCGAGGACATAAGGCACATTTTTTTTTACTTTTCCGACCTTTCTGGGCTTAAGTTTAATGAATTTAGCTTAAATAAGCTTTTCGGTATATGCCACAGACTTCGTTAATGTACAGTTCTCACGAAATTGGGAGAAACCGCAATAAAACAGGTGGCCCTATTTTGCTAAGTCAGTAGTGTGATAATAGAACAATAGCATGACGCTCCCTTTTGATTTTGTCACTTCTGATTTTTGTTTTTTCCCTGAAACAACCTGGACGGAACTGCTACTGAAGCGTTGAGAATTTCTCTTGTATATCTAGCACTTCCTTTGCTCGCCCTGCAAGTTGGTGACAAAAACACCTTTCTTAATGCAGAACACCGTGGACAAGCTGTTTCAAAGGGCAAACATCTCGCTCATGATCGGGACATCGTCTTGGAAAGAACAGTTCATCGAAGCCATCACGGTGGTCGCCGGTATGTGATATTTAAAATTTTATACAATAATACGCTTGGTCTCTGTTTACTTGTAAAAGCGTTACTCTTGGTGTCAGATGAGGGATTTTGTCCTATGTTGTGGGCGTAACAGCAAATTGGTTAGTTTAGGTCTATTGTTTTAGGTCTCAGTGCGCTCATTTGCATGCCGACTGTGAACTGAACTAGAACTCTGTTCTTGAGCTTTCGGGAAAGTTGAGTACACATAGTCCATTCGGTGAGACGATAAATAGGTAGTTCTGGTGCATACCGCACATGTCGAAACCACTTACGGTGCTGCCACGTCAAGTTTTTGTGCGTAGACCATCTGAGCTCAAACTGCTTCACTCTACCGATGTTTTATGGCTGCATTGTATACCCAGAAGCATATATTCGCTGATTTACTTTCGCAAAATTATCTGAAATTGACGTAAAATATTAATGGGGTCCGACTACGTGACCTCTTGAGGCATGTCACTGTTTTTTTGCAGCGTGCCCTACAGGGGGACAACGGTGCGCTTGATTCCTTTGAACAACTAAATGAGTTTTTAATTGAAACAGTCTACGAAGGAAACGTGCAGCTCATAAAAGAAAGGGTCTTTTATGTGGAGCACTTTACAGGGCGGAAGTATCCACTGGATATTAATATCCAGTGGATCCTGTCTCCTGTAAAATTACAGGAGACATGATTACATCTCACGCTGGCATATGAAGAGAGCGTGGCTAAGGTAGCTGGTTATTTCGCCATTGTGCGCTGTCGTTTACTATGACACGCCAAGCCTGAGAGCGAAATTCAATAACTAGCGCTACTATCCAGTTGCATTGGTCCTTCGATACTTTTCAAGGCTGGTGTAGCGACTGGGGCGGCGGCCATTTTATTTGTTCCTATGGAGGTAAGCCAAAAACCGACAGCTTCAGCGAGTGGACGTACATAGAATATGCCAGAACAAGCACAGGACATATGGAAGGCATCAACAAATGATTAAGAGAACAAGAGTAGTACGCCACTGCCTGTAGCATCTGTTTGGTGCTGTGCGTGCGTGATTCTCAATAACTGGGACGCCCAGGGTTCCTGATTCAGAGAAAAGTAAATATTCACCTACTGATCCAACAAAGCTCACAGTCAGTTACATTCACCAGCATAACTATCGGTGCGAAATATTTTGTCACCAAAGATAAGCAAGCATGACTTTTCTCCTTTCCCTGCATCAATGCACGTTTTATTGTGGGCATGCGTCCGTTACTTGGTGGGTATTGGCGTATGCGAATTTGGTCTCAGGAAGGCTGAAAACGTTTCGAAACCGCACACCCAAAAAACACATATTTTCATAGTCTCACGGTTGATGTCGCAGCTTCCGCTTTTATACGTTTTTTTTTTTCAACAAAGAAAGCGTTTACTTTCCTGGCGGCTCCCAAATACAAAGATGAAGTGTTTTATACCGGGTGTGCGGACTTCCCAGCGCATGCACATTAATTCCTTGGGTGACGTTTAGTTCCCTGCTGGTTGAATAATGCCAATATAGACGAGGAATATACACTGCGAAGTGACGCGTACTGTATAGACGCCATAAATGCCTCCTCGGAGGTGCGAGCTGGAGATGTGCTCATATTACACTCATAATGCTTTCAATAATTGTAACAGCCCACGATAGGGAAATCTAATCAGTTTTATCTATTCCCGCAGTGTATGCGTAGTTCACTTCAACAGTATGCTACACGCACGAATATCCAAACCTCTCGTTCGGGTCTTAAACACGTCACTGTACTAAAATTATCACCGGTTGTCGTTCGACACCTAACAGTTAGCATATGACCTGCCCAAGAAGTTAGATTTTTCTGTGTCCATTTTTTATTTAGTTAGTCGTTCACACTTCTTTACTTCCTTTTTGGTTTCTTTCTAGGTTGCATATCCATTAATAAGTTATCAATGTTTCTCTGGAAACCTTCTGGTAACTCTTCTCCAGAGACCATTCTATCATGAGGGCTCTCGCAGTCGCGTTGGTCGTTGCCTTGCGTTCCAGCTATGATCCTCAACCATGGCGTTCTCCAACCTTGCACCCCTACTGCAAGTAGCGGCAATTTTTATAGCCCGATTCTTTAGCCCATTTTCGGAGCCGCAATCACTAGTAGGTCGGGTGCAGATGATATCAGCGGTTTGCCGAAAACACACAACCTCGAAGAACATCCATGCGTTTCTTGTTTGAAATGATTGTTGCCTTATCAATAACTTTATCTCACCAACAAGTGCGGACGTTTGGAATTTCTATGTTATCCCCAACAATCCCTCGATATAATTTTATGCCAGCGATGCTATACGTTTTTCGCTCTGTTTTAAAGTCAGAGTTGTATGGCGCTCGAACCTTGTGGCTCTAAACTATCTGGATAAATTATTGGGGGAGGACGAATCACAACGCTGCGGCTTTTTTTTCATGTGTTCTTGAATGTTTAATGCACAGAAATGGGTAAATAGTTCCACCGGAGTCAATAACAACATTTTTATTCCTCAGCAAATTTTTGTGCGTTTTCACCCTAACACTGTTAACTAGCATATAAAATCTGTTAGATAAGTAAGTCCTCAAACTCTGGCATTGCGTGTTTTGTAAAGTTTACGCAAATACGTTTCATGAAAAAGTGAACGCCCCTACAGCGTAATATTGACGCCTAACCGGTATTGCTATACTGTATTACGAATGAATCAGGTGTTGTGTTTTGTTGCTTTGTACATTGTAGTTGCCCAAAGACGTTGAACTTTTAAGTTTAACATGTACAATTCTGATATCTACTTCGAATGAGTTGCAACCCCATTAAAAGCAACCCACTTGTAACAGTGCGTGGCTCTCGTTATTAATTTTATTTCTGGCTGGGGTTGTTTTGCTACTTGCTTCCTTTATTCCTATTCACTGAAACCTTTTTTGCTTTCTTTTCTTTTTCTTTCATTTGCTTTGGACGTGGCTTTGGGCGAACGTGGTGACCACGTGCCTTCCTGCCTGCCTGCCTGCTTGAATACCTCACTGCCTGAAACTTGCATGTGAAACATCCTCGCCTCCCTCCCCTCCTTACCCTAACCGAATGGTGCACGGTAAAAGACGAGGACAAGAACAAGTTTAAGGTGGAAGAGGATATCGAAATGGAGGGCCTCAGCGTAAAGCTGAGAAAAGGTAAGTGGTTGCAAAGACTGCGGATTTCGTGATACGTTCCCAGCATGGCAATTACGTTCAACAGAACACCGCTCGCAGCTGCATCGCCACTGCTTGAGAGAAGAACAATAGGTGGTGCTAACTAAGCACAAGAAGTGAGACAGAGAAAGAAGGGAAGCAATGAATATATAGTAACTAAACACCTTTCGTTTACCAACAAAAAGGCCTCCAGGACGGGGAACAATGGCTAACATTTAAGGTTCAAAACTTTTTTTTTGCACACTTCAAAACAGTTTAGGAGTTTTCCAGTTACAGCGTCCGGCTCTGGGCTATTTCAGTTCCTTTTGGTAACACCATGCTTCGTGCCGAGAGGGGTGGACTCTTTCATGCAAGCTTTATCTTTCTCTTTCCCGCTTTCCGTTGAACATTTGCGGCTAAGGCTAAATTTCAGTTAGACCCACAGATTTACAGCCCACACTAATCTCAGCCCACGTATATTGCTCATAGTTTTATCTTCACCGGCGCAACTGTGCGACTGTGATTCTGAAGATGGTCTTTCAATACGGTAAGTAGATCCACCCAAACGCACTCAAGACGTTCGTTTTTCACAGTGCTTTCAAAGCCACCTGCTTTCGCACGCCCATGGGCTTGGAGCGCTGAGGATTTCTAAATTCACAGAAGTTCATTTATTGTCACGAGCAACTAAACGCACTTGATGTACAGGCAACATGATCGGCAAAACACGTATTCTTGAATGTCAAAGTAAAGGATTGTGGGAGCCGTATTATGTACCTCTATGTTAACGGAAGCCGAAGGTAATGGAAAAAGGGTTGTCCGGATCGCTTGCAACGTTTGGAACGTAGTACTGCTAGTAACTGGCCATACAGTTAGTTCACAATTCCCTTTTTACGTTGAGTTGAAAAAAACGTAAGACCTTCTAGGCTGGCCTTGCTATGTATGCGTGTGCTTGCACCTCACTATGACGTTTTCTGCCCCTTGACCAAACCAGACGACGACGAGGATGGTGGCGAAGATGGCGAGGAAGTAGCTGTGCGCATGCCGTCTTGCTCGGACTACGTCATGCACGTCTTCACCGTTTTCTGGAAGGTCATCTTCGCGTTCGTCCCCCCAACAGGTGAGCCGTTTTCTTGCCTCCCGCGCATTCTAAGAAGCCTCTAGTGCGAGACCTAGAGTCGTGTATATTTTTCCGCACATATTGTTGTTATGGGGATTATTTATTCAGCCGTTTTAGTGAATTCTGCAGAGTGTGTAAGCCCCTCTGACGTCACGCAGGCAATACAGAAATCGGTAGTTAGTTGACTCTTCTGTTTTCCCTGTCACCCAGCTTTACTGTTCGAAACTCGAGTAAAATTTTACCTAACTGTTATTTTGTAGCGGCAACCTTTCATGTGAACAATGCTTGTCTTTTGTCTTCAGAGCATCTCCGAGTCATTCACTAAGAAAGCCGAAAGCACGATGTCACATCACTTGCGTTTCAGATTGAACTCCGCCTTCTAATCTGTATGGTGTCCTTGTCTCGACCTCGCAGATTATTGGGGTGGATGGGCCTGCTTTGTGACCAGCATCATCCTCATTGGCGTTCTGACCGCATTCGTGGGTGACCTGGCATCTCACTTCGGCTGCACCATCGGCCTCAGAGACTCGGTTACAGCCATATCGCTGGTCGCCCTGGGAACAAGCATACCCGGTATGCATGCTGTCCGCACAGTGTTTTCTGCTGGGAAGAAGTACCCCTCTGACCACTTGCTTTTTATCCCAGTGTGTGATCCATGCCTTAAACCAACCAAAATTTTCTCTGTGTGTACTTACGTCACAATGAATCGTCTACCTAGTAATGTTTATGAAGCATGCTTCAGGACTTGGGCTTGACACGTACAACATTACGATATACAGTATTTGATTATCGTTCCACAAACGCTGGCCGAATTCGGATCTTGAAGTAACATTCTAACAAACATGTGGCACTTGTGCCCAGATAACCTTGCATTATTGAATGTGTCGCTCGATTTGCACAGTAGAAGCGGTTCCCACGTGCATCCTCAAATCTCTTCGGAGCTTCCCTGAAGACAACAGTGCACGTCAGGGTACACGTGCAGGATAGAGTGAATAATCGTTTAGTATATGTTTCATTGGCTATCGAACGATAGAATGGCCATTAGCTATTATTTTACATTGCACTTGCTTCCGAAGTTGGTAATATTCTTACGAATAGGCAGTGTTTCACGACCGATGAAAGCGCGTAGAAGGGCACGTGTGTGGCAAACGAATGCCTATATATGTTCGAGCAACAACAATATGCCCAGTGGAGACCAACGTCTTGCAAGACATTAGTCGCTGGCATGTTCGTGACTTTTTGCTAGAAACCACCTATTTGCAGTCAGTGACATTTTCAATTGACAATATGAAATGAGAGGGTTTTGCATCCTGTACGAATTGCTGCGAGCTTGCCTGGAGAGAAAAAGTACAGGTGTTAGAGCGTCACGTACCTCTGAGGATTATACCTACACTGTGTTAAAACATTGAACGTGGATTAAATGAGGAAGCAATGATGTCATTTAGTGTGGGAGACCACGGCTTTTCATGACATTAGGACAGGTGCCACATTACCGATTTTCATAACGCTCGATGTCGCTTCTACTCCTTAATAGTGTGACTTCGTAATACGGATTCTGATTAGGAATAGCGGTTAAAATACGCTCTGCTGCTACCCAGCATCAAGAAGAAATTAAGGACAGTGATCAAAATACCGTGTTTGACGAAGGTTAGGTAGAAGCCATCCCTCTGCTCACCAGAATAAAAAAGAAAATGAGGTGGTTAACACAATGCAGAACACTGCTCGGATGAAGATGAACCCGCAAGTGCAAAGACACGCATCGAATGATTTGGCAACAGACTTGATTGAAAAAAAAAAGTTACTAAATGGACGGGACTTCTCCCCTCTTGGGCGACGTTTTTGCAATGACAAGACCGTGCCGGGGATAAGTTTTATGCATAAGCATGAATATCGAACCTTGGTTGTCTGTTTTTGTTCGTATACTTCTACCTGCAATACTACGTACTGCAATATCTGGTGATATCTCCCCGTAAGGCGCTGCTCACTGTCGTCTGGAATACAAAAAATGACTACAAACATAACTCTAAATTATCTCCCATCATACTAGCTTGAGAATGAGCAGGTTTCTAATGTTGATTGATTGATTGTGGGGTTTAACGCGCCGACGCAACGCAGGCGATGAGGCGCAGGTTTTTAATGTGATTTGTGATTTACACTAACAAAAGCAGACCTTTCTGTGAGACACATTTAGGTTTTTTTAACTTATACATCTGTTGTCGCGAATTGTTTTTTTTTTTCGCAGATACCTTCGCCAGCAAGGTAGCGGCTCAGAATGATAAGTACGCCGATTCGTCCATTGGCAACGTGACTGGCAGCAATGCGGTGAATGTCTTCCTCGGGATTGGCGTCGCCTGGTCTCTAGCCGCATTTGTGCACTGGGGCCGCGGAAGCACGTTCGAGGTACAGCCCGGAAACCTCGCCTTTTCCGTGACCATATTCTGCGTCTGCGCTCTCATCTCCTGCGTCGTCCTCCTCATCCGCCGGAACAAGGCCTGTGGTGGAGAGCTCGGAGGACCGCGGCGCTACAAGATACCCACCACCTGCCTGTTCGCTGGCCTGTGGGTATTCTACGTGACCATGTCGGCGCTCGAGGCCTACGGAGTAATTCCCGGATTCTAAGGACACCCGTGGGCCCGCAGTCGGCACGCCTGTCCAGTCTCGTTTTCCACGAAACGCGTCCATTATAGCGGTTTCTGTCAGCATCGAAGACCTTCCATCGCAAAGAGACACGTTGATTGGTGAGGGCACGTCTGAAACATCACGATGCGCCGTCACTTGGAGAAGTGCTAATGCTGAAAGCCTTCGAAGAATTCCAAGGGTTTGAAGACCGCTTTTCAGCAAGCGGTGTGCTCCTCATGCAGTTCCAAATACTGCTGGGCTAAACGTATTACGTGTACATTTAAAGGCTGCCTATCTGAAAATTGGCACAAGGCCGCGGACTTTCATACCCATTGGTTGACCTTCAATGCGGAGTTTGTACGCGGATGCTATGTGTTTTATAAGACGATCAACAACCTTCTGTCGACGAACATCAGATATATCGATGCGTCGTGCTTTTCCGAAGCCAGCCATTTAAACCTTGAGGACGCGCCCAGCAAGAATATATGTTACTTCGTCTGTCCCTTGGACTGCAGCTTAAAAGAAACCATCGGAAAATCTAAGGAAGGCATTTTTTCAAGACGAAAGATGCTATGTTGATTGTTTAGGAAACTTATGTTCTACGCTTCAGAAGACGTGGCCACTGCCCGCTATGTCGCAAATCGAGGAATTCACCGCGGTCATGCTCTTCTAAAATGCTCACTCAACATCTGCAGAAGAGACTCAGCTGACTTCCAGCACACCCATAAACTTATGCCGGAGAGGTCCACTATACTGGGAAGCGCCTGCCTTTAGAATGCCTTCCTTTATTAGGAATCAGTTGTTTTTATGCGCAACGGTAAAGAGTAGTCAGTTTCAGTTACCCTTATCCCTATTATTCAAGAGCTTAAAGTATTTGAAGAGACCTTCGTTGCTAACGTGGCACGTGAAGGCATGCGTTTTTAACAGGCTGAAACATGGCTGTATCCTAAGCCTAACCGATAACTATCTGCTGCCTCGTTTTAGATGTCTTAATGTTTCCAAAAAGAGGTAAGCAGTTAATGTTAAACATAACGGTTGTAGGCTCAGTATCTTTCCTCAGTACTCACGGTTTCTAAATTTCGCTCGCGCTTGCGCCAAAATTGAAAAAGTTGTTGAACAGCTCAAGCTTAGAAGCCTTCGCGTCTTGCAACAGTGAAGGTTCTAAAACAGAGGAGATTGAAATTCCTGACGCCAACCACAGACACGATGTGAAATAAAAGAAAGTGAGGAACGTTAGTCAATCAATACTAGGTATTTCATGGCAGTTGGGGATTTGGTACGTCTGCCTTTTGTTAAATAACAGGTGAAGCTAAATCCGCAAGGGCCCCTTTTATTCGCGCGAGTTAGCGTTCCGCACTGAAAATTAGGTGACATGAATGGCGGGTAAAAACTAAGCTCAGCGGGCCTAGAAGCTTTCAACGCGTCAATAAGCAACCCTGATTCGATGTCGCCAAACACTTCGTTTCACTGCTACCTATATTTTGCACAGAAAGAATGCGAGTGTATACCAGGAAAATGTTGAGTTTTACGGGGCACGTAAAAAGTAATGGACTTGCAATAAATTGAATATTGAACGCTTAAACATAGCATTTGGTAAGTGCCCAACGGAGTAGGGATAAAAGTCTTTGAAAGTTGAGTCGCGTACTTCGTGGCCTTCAGTCATGGCTTGCTGCTAATTCATGCTGCCTTAAAAGCAGTCTGCTGGAACCTTCGCCCAAGACAGAAGGGGCATTTACCTGACTTGTTCATGTGCATGACTCTGTGTTCGTGTTCCCTCGAAATTCAATCCAAGAGATAGACTACAATCTTCCTTCATAGACCGAGTGTTCGATAGAGGTGCTACAGAGTCCAATCGTTCGCACAACCTGGCCTGTAATGTCAAAATAACGAGTGTCATGCCTACGACTCACTTCCAACAAACATCAAAGCTGTCAAGGTTTTATACGGGCATAACACTCTTAACATAGTGTACGACAGACACGTGTACAAAAATGAGGTCTCCTGTTTTGAATGACAGCATGCCTTGAGATGGCATACATCTTTCAGTGAGCTCTCATACGGAATGATTTACTCGATGAAAAGCTAACCGAAAAGCGTAAAGATGTTCCACAATTGATGCCCCTTCCGGAGATCTGTCCTCCTTGTCCTGTTTTTCTTTATGCATACTAGAATAACATGGTAACAACCACACAGATGCACCTCGTTATGACAAGTTGGGCCAAAACACTTATTTGGTACCCTGTTGCGATCGATCCCGCTTTTGACCAACTCCCTCCGTAAAGAACTTTCTGCCAACGGTGCGTGCGGCGACTTTCTCCGAGAACAATTATACGAGTTGGAGAGCAGAGACAAGATTACTGCAAAATATATGAATTAAAATACGTTTATAACGTGAAATCAGCCACAATTAAGTAATTGGAAAGGCAACGTTGCATGCCGACACGGCTCTCTGTTGATAGGAGTAAGAAATATATTCTGCGTAGAATGTACAGAATGACGAAGGGGGGATCGTCTTTTCCCCATCTGCTTCCGCGGGTTGAAAGACTGAAGCTGTTGCTTTACTCCACACAAATTTTGAAAATGCGGCAGCAAACACGGCTTACCCACGCCGTTTCTTGCTGTAATGAAGCCTTTAGACAGCCACAAACCCGTATTGACACTCGGCTGGATTTAAATAAACGTAGTATACAAACGGACCTCCGGCGCTTAGAGCAAAGAGCATCTCGTTCGTCACCGAAAGTGAGTGTGCTTCAACGTCGCACCCGGAGAAGTCATGCTCTGGCGAACGGGGCGCTCCCTCGGCAGTGTCCATGAGATTACCAGTTGGTGCCCCACAAGGATGAACTGCGTTTCCTTGGGCCGGCACGAAGAAGTCTCTGAATGCCCCGACATACTTTTCCTTTGGCAGTGGAAGCTTCCGAGTGAAATCGAGTGGGTTTGTGCTGAGACACATTGTGCAGGCTGGAGTTTCACCTTTTGCGTTTCTTCTGTTAATTTTCTCCCGTTTGTTCCTTGTTGTGTCATGTTTGTTGCCATCGCATCCCTTGTGTTTATCCTCATTTGCACCCACCCTCAACGTTGACTGGAAGCCCGACGCCTTGATACCTGAAAGTAAAGGAGAAGACCTGGTGTCGTGGACAGAAACTGTGTGTGAAGTTAGTGTAGTCAAGCTTCAGCGTTGCTGCTCGGAGAGACATTTGAGCGAACTTTCAGCGCGCGTGCTGCTGCCAACTGTGAACCGTGCGCAGTGGCAGCAAAGGTGGCGCCACCACCACTTAATTAATGAACTTTTCTGTTTTGTGTAGTGTCTCCCCCGATCCTTCGAACCAAGACCAAGACGGCCAGCTTAGAGGAATGACCTTGTGAAGGTACTCGCGAAAAAAGCGTAACTCGTAAATGAAAGCTTGTAAAACGATTTCTCTCTCCTGGTGCAAATATAACCTCTTGTTATATTCCTTCCCTAATTATCTTCACATTGTGCTGAAATGCCCTTTGCTCTGCTGTGTAAACTAGTTTGCTGAATGCGTAAAAAAACGGAAGGCATGACCTCTGCGTGTACATGAGTATGTGATTGCAGTTGTACAGTACGCCGACTGTGTGGCGCCTTAGTAGCTCAGTGTTGCTGGTTTCTGCTTCCAGTCGCTACTATTGCATATGTTCAAAGATTCTAAACTTTTGAAATTTAGATAATCCAGACTATATTTATACTAGTTTAAACACAATGTGATGAAGTTTTTAAGCGGTTGACAGGTTGATATTAAAATACTGTAAGCTCTTAGCGTTGCGTTTTTATGAGCATTGAGATATCACGGGGTTATTACTCGCTTACTTTAATAGCGTGTCCATACAAGCGGAATTCAACGGTGATCCTGGCGTCGTAATACTAGCACGAAATCTGGGATTACAAAAGGTGCTGCATTTGCTTTGCAGTGGTGCCGCGTGCTAAGGGGACGCACAAGTAGGGTTCAGGCCATCTAGTCTATTGGAATTATCCAGTGAATTTGCCACACAAGCGAAATCGCAGGTGAAATTTGGATGTGCTGCTCGGAACGACAGCGGGCGGGTGTTTGGTAAACGTAGCATCGTCCCCCAATTTGCACTGCCTGAAATAAACAATCAAATACAAGTTAGTTTCGATTAACTGAAGAGGGAAAAGCATAGTGCGGGACTTCGGGACTTTGCAAGACCCAGATAATTTGTCTTTAAGGAATGGGACAAAATCGTGACAAGTTATCTTGAGGAAAGCTTTGCTGAGAAATAATTGACGCGGAGGCTTCGTGGGACTTCAGAGGCCTCAGTCGCATGTACAAAGGCGCACCTATTAAAACCCAGAAGTTTTGTACAGAACTGCCCTATACGAGCTACTGGGTATTTAGCTCTCTGAACATGGAACAAATGTCGTCGTTCTAGGGGGCAGCCAGGGAAAGCCTTTATATGTAATGCGATGCGGTTAGAAAGAAGCATTAAAAATTACAGCTTTCTTATGTGGGACTTGTAACGCCTTTCCGCAACGGCGGGTTGTCCCATTGTTTCCTCATCGAACATTGTTACGCGATTCTCCTTCAACGTTGTCTCTGTTAATCCCTTTCTCTTAGAACTCCTGATTCTCCTTTTTCCATGTAAGACTCGGGGAGTTCGTGCAATTAACACCGACTTCATGTACTTTTGATTCTGTTTCTTTGGCTCTTCACTACTGCTCGTTGTGCTGTTTGTGCGGTTGCTCCACTTCCTAGACCGAGCTCATGCGACAATGCTCTGCTGGAGTGAATGTGCTGGAGAAACAAATCTGAAGAAGAGAATCACACCTATGTGAGCAGCTGTTACTTGCCTGTTTGCTGTCTCATTGTATGAGTGCGCTCCCTTGTTGAGCTGCGCCTTCTATTAGTCCGCCTGTATGGTTTTCCTGGTTAGAGGATGAGTCGGGAACAGACAATGTACTTCTGCACTGCAGGTGTTTTGATTAGGGGAAGCTTGACATAACACAACATGGTTTGTGCTATAGTTTGCTGCGAGTGGTTTGACGAGCTAGTTATTCTCAATACACGTACAGGCAGCACTGAAAGCGTAGACGGGTTGGTACAGCATGCAGTGTACGATAAGGGAAAGAAAAGAACAAGAAGGCATAACCAACTTCCTCTTGTTCTCTGTTTCGCGTGGTGCTGGTCTCTGACAATACCACGTAGTTAAGCCGGAAACGCTGATAAGATGGTGATTTTAAATTCTACTGCTACTTTGTGAATAGATGTGCTTTTCCTGGGAATCGTATTACTCAACTATCCGGTAAGTTCGTTTTTATAGAACCCATGCCAACGATTGCTTGTGCACCGCTATTACGCACAACGACGTGGCCAACATTTGTACGAGGAGCAAAGGTGGCGGAAACGAAAAATGTTTCTCAGTGCTGTTTCCTCCTGCGAAAAACAACTGGTGCTGTGTGACCCGTCCTTCAACTCGGTGGCTGCAGATGGAGTATATGTAGGCACAACGTTTACCAAACTAGTACCACTGCTAACACGGTTCGTTATAAACAGTGCTTTGCACAGGTAGCCTTAAGCAGATGTAGGGCAAGAACGAGTGCCCAACCAAGACTCGCCTTTTTTTTTAAATTGAGAACACGTATAGATTTGGTAGCAAAATAAATGGGCAGGAAGTAGGGTGGCCGGAAAGAAACGAGCTAAAACATTCTTAGGGAATATAAGCATGCGTACGGGCTGTGAAGGTGAAAGCAAGGGTATTTAAAAGACTTGTACACGGCTATATCGCGTTTGCGTCTTTTTCCTCACTTTCATTTCTACCTCGGTTGACACGAATTACCCCGACAGGCACACTGGCCGCCAATGACGCGGCAACTTCCCCACAGTCAGAGCTCTCGTCCACGTACACCTGTTTTGTTCACGTGCCATCATGTTTTTGTGTAACAGCACGCATTGGGATAATTCTTCTTCCATTCTGGCATAGCGCCGGGCTAGCGCACTTGCCTCCTGATCTGGCGACCCGGGTTCAATAGTCAGAGATCTGAATGTGCTATTGACATTTTCTTTGAGCGGCGGCTATTTTCGCACCTCTTGTGGTGACGAGCGGCGAAGACGATAACTTGTCGCGTTTGATGAGGCATCTAAGACTTTCGCCTTCACAGAAGCCCGTATGCGCTGCCACATTTGCGGTTGTCGGCACGTGGTCGATGGCTCGCCGCAGGTTCGTAGGAATGTGTTTTGAGAGCCTGCCCGATGCGCGTCAGTTGATCAAAACCATCACGTTACCGGTTTCACAGCGCACTAGCTGACGTGTTGATAGGATAGATCTGTTCGTGTCGTGCGGAGGAGACATTAAATAGGGTGAAGCACTGAGGCACTTAGAACATGAAGGGCCTGAAAAGAAAGCGTGAGGAAGACAATTGAAATATGGAAGCTACACAGTATATCACAATTCATGAATAGCCTGTTTTGGCTGCAATTTTTTGTGATACCTGTTTAGCAAGAGGGCAACAGCGCTGCGAGGGTTCCTTTTGTATCTCACATTGGGAAGTCACCCACTCTGTGGAGGTCCTCAAATGTAGGGATTCAAGTTTTATATGAAAAAAAAATGTGGTAAACCTCCTAAGGATTGTTGAATTCGATTTTATGTCGTCTTCTTTCTACGCCATTTTTAGCTCCTGGAAACTGTCTACCATTCCGCACGGTGTTCTGTGGATGGTGAACAGCATGGGAAAGCCTACTTTACTGGACCAGATTAGCCATTTCCTTGCTCAAAGTTCACGTTGCTATGCCATTGTTTGACCCGTTGAAAATGAAATGCCCCGTAGCCTCGACTTCGTCGGAGCGTGGTCATGGGCTATATGAAGATATGGGGATATGCGTCTTAGCACAGATGTCCTATGCCCCTTTCTGTCCATCTCTTACGTGGCTATGGGTCGTGTGTGTATTCACTTGTCCGGAGCGACGAAAACCTTTTTATACATTTAGGTGACCCTGTTTATTTGACACATTCGCAAGCGTGCGCTGTTGCGCATAAGGCGAGGTGGCAATGTCATTAGCAACGGAGGCATGACGTCCAAAGCGTTGGTCATTGAGAACAACCGACCATCCTGCTGTCATAATCGGTAAGGCGTCGGGTTCGCAACTGAGAGGACCCAGGTTTGACGCCGGGAGTGGTTTCAATGTAAAAGCACTACTAGCTCAGCGATTTTAGTTTTCTCTTTTTGAAACTTCTAACCTAGTGAGAAGAAAAAAAAACGCGCCCATGCGCTCCGTACAGATGGCTAACCAGAGAAGCTCTAAGGATACTAGGGTTAGATTTCACTGAGCCGTTCGACAGCGTGGGGCACGAAGCGGTGCTAGAAAACCTTGCGAAATTCGGCGTGTGCTGCAGGACCTACGAATACGTAAAACGCTTTTTACTGGACAGGACGGTAAATTTAACTGTCACAGCGTAGAGTCGGGTCGCAGGAACAGAACAAGGGCATGCCACAAGGCTCGGTACTCTCGCCTGTTCTCTTCAGCTTAGCCCGAAACATTAAGAAGTATAGAGGGTTTATATTGCAGGCTTTCGACGTCACTCTCTGGGTCGCGGGGGGTAGCGATGGCTATGTGGACGCGTCCTGGAACAAGCTTTCGACGAGCTTTCAGCCGAGAGGCTTAAGTTTCTTACAGCGAAAGTCGTATAGCACACGCTCTACGGAATGACCTGGATGAGGTGCAAATCGACTACCAAAAAACCAGAAATTCGACTTTACACCTGCGGGGGCCAGCTACTACCGCCAGTGATTACAAACGGGGTCATGGGGCTGTGGACCCAACTTAACGGATATAAATCCGATACTACAAGGGCACTCGAAAAAGCCTTGTGTTAGATTAACCATCAGATCTCGCGCATCGCCAATAGGCACCACGTTATGAAAGAGGAAAACCTAATCAGGCTTAATTGAAGCGCTCACCAGAGCCGCTTAGTTTACACCACGAAATGCTTAAATCTAAAATCGGACGAAAATAGCAAAATAAACGCCATGAATGTTAAGAAGGCCTTCAAACATTCGTTAGGCATACCAATCCCCGCATCTAACGAACGTTTCGAAGCGCTCGTATTGCACAACACCCTCGGTGATCTGATTGAAACTCAGAAGACTCCTCAACTGAAAAGGCTGTAAAGGAGCCCGACCAGGTGGCGAATTCTAAAATTTAAATTCGCCTCCGAATACGACATTCCACACGACATCAGACACGTAATTACGACCCGCCATTACTGAGAAACATGCACCCCACACACAACGCAGCACGCAGACGCGAGAGAGCTCAGACCCATTGCAAACGATTCCGATAGTCCGAGGACGTGATCTACGTGGATGCCGCCGGGAACGGCGACCGTGATGCCATGGCCTTTGCAGTAGTGAACCAACAGGGCGATACAGTCACTTCAGTTAAGATCCTCACGACGTCCTCAGATGTTGAGGAGAATGCGGCCATTTCCCTGGTAATGTCGGCCACCCTAAATTTGGCTAAGGGCCGCATGTGGCCCGAAGCGCTTAAACGTTTGCTGCCGGCTTTCGTGGGCACCAAGTCCCGGAGGGGCCCGGATGGTCTGGGCGCCGGCACATTTCGGTGTTCGCGTAAATGTGAACGCGAACGATGCTGCTCGGGGTCTAACCAACCAGAGCGATGCGCGCCCTCGTTTTGCAGGTCAGGCCAGGACAGGCTGGTGACCTATCGGTACGTTATAGACCGTTACAGATTGGGAAAGGCCATAGCACACCTCAGCACACAGAACCCTAACCAAGTGGAGGTCACTGGAATGGTGGCTAGTCCAGACTAACACCTTCCCCAACCCCATTGCCAAAGCCGTTGCTATCCCGGACTACATAGGGACGGATGCAAAATTTGTGAAGGCCGGGCAAATCTACAGCACATGGTTTGGTCGTGTCCGCTTGAACATAGGAGTGAAGACAGAAAGAGAGGCAGAGGTTTATTAGAAATTGGAACCACGGAGCACTGGGACCCCGCTGCTCATCAGTTCTGACCCGGGAGAGCAAGTCCAACTTGCCCGGATGGCTGAAGTGGCTGATTTGAAGTCGCTGATATAGTCCAAGGACTAATGACGGCTGCCTCTAGGACAAAGAGGCCAGATTAGAATCTCCGCACACTTCTTCGTATCGTGACACCACCCTGGGCAAAATAAAGTTTCCTCCACTCTACTCTGTAACGCGTGGCCGGTGTTTTACCATTGATACTAGTCCGCCCTAATCGCCGCCTGCTGCCCTACAAACCGTTGTCGCTTGAGCTGTGTTTCACGCAGTAATACCTGGCTGCGCGGCGCTATGCTGCCAGAAAGAAATGACGTCCTTAAAGGGGCCGCTAATGGCACACCTCCCTTTCTCTTTTTCTCTTCTTCAGAAGCACTGCGGCCACTTACTCCTGTCGTTAGATGCGAGAGTGCAGCCAGGTCATCTAACTCTCTCTCGCCTTTGGTTCTCTTGCTCATGCGTATAGGATTCGCCGTGCATGGGACCACGGGATTTTTCTTCCTCCTAACCACATAAAAGGTGTGCTTTAGAAATAATTAAAGAGGGCCGGCGTCAACTTGGGTACCCTCGGATATCAAGACTACACCTTCCCAGCTCTGCCTCGACGGATGGCTGTTCTAGGACAACCAGTTCTTGTGACCTGAACGCCCTGCGCATTCCGGCCTCGAACAGAGCGATGCGGCGCATGAACACGCCCGAGGACTTAAGATACGGGATGGGCCCTGGCTTTCGTGTGCGACCGCCGCGGGATCACGTTGTCTCTTTCCACGATATAACTATGCACTACCGCTTCTCCCACTTGATATACCCTCTGGCGGACAAAACATTGGATAATTCTAAAGCCCACACGTGGCGACTTCTTCAGACAGGCACCTTTCCAATTCCTGCCGTCCTGACCCACATACCCCCAACTCTATACTCTATTACGGCCTCCTGCATATGTGGCGGTCATGCCACAATATCCCATATCATGTGGGTTTTCCCGATATCTCTTTCCAGAAATGGCCTCCAAGGAACCATGGGAGGCCACGCTGTGCATCTTGGACCGGGCTTACAGGCCCGTGTGGTCGCCAGGGAGGCCGAGGTCGCTGATCTGTTCACGCTGACAGCCATCAACGCGGGCTAACCACCAGCATCACTTTCAAGATGCATCATCACTAATATTCATCGAAATTAAGTTTATTTACTCGCCCTATATCTCCATCTTCCTATGATAAAAGCGTTGCTTCAGACGTTGCCGCCCAGTATTGAACTCAATAGCTCCCAGGCTGAAACGATATCGAGTCTGCAAAACATGCAATTACAAACTGGCCAAAAAATGGTGGCGACTTTGCTCAGCTTACCGTGGATATGCAAGGCGAAAGCTTGGCTTAAAGGGACCTAGAAAAGCTTTGTGAAGGTGGCAATCAAATGCATTCAGGTGGTAGAACACATAACGGGGGATGTTTGAGCCAAGTGGGAGCCCCATACGTTGTACGGATAATTTGTAAACAATTTTTGAAGATCGCCTTTCTCAACCGATGAGCGCGACGCCACAGCGAGCCGAGCGCGGCTGACGCAACGGCAATCGCGGCTGACGCAACGGCGAAGGCGCCCCCTGATTCGCCCAATCGCCGGCAAGGTCGGCCGTCGGCAACGTCACTGCCATTGGCTTCCGGCTGCTCTTCCTCCTTCCTGCGCGATCCCGAGGCAAAGGCGGCAAAGGCGGGTCCGCAGCGATTGACGCGTGCCTAGGCGCAGGAATATAGCTAGCGCAGAACGGAAGTCGAGCGTCGCGATGTCACATGGCTATTCCCAGTGTTTCCAGCTGCTTTGAAGGAAGCAGAGAGGGAGGAGGAATCGATCGGCAAGTGGGGAGAGGTGCATTTAATTGCCTCTGGCTCAGCTAATACTGAATGTAGATCAATAATTCCAATGGCATTGCATCGCTATATTCGCGCTACGCGACAATACAGGCCTTTTGTAACTTTGACAGAAGGCTTTTCTGGGTCACTTTAAGTCTTGGTTTCACGTGTTTAACCTTCGTAATTTTCATACTATTCGTTGAAAAGACTGCCTTTGTCTGCGGTCGTGGTCCCGCTTCCGGATTTTTTGAAGCCGAACGGCTCGCTCTTCAGTCTTCGACGCCAGCCCCGCGCGCTTGGCATTCATTCAGGGAAGCAGCTCGCCGGGCGATACGCGATGAAAAGGCTCCATCCAGCTCCCGCGAACGCTCAGAGACGAGAAGGCGGCCAGACGCAGCTCTCATCTATAGCGAAGCTCGCATGCGCGCGGTGAGTCACGTGGCCAGGAGGCGACCCAACTGCGCAGAGCGCGTGCGCCATGCCGGCAGTGGCGTAGGCGCAGGGCGGATAGCGAACGCAGCTTTCGGTGGAGCTAGCCCGGCAAGTCACGTGACGCCTTTCTACGGCTACGGTGCAGCTGCGTCAAATGAAGGTCACATCCTCCATGCCGGCGAAACCCTTCGGAGAGATTAGTGAGGCTTTAGTGACTAACCAACGAGCAATTGTATACTTCATGCGAGGAACTGTTTAATGGTTCCGTGGTTTGGAAAAGGCAAACCTCATGTCATTTTTTCCCTTGGCACTAGCCCACAAGAGGCATTGTGTAAACAAAGGCAAAATTTACATTTAAAAGAGGTCCATGCAGCAAAATGGGCATAGAGCAGACAGTAGAGAAAGATAATAATCTTTAAAAATACAGGCCCCGGTGCCATGGCACGTTGTTTGCACAAAAGAAACGCTACGTAAAATGCAAGGGCATAACGAAGAACACCAGCGTTACTTTAATTAAACAACCCGTCTTGGTGATTTCTGCGAAGACAAAAAAGGTTTTAACGCCGCCGAAAAATTATGATTTTTCACTTCGAGAAGACTTGTTGCGTGCTAGAATGTCGAGGGGTTTATAAAAGTTTTAGGGGCGAAGCTCCTCTTGCTGGGGCCCCGTCCCGGCCGTACATGGCACATTGTACGCGGTACATTGATGATGATTGTGTCAGGATCCCCCTATGGATTGACCAACCAAAGATTGGACGAAGAGGTCATAACGTTCAACGCGTTCGTTGCTACCCAACAAGGAGGAGAGGAAGAAGAAGAGGTTGTCGTTCGTCGCCTGCGAGCTCAAGACACGTACCGGGGGTACGCGACACAAGACGCTCTGCAGCACGCGACGGCCAAGGTGGCTAAAATGTCACACACCGAATTCGCCAACTTACCCATGGAGATTCTCATCATCCCAAACAAGATCCTACGTAATCGCCACAAACATGGACGTCGTCGACGGGCTTGTCAACGGAGCGGTGGAAAGCTTGACGTGTCGAGTCTTTATATGATGTGTGGGCGAATGTTTCACGGTGTTACCGCTAAGCATTTTAGCTTCGCCCCTGTCATCATCATTCACTTCGTGGAGATGGCGGGAATTCGTTTTTGATGGTGCGGCCGCGGCAAACAGGAAATACCATGTGAAAGCAGCACAGATACCCAGTTGTTGGTGTGGGTTACTCGTCGCGTGCGTCTGAAAGACTTCGCTAGGTCAGGTCAGGGGCGAAATTCACGGGCTGGTCGATTTATTCCAAAGTGCCCGAAAATTTGCCGAAAACAGACGATCTGTTGTGACGCATATTGTGACCCATTGGTCAGATGCCTCACAAGTGCAACTACGACACGACTGTAATGGGCGCGAAATGTACACTTTTGAAATTGCCACAACTGAGAATACTTCCCGAGGTAAATTTCGTTAATACAGGGTACAGGGTTCAGAGTACGGGCCCAGATTTCGTGTGGTCGGCCCTACCAGCGCTTACACTGTGAGCAATTGGTTGATAGTCGATCAATCGATCGATTGATTTATTGATTGGTTGGTTGATTGATTGATTGATTGATTGATTGATTTAGTGATTGATTGATTGATTGATTGATTGATTGATTGATTGATTGATTGATTGATTGATTGATTGATTTAGGCTTCGGCAGCATTTGTATCAAAAAGCCCTGCAGGAGCATTTAGTGCTTATGGCGCGTTTTCCGTCCGAGTGTCGGAATAATTTCGGAATGAAAATCACAAGGGTAGCAAGGCAGGTTTACGCAATACCGTATACGTCAGACTAACAAGCTCGACTGGCCAAGCCACTCATTTATGTTAAAAGAGCGAAAAATGAAACGACATGATGGCAAAATCTTCACGACGATGGTAATGAAGGGTCACAATCGCGGATGTTCTTTGCTTTGTGTCATTCGCCAAGGAACATCCTCATCATCATCATCACTGGACACAGTTTCCATTGTCCTAGCTGCCTACTGCGATAAAAAGCCTCTACCTCAGCGGCATAATTTAAACATGGTAGTCCACAGAAGTACGCTCAGTGACAAATGAAATGTGAACGCCCAAATACGAACGGGAACACACAAGTAGCACAATTTCATTCTGTGTAAGTGAAATTCTGGCACCACCACATAACAGCACAAAAGTTTGGAAGCGCGTCGTATCTGTGATCTTCAAGTACCAAATTCTTCGATTTTCTGTATTATGGTTGATATTTTGTTCGCTTTCCATTTGTCAATTACTGTACATCTCAAAAGAAGATGCATAGGAACAAAATTGTATCACGCGGCGAGCACAAAAAAAACAAAGTTTAGGGGAGAGCTTCGCTAAGACGGCGTAAGGCAAAGGAGACATTTACAACGTTAGGGCAGAGTCCCTTGCTTGTTTCCTGACCTACGTTTGCGCTACGTTTCACCACGGACACTTGAAGGCTGCATCAGTTTGTTCTTCGAATAGTGGATGGGTGGCATAAATACGTCCTAACCCAAGCAACAACCAAATTGTTTGCAAGAAAATGAATATCTATGAGACTGTGCACGTTTAATAAAGCAACAGCAAACGTCAAACAAAGCAGACGACAATTCGGGTAGGGTGGTAAGCGCGCCATCTCCACCCAAATGGTTTATTACACACTCTAGAACGCGTTCACAATCAAAGTGAACTGCAACAGGCATGTGATGCGAAACGAGGGCTTTGAAGAAACGCGGCATAGCAGCATGCATTGCCTTCCTGTACGTGGGAGACCACTCAAAGGTGCACACGTCCGACCCCTACAGCGCAGAGGAATTGAGGAGCACGCGGAATAGATCTGAATCCTCCACGCAATTGACACTCTTTTGGCCTCCCCGGTCTACTGTCCTGTCAGCAGCGTCCATTTTTGCAGTTTATAATCGCCAACGCCGTCTCATGCCATAGCATGGTAATGAACACCACTAAGATGTGCCATATCTGGTGGCTGCTCCCGACGTAATCGTAATACCCCGGCCGCAGCCGCTCGGGACAGCGTCCCTCAAGGACGAGGTACGAGAAGCCCGAGCTCAGGAAGAGCAGCACGAGCCAAGGGAGGATGCGGGTCAAGTAAGGCGGCGCTAAGAAGAGCCAGTGGATCGTAGGCAGCAGCCCGAAGGCTCCGAGGCTGCAAAATATGCCAGTGTCCTCGGTGCCAGCCTTCCACAAGATGCCCACGAGAAGAACGGCCTCGACGGCGATGTACAGGAACCTGGAGAACGGGTGCTCATCGAAAGCAATTACGACGCCCGAAGAGACGGTGGCCCAGAGGCTCAAGGCGACGCCGACCAAGTCGTACTTGAGCAGTTCCTGGTAGACCTGTTTGGACTGGCAGTTGAAGGTGTGGTACAGCACGGACAGCGACAGCGTCGTGATGTAGATGCAGGTGAAGGCCACCACCACAGTGGCGTCGATGGGGCTGGCGCCGGCGGCCGCCAGCCGGTGCCTCACGTCGTGGACAAGGACGGCGCTGAAGAGAAGGATGCCCAAGAGGTGGGTCCAGATGTTCAGCGTCTCGTTGTTCCACTCGAACACGCTGCGCAGGCACTCCAACGGCGTGTAGCCGGCGCGGTAGCCCTTCCTTATGAACGGGTTCTGTCGGAGAAACGCGGGCGCCTCGTCGTAGCTACGTAACTTGCTGGACCCCTGCGCGGTTCCGCTTCTTGCGTTCGCCATGTTGCGGGCTGACGTGGGCCGCAGCTGCTCATGACGATGATGGTAGCTAGCTCAACAATCTCAATCAATTTTCCTTCTTCACGAATCCACTTTCGTAATGTTGCACTGTGTGTTACTTACACAGGGGCTGCAGAAAACTTTTAAGATCGCATTTGGATTATATTCTCGCCTTACACGGGTATAGTGATGGCTATGACGGCCCTGAAGGGCTTGACGACAAAGGGACACCACGGTAGTGCTTAGAACAACTGCAGACTTCTTTATTCCACCGCGTGGCGTCGACATAGATTAGGTTGACGCCCTGTGATGGCAGATAACTGAAAAAACCCAGATCCGGAAGCCCTGATACTACAACAGCAAAAACAAAAACTAAAAAACAATGAGAAAGAAACCCCGCATTGTGGGTTTGTGGGTTAAAGTTTTTGTAATAGTGAAGGACTACGAAAAGTACAGCCTGCACTCTAAAGAATTGTAATTGCAAGTATAGAACCCCCTTCATGCCTCCAAGAAAATGGCAGGTTATGGATGTAGAAAACGCACGGCGCAACAGCTAACTTTTAACGGAAGGATAGAAAACGTTCATTAGAGAGTAAATAACTAAGGGGGAATGGAGAAGGGGAGCGAGCAAAAGATAGCTAAAGTGGAAGCCCAGGTCCCGAGCGCTAGATACAGCGGCCTTCGCCCTCTCGATCAGGGGAGCGCTGATCTTGACGGTACGAGCTGTCTAGGGCCGCCAATCATGTCTTCGTAGTAGTCACGTGGGTGGTGTTTACGTCCCCGGGCCATGTCCGAGGAGGAGTCTATATTCTGGTAAATCGCCCCCTCGACTTCTCCTGGACTGCGCCCTAGCCGGGAGTCCCTTACCTTTTGTTCTTCCTGTACACGTCAGTCAACTGTTCGACTGACGGGTCTAGCGATATACGTTGCAGTAGCTGTCATACTGTTTAGCTGCTTATCTGGTTGCACACATGCCAATATCCACTACTAGCGTCTTTTCATCTGCGCAACCTAAACTATTACTTCATGTCGGCCTTTGTTATCATGACGTTACCCACATGACTTGTTTGCATGGGCGCCCGTGCTCGACTCGTCATAATCTCGGGTGTTGTTATCTCGGGCCATGCGCGGACACTTGCGGAAATAGAATGCTACGACAAGAGGCCGCGATGAGCGGGGCATCATTCGCAATGGAAATGACGCCCCGAACCAATAGAATGTAGAATATGGCGCTGATACTTTCGAGGCAAACATCAGCGCAATGTGCCTATAGACGCATGCACAGGTTAGAATAAAAACAAGGCCATGTAAGCGGTGTTGTGCACGTTAGTACTCATAGCAACGAGATGCAAAAAAAGGTAACTAAATGCGTTAATAATTACCGAGAATAGTAACTAGGTAGACGTACTCGTTCCTTGTAACGCGTAACGTGCATGTCTGTTTACGGGGTGGGGAATGTGGTATTGGTAGCTATAGGCAGCGCTCTTGTTAGAACGCGCTAGAGTAAAGTCACGGAGTATTGCGCTGCTGAGCACGAGGTCGCGGCTTCGATTCCCGGCCGCGGCGGCCGCTTTTCTGATGGAGGCAAAAAGCAAATACGCTCGTGTGTACGAGATTTCGGCGCACGTTAAAGGTCCCCAGGTGGTCAAAATTAATCCGTAGCCCTCCACTACAGCGCGCCCCATCGCCTGCTTGCGTCGGTGCGTTAAACAATACAATCAATAAAAGACACGGAGTAAAGTCACCAAGTTCCAGTGACTTTACGCTAGAGTTCCTCTGGGTCACTCCCCGGCTGCTCGGCTGCAGCGCGGACTGCTAGCGCCATTCTGCGATGATGCAACGAAACTATAGCTCTGGAGGGAGCTTTGCAGCCTACGGCTGTGCCGTTGGGGTGGCGCCACAGGTCTGAGTGTCCCACACCGTTGTCGTAGTTGTCGTCTGCTTCTCTCCACTTGTGCGGGCCAGGGAGTCAGTATATTATCTCTATGGGGCCAGGGATTTACGCGCTCAAACTAGCTCCTTTTGATGCTTGGGTGCATTGGAAAAGTGTTTTTGCTCTCCCTCAAATATATTTGGAGCTTTTGACATTTTCAAGTACTGTGGAGCTGTATCCCAGAACAAATAATTAAAAGCACATCAGATGAACTCGTGTTTGCTGTAGATAACTTGCGAGGTCCAATGAGCTTCATAATACGTATTTTGACGGTATATACGTTTTAGATGCCATGCAGAAAGTTCAGACACCATCTAATGCTATGCACCAATCAGTTTGGGTCAGAAATTGCACCGCGAAGCTGAAAAAAGTTTTTTTTTTCAGCTGTATACACTGTAGAGAGACATGGAGGAAAAGAGAAACAACGAAAATATATTTTTGTTTGATTATGTCTTCGTACAAGTCTGCTTAGCTCACTTCTCTCTTCACGATTTCACTGAACCAACTAGTAGAACGAACAGTTCAGTTTGGCTGTTGTCTTTTATTAGATCAATGTCCTCCCAGTCTGTGGCCTTCCCATTTTTAATTGTTCTGAATCGGGGTAAAAGTGTTACTTTTAACCGTAGGAATGTTTTAGAGATGTTTTAGGGATGCATAGAGGAAGACTCCTTTGTTAAAACGATATTTTCACCATGTTTTCCCCGCGTCTACGGACTGATTCTAGTTATTTTTCTCTTAGACTTTTGACTTCTGTGCTTATCATTGCATTGCTTATTAACTAAATAGCCGTATTCGAGCCCTGGCCAATCCCCCTGCGTGGGTATGAGGCACTCCGCTAAGGTGAAGGTGAGGAGGTATGTGCCAATAACAAAGGAACAACAACAAAAGAAGAAGAAGAACTTCGAAGAGGAAGGTGCAGCCTTCCTCTGGGCCAAGGAGGCACGCGCTTCCAAGCTTCGGCGCTGCAGCACCTCATGTGGGCTCCCGCTTTTCATCGATTTTCGCTGTGCTAATTATCCGGTAGCTCGGATTAATTGCTACCAACGTGACCGGTACCACTTGCGGACCCGACCGATACCATTTTCGGACAAGTGGTACGCGACTTTCTCGATTTACGGGCGATTCTCTGTGCGCCAGCGTGGACTCCGGGCTAAGCCTAATTTAGGCCTAGCTCGAGTACGGCCCCCGGCCGCGCCGGCCCGCGGCCGCTAGGCCTAACGCCGGACGACTCCGTCGCCACCGGGCCAGAGGACATGGCAACTGCTATGGACACGGGCTCCGAGCACGACCAAGAAGAGAGGGAAGATCCAACGCTACAAATACAGCTCGACCGTTTCGCCGGCCGAACTGCCGTCGCTGTACACGGCGAGGAACTCTCGGCGGGGGACACCGCCGGCTGGGTAGTTCCGAAGAGACGGGCGCCGCAGCAACGAGAGGCTCCGCAGCAATCAACCACCGGTGAGTCCGCCGTCAAGGTGTCCAAACCCACTACCAACCGAGCGCAATTCGCCAGACGAGTTAACGCAACCCTAACGAAGGCGGCCCGCATGCCAGCAAACATCCCGAGAAGCGAGCACAAGGTCATCGTGAGGCCACGTGGCGGCCTGCACACTGGCCGCGTCGAGGCCCCAGTACTGATGGCCGCGGTAATGGCGGCAACGGGAACCACGAGAGAAGAGGCCATGCAAGATACCATTTGCGCAAACGTCATGCAGAACATAATAGTAGTGAGCACCCCGGACGAGCAGCGGGCGGTGAGATACGCTCAGCTTCGCGCACTCAACATCGGGGGGCAAACCCACGAGGTCAGCGCGTATCACGCGGCCCCGGACGGCACCGCGAAGGGGGTAATTCGAAACATCTCCACCGAAGATACCCCGGAGGAAATCAAGGCCAACGTAGTGAACAACCGCAACCCCACGGCAGTCGATGCGCACAGAATCGGCAATTCGACCGCGGTGATTGTCCTGTTCCAGGGCACAAAGGTCCCCACAACAGTCAAATACGGTGCCGTCCTAGTGAGGTGCAGCCTCTACAGACAGCACCACGAGGTCTGCAGGCAGTGCGGCAAGATCGGCCACCGCACAGACGTGTGCCCACAGCCGAACGCGCGCGTGTGCTTCGCGTGCGGGAAGGCCAACCCGGGTGCGAATCACGACAACGAATGTACGCCACGTTGCAAGCTGTGCGGAGGGCCCCACCCGACCAGCTCGCCGGGGTGTACGAACAAGTACAAGACGCCATATTTGGTAAAGAAGCGGCAGTGGGACCGTAGAAAAGTGACGTCACCACAAAGAGAAAGAATTCCCAGAAAAGACGATGCCAGCTTCCCGCGGCTGAGCCATCAGCAACAGCGCGGGCGCAGCCGCAGCTGCTCGCGGCGGCGGCGCTCCGCCTCCAGCGGCGCGCGCTCCGCAAGGATTCGCTCCGCCAGCAGAGGCAGAAGTGGAAGAAGCGACAGCAGGAGAAGACCGGTCGCATCGCACTCGCGAGAACGGGTAGCGTGGACCGATATTGTCAGTGCACCCGCAACTCGCGCAAGATCCAAGACCCCGCGAAGGGAACGGGAGAAATCGACACAGCGACCAGAGGCGATGCAGGCTCTTCGTGAGGAAATCACGACACTCAAGGCCGAAAACGCTCGACTGAACCAACAGCTCAAGGAAGTCATCCGACTCCTGAACAACCAACAGCAACAGCGGCAGCAAGCGCCCCCGCAAGCGCAAGCCCAGCCAGCACAGCAGCAACCGCGAGTGCGGACCCCGCCGCCGCCCCCACCACCACAACGACAACAACAACGGCCACCGGCGACAACGAAGCCGGAAAGACCGGCCCAGCAGCCCCGGGACAGGCCCGTCAACCCACAACCCCTCGAAACCGACATGTTGGAGGACGAGGAAGAGGAAGGAAATGCAGCGGACCCCCGATCGAAGGACGACACGCCCGAACCCCAGTCCAGAAGCGGAGTAGGTGACGCCGTTCGCCTTCGCCGCTACACGGAGAAACAAGACAAGCTCGAGAAGCGAGTAAACGCCCTCGAACACCGGATGAACACGCGCTTCACAGCGATAGAGGACAGGCTCGAAGCAGTGGAAGTAACACTACAGAAGATGCAAGAATTCCTATACAAGAAGCTCGGACGGAATGATGACGAGGACAACCGCGACCCGCCCGCCCAACCACAGACATCAATATGGCCCGGACCCCAACAACAGCAAGCTCAGGCCTAAGGATCTGGCACTGGAACGCCAACGGGTTCCAGTGCAGAAAGGCGGTACTGCAACAATATCTGCAAGGCGCCGACCGGGCGCCGGACGTAATAATGATCCAGGAGACACACACCGAGAACGCGCCATCCCTCCCCGGCTACCGAGCGCACGCGAGCCCCCCGAGCGCAAGGAAATGCGGCAAAGGAGCTGGGCAGGGAGTGTGCACGTTCGTGCGGAAGGGACTCACTTTCGTCAAGCACGAGAACTTCCTTGGACGCAGCACCATTGAGCATTGCGCGACCGAGGTGGTGATCGGCAGGAAGAGGAAAGAATCCTTTCTCCTGGTAAATACCTACAGCAATCCGGCGCACCGTCAGCAGAAATTCCGCGCCCTTTTGCACAAGGCGATACGTTCGGCGCCGAAAGGCACGGTCATGGTCTGCGGGGATTTTAATGCCCCGCACAAGGAGCTCGGGTACGGCAGGACAACGGTAAAAGGAAGAGACCTCCTGGACGATGCGGCGGACGCGGGCTTCTCCCTCTACACGGACCCAGCGGCCCCCACTCGGGTAGGAACGTCCACCACGCGAGACACGAACCCGGACCTGACATTCGTCCGGACGGCGGATACAGCCAAGCGAGGGGTGAAGTGGCGGAACACGGGACGGAACCTGGGCAGCGACCATTACATCATCGAAGTCGACCTGCCTGCGTCCATACCGATCGCCGCGGAACCCCGACGCAGACACAAGATCACGGACTGGGACCGTTTCCGGCTGGATCTGGAAGGGCCACAGCGGACGGCAACGATCACAGACATCGGGGAATGGGCGGAAGCCATCGTGCGCGCGACCTCGGACGCGACCACCGAAGTGGAAACGGACGAGGGCGTGGCGCAGGTGGACAGCCACCTGGCTCACATGCTAGAGGCGAGGCAATCGCTGCAGCGGCGATGGAAACAGCAGCGCACGAACCGCCGGCTACGCAAGAGGGTGGCCCTGCTCGGACGGGCCATCGAGAAATACAGTCGGGAGCTATGCGCCCAGAGGTGGCATGCCGTGTGCAACGAGGCGGACGGCCAGCTCCACAAGGGGAGGACGTGGAACCTGCTACGGCACCTTCTGGACGAAACGAGGACCCGAGGCTATCAGCAGCACCGGCTGGCCCAAGTAATGCACACGACCGTCAAGACGTTGGGGAAGGCAGAAACAAGTAAGCGCATAAACGCGCGCTACCTGCCAAGCACTGCGAGCGAGAGGCACGGCGAATACCGGGGAGCGGACAATCCGGCCCTGGATCGCAGCATCGAAGAATGGGAAGTGCGGGCAGTGCTGCAGACCCTCAACTGCAGGTCTGCGGCGGGCCCAGACCGGGTAACCAACAAAGCCCTGAGGAACCTAAGCGACGGAGCCGTTGCGGCCCTCACGGACTACTTCAACCGCTGCTGGCACGCGGGCACGCTGCCCCGACAGTGGAAAACGGCCAAGACGGTCCTGATCCCGAAGCCCGGTAAGCCACCCGGCATCGAGAACCTGCGCCCGATCTCCCTCACCTCGTGCGTAGGGAAGGTCTTGGAGCACGTGCTAATGAATAGATGGCAACGCTACTTGGAAACGGAAGGGCTCTACCCCGACACCATGCTGGGGTTTCGGGAGAGGCTCAGCACCCAGGACGCGATGATACTGCTGCAACACGAGATACTCGAAGTGTCCGCCCCCACCCGCGACAACAGGGCGGTGCTGGGCCTCGACCTACAGAGCGCCTTCGACAAGGTGCGCCACTCCGCCATCTTGGCGCAGGTCTCGCGGCTGGGCATGGGCAGGAGAACGTACAACTACATCCGGGACTTCTTATCGGAGAGGACCGTAATGATCCAGGCCGGAGACCTGGAACTACCGCTGAAAAAGACGGGCAGCGTCGGGACCCCCCAAGGCTCGGTGATCTCGCCGTTGCTGTTCAACATCGTCATGATCGGGGTGGCCAACCGGCTCTCGGAGATCCCGCAGGTCCGCTACACCATCTACGCGGACGACATCACCCTGTGGGTCCCCGGGGGCAGCGACGGCCACATCGAGTCGACTCTGCAGACGGCGGTGGAAGCTATCGAAGATCACCTGGGGGACACTGGCCTCGCGTGCTCCCCACAGAAGTCCGAACTACTGATCATCCCCCCGCCAGGCGCGTACCGCAAGAGGGCGGAAGAAGACTCCGCAGCAATCACGGTGCGGACGAAAGACGGCACGATCATCCCCAAAGTGAAGGCGCTCCGGGTACTCGGCATGATCATCGAGGGGAACCGGTACAACGGTGCCACGGTCGACCGAACGATCACAAAGCTCGGAGCCGCCACCCGCCTCATCAAGCGAGTGGCGACAAGGCACAACGGGATGAAGGAGGCGAGCCTGCTGAGGCTAGTCCAATCATTCGCCATCAGCCACGTGGCATACGTGGGGGCGTTCCATTTCTGGAAGACGCAAGAACGAGACAGGATAAATGCAGCCATACGGAAGACCTACAAGGCAGCGCTGGGCCTCCTGAACAGCGCCAGTACCGAGCGGCTACTGGAGCTCGGCATTCACAACACCCTAGAGGAGATCGGCGAGGCCCAGCGCGCGGCCCAGCTCGAGCGCCTCTCGACCACGAAGACCGGCCGTCACATCCTCGAACGGCTGGGACTCGGGGAACGGGCGGCTGCGGCGGCCGACTCGCGAAGCCTGCCGGCCGAAACCTTGCGAAGACTGAAGATCCCCCCGCTACCTCGGAACGTGAATCCGGAGCGAAACCAAGAACGCCGGGCCGCCCGGGCCAGGGTCCTCACGGAAACATACGCCGACGACACCGGCGCCCTGTTCGTGGACGCGGCCAGATACCCGGACAGACCCAACACCTACGCTGCGGTGGTGGTGAAAGCCACTAACGGTGAAGTGCACAGTGCGTGCAGCGTCCGCGCGCCGTCCGCGCGGCACGCGGAAGAAGTCGCGATCGCGCTCGCGCTAACGGACCCGCAATGCACAACGATACTGAGCGACTCCCGCTCGGCCATCATGAACTTCACCCGCAACAGAGTGTGTACCAGTGCAGTGCGCGTGGTGCAGTGTAGTGCAGTGAGAGACACGGTGCCGGCCACCCACCTGAGGTGGTTCCCGGCGCACACGGACACGCGGGAAGCAGGCAGCAGCGGCCACCCCAACCGCAACGAGACAGCGGACGCCGCCGCGCGCGCGCTCACCAACCGCGCGGCGGCTCGCCCGGTGGCCCCCTCCACCACCACCGGGATCCCCCCCGGCTCAGCGGCACCGAGGGACGGAGAACCGCAAGGCGATGACGGCTGCCAGGACATCGAACAGCAGGAGCCCCTCGTCGAGTATGCCGAGGTCCTGAGCTGGTATCGGCTCAAACGTCGGACTATGCCGCAACCCCACCCGGGACTGACGAGGGCGCAGGCAGTGCTCTTCCGGCAGTTGCAGACCAGATCGGTAATCACGCCGGCGCTCGCGCGCCACGTGTGCCCAGACATTTATGAAAGTGACGTGTGCAGTGTGTGCGCGAGTGCCAGAGCAACTCTGACCCACATCCTATGGGACTGTTCTCGCTACCCAACGGAAGCGGCCGCGCCACAGGGGCGGCTGCCGGATCCCATCGCACGAGCGGTTGCATCGTCGGACCTGACGGAGCAGCTGCAAGCCGTCCAGCAGCTCGAGGCGGCTCTCGCCAGGCAGAAGCCCGGGGAGGCGCCGACGGAGGCCTCGAGGGGACATCCCCGAAGGCCCCTCGCGCGCCGAACTGGCGGACGCCTGCGGGGCAATGCTTCGAGGACGCCCTAGGCAGCGTCGAGAGACGGGGTGGCTCCGCGGAGCCTTTCCTCGTCCCTCCTGCAGGCGAAAATTCAATAAAGTCTTTTCTCTCTCTCTCTCTCTCCTCTGGGCCAAGAGATATTGTCATGTAGACGCTTCTCTTTCAGATGCCATCTTATCAAATGGAAACTATACACGTTTAAAACTCCGGCAGTATGGCTATCTTTGTGGTTCGAGACAACGCGAAGTGGCCTTCACCAAGCTGCGCTGCAGAATTCCGAGGTTATATTTACAGCTGTTTAGAACAGCGCTTTCCCCTACATAATTGTGTGTGCGGTGCCAGGTACTGGAACCTATCAAACATTTCCCCCACCTGTCGCCGCTTGTCGGCAGCTAGACAGTTGCGTTTGAAGGAGCCAACTGAACGCCCGGGTTTGACCCTATCGGTTCCACTTATCTATTGGAGCAACTAATTTGGAGTACGCAAAGAGGGATATGCGTAATTGTATTGAAGCCTACCTTTCTGCTGCAGGTCGCTTGATTTGTTGAAGAATACATAAGTAACGAATAATTGGAGTTTTAGTCATTGCGAAATTTCATTTCGTGGCCTTTTTTATTTTTGGAGATAATTTGGTATTTTGAAGTCTTATCGAAGCACAATCAGTTATTTAACCCTGGCCAATCCATTGTAGGTACTTGCCAAATGATTGAGGGCATAATAATCATCATTAACACCATGAACACCATCATAATCCCAGTTCTTTCACGCGCCATACACCCGAGACGCCACCGGGCCGCTTCCCGAATGAACCCATCGGCCTTACACCTGGACTTAGTGTAAGGCCGATAGTGTAAGGCCGATAGAATGAACCTGGACTGCCACCCGACATGGCACAATGTCTAGTCATGAGGTCTGTGCCACGACCATCAGCGGCCACGCCGCACTTCACAAGCGCCACTGGCTTGTATGCAAATGGTCCTGATGGAGACGGACCTGTGAGGAACGTTGCCAACACTCCCTCCTGTCCTGTGCTCGAAGACACCGAGCAGCGGCAGCAGGCAGCCATTGCTGAGGCAACGGACGCCGGTGTACAGGAACGGACCAACACGGAAAGCTTGGGAGCAAATGGCAATGGAGAGTGCTCACCTTGCGGCGGCAACTCTCCAACAGCAAAATCTCCAGGGTGTCCCAACACTTCCCTACGCTGGACAGAGTTGCAGCACCCGGAACATCAAGTGCGAGCCGAGGGACTGTATGCCCAAGCTCCGGACAGCAGCCAGCTGGCCGTGGCAGCCACGATACATGCGTCCAATTGGGCTCAAGATATCGAGACGCTGGTCTCTGCTACTGCGCGGGCGTTTGCTTGCGCATCCCCGAACAGCTACAAGGAGGGGAGAACGCCAAATGTTTTATGCTGCACGCTGCGTGCTCCCCCCTACCACAGCCAGCTGGAAGGGCAGAGAAACGGGTCACTGGCTGTTTTGTTTAGAGCGAAGTCTGTTGTTCATCAGCCAGCTTGCTTCCAGCACAGCCAGCGGGAACGAGGGAGTTTCAGCCCTAGGCTCCGCAGTTGCTTTGTCCCCATGTTTCGGGGAGATATTTTTGTGGAAGCTGACCGTAACAATACACACAACTCCTCGCTACACGTATGGCTGGGAAGCACTAAAAAAGACCTGTGAACGTTTCCTTTAAATAAACGTATTAAAATTATGTATGCATGCCTGCATGCATGCATGCATGTATGTATGTATGTATGTATGTATGTATGTATGTATGTATGTATGTATGTATGTATGTATGTATGTATGTATGTATGTATGTATGTATGTATGTATGTATGTATGTACGTATGGATGGATGGATGGATGGATGGATGGATGGATGGATGGATGGATGGATGGATGGATGGATGGATGGATCTATACCCGACGCGGTGGCGCAGTGGCTAAGCGTGAGCCCATGGATTCGGATTCAATCCCTGTTGCGGAGGTTGCTGTTGCGAGGGCGAAGAAAAAACGCTGTGTATCGAGATTTAGCCTCAGGTTAAAGAGACGATGGAGACAAAATGCAAGTTTGGTTGATTCGAAAGATTGCCTCGTTTGAATAACTCTGACACCACCTTTAAAGCAGGCCACTAAAATAGGTTTATAATGAGGAAAACGGAGAATACGCATGCGACACCCTAGGTAATTTTAGGAAAGTTATTATTCAAACTAAACAGCGCTATTGCAACCGATATTAGCAACGAGCAAATGAAAGTATTGAAAAAAGAAACTACCATTTAACAGGAAAGATGATGACCGGAAGTGTCAATAGTTTTCATTTGGCAGCTGATGCTTAAATAAAAATAAGCGACACCAATGCATGCTGAATAGCGATTTTAGTGCCCCCAGAAGCATGGAAGTGCAATTTAAATCCTGTTTCAGTAAAGCCATGGATTAGGCGTACAGTTACGTTCTTCGCTTGTTTTATATCTCTGAATTCTTCATTTTGTAAGCCTAAATATTGGCGAGAGTATTTAGCGGTTGTAAAGGTACCGGTCACGAACTTTCCTTAACCACAATCATCACGAGATTAAAGGGGACTCCCAACAGCAAGTTAGGTAGCAAAATAAGAACGAATCAACAAATTTAAACCTAACAGAAATAAAATACACGCTTCTTAATGTTACGCGTGAAAGGTGCAGCGGTTGGCAGGGTTGAGTGACACCAGGTCACCGCACCGAAAGGCTGCCGTGAACTGCGCCTGGTTGGACACTGGCAAGTTTCAGCGTGGAGCGTAGGCCAGGTATTTGTAAGTGTAGGGGAAATGCGGGCTCGATCCGCAGAATGCGAAGCAGCTGGCGACGTAAAACGCCTGCTCCGGCGTGTTGCCCAGCAAGCCTTTCCTCTCGGGCAGCGTCTCGTACGTCAGCCGGGCCATCTCGGTGCCCGCCTTGTCGGCGAAAGCCTCTGTGAGGGAGTTAGTGGCGTGGAGGGCGCATCCCTTGTGATCTTTTCCACCCGCCCGCGGACGCGCATGAGCCGGCTGAGGAAGCTGCTCATTGAGCTCTGCGTGTACCAGTCCATTCGCTCGTCTGTCCTGGTCACATTGGCGTTCACCGGATCGAACGCCCGCGTGGGGTCGTAACCGAGCATCCTGCCAATGGCGCCGTAGGGAATGGCATTAGGCACACCAGCGGGCGTGAACGGCGGCAGCATGAGGCCGGTTTTGATGAGCACGACATGAAACAGCGGTAGGTATTGCGCGTTCACATCGATCATATCCTTGTTGATGTCTTCGCGGTGCACGGTCACACTGGGGCCCTCCCTGAGCAGACGTTTGTACTCGTCCATGTGTCGCTGTGACGCATTCAACCACGACTGTATGAAAAGCTGCATGAATTGCGGCAGGTGGACGTAGTACTCGTCGAGTGCCGAAGCTGACTTTAAGTGCTCCGGCTGAGACTGGACAGGTGTTTCAGAGACTGGACAGGTGTTTCGACGCGCCATCTAAATGGCGCGAAAGTTTTGCTGCGTAGCATTGCGCACATCTTCCCACACCCATCCGGTGCTTGTGGCAGCGTCGGACAGCCGCAGGATCGCCCGGAGAAATCTGCTGACAGCGTACGGGGCGACATGCAAAAAATGAGGTATTAATTGTGATTTCTATTATTCTTCATGTTCGACCTAACATAACATTGCAACCCTTTTGTTTGCCGCCTACTACAGATAACTCGTTCAGCCACCACAGGTGGTTCACCGTATGTTGCTTTGACTGCATAACGAATACTACCTCCGCACAGACGACATGATCATGGCGGAAAGTCGCTTGTTCTAGTAGAACGCGTGGCTCTAGCCGTACATAACTTCGCCAAGATGCCCTTTTTGCTCGATGTAGGGCAACACTTCTTTCAAACCTGTTCCGGGTTTCTGTGCTTTATTTGTTGCTCCGACTTTCGAAAGTCTCACTGTGCTTGTGTCGAGTCCTTGTTTCCAGCCTCATCGCATCATATACATTGACAAATTGCGCCTCTTTACGATTTCAGGAAAAGAACCTTCAACTGAATCTTTGTATTTTCGTTACGTCATGGCTATTCAATACTTATAAATAGGAACTTAGCCTTCCTCCCCCTGCTCTTGGCGGTGATCAAGTTTTCCCAGCAGTATGCTTTATAATATCGCAAGAATTAACTGTGCCGCAGTTAAATTTGAAGAATAAATATTGATTGCTGGCGCTTTTTGCGGGAAACAAGACAACATTACTCTTAATAATTAGCGCTTGCTGCCTACAGTCCGAGCAATTGAAATATGCCCGTCTTTTGCTTGTGGATTGTGTTTTTCCTGAATGAATAGGGGTGGAATTACGCCTTACCGTATTGGAGTATTACTCTATTTCAGCTCTTGTCCGTTTAACATTACTTTTCATTGCCTCAAAATCCTCTTGGGGGATTTGCCATCAGCAAAGCGCATAATAAAACTTTTTTTTTTCTTCAGCGAATCGCGAGTTAGCGGACTTTTTTTCCAGGTACTCCATTCTCATTACAGTACCTCGCAGTGCATTTTACCCGCATCCTCTAAGCAATGCCGAATGAATTTTTGAGAAACATGTCACTGCCAGAGTGCCGTTTCAATGGGCACGCCAAATGAGCCCTCTGATCGGGAACCTGAATTTTTCAGATGTGGTTATACCAAGGAAAGCGACAGTGTCAACATTCGTACTGCACGTAAAAATATTCCGCACCCCATTCGTGCTTTCGCGGCAATTTTATTAATTCATAGTTTTAACTGTCGAAATTGATTATAGCCAGTTCAAAAAGGTCGCGCGGAAGGCTTTCTAAGCTGAAAAAGAAATATAGGCTCAAGCCGGCGTTCCAGCTGGCGAAGTTTCACTTCTAACGGGAGTTATTCACAGCTACTTCGGGAAGTGAATTTTGCCGGAAACGGCGACGGCGGGTTTCGATCGTTTCGGCGGGTTTCCCCCTAAATTTGGCCTATGTGTCTGGCTCTGACAAAGGACGCATTGCAACAAGATTTTGGTGTCTTAGTTTTAATGGGTAGAGCGTTTGTTTGACTGGCTGAACGTGAAAATGTTGGTCGGTGTGTATGTTCGTCAATTAACGGCGTATTGCAACGTTTTATTCTTTTGTTCATTTTTTTTTTCAAGCCCGCGCTGCGCAGAACTCAGCTCGTGTTGTTTTCTCGTCAATACCTGCTTTAGTAAGTGAGCAAGATGACCTTTCATCACTCTTTATTCAAAATAAACTATTTCTATAGCCTCAATTTGTTTCCTTTTTCTGGGCTTATTTTTAGTTAAAAACCAACTGCACGTTTGAGGTAAAAAAAAACAAAGACCTGGAGGAATACACGTGGCGCAACTTCGTCACAGAACCATCTGTCTGATCGGGGCAGAGCGAGTAGCGCACACCTCACCCTCACGTTCGCAACCTCAAGCGTATGCAAGCGATGCATGTTAGCAAAGAAGGCGACCTCTATCGCCAAACGCTGAATGTGTTCAGCTCTGACTCTGTCACTGAAGGAAAAGACAGGATAGCGGGCGTGGTTGGACGGGCACGCGCATATCGGTGTATCGACACCAGAAGTGCAATGTCAGATGGCGAAGCGATGCATTTGCTACGCGCCGGTGTGCCCCGGCCTATTTTGCAGCCGGGTGTACGTGTGTTGAATACTAATCGGCTAGCATCCGTTTTTTTATCGTAGGGTGTTTGATATTATTTCATCCTTCGGAAGGCAAAAGTGTCAAATGGCGTTTGAACGGAGAGACTGAATCCGCTGCCTCGAAATACGGTTATCCCTCGTTAACTGGAAGTTGTCAAATGCGCTGAAAAGTTTGAGATAAGCGGAGTTTCGAGTTACTCGAAATGACGAAAATTTGTGACCATATCACTGAAATACGCGTTAGTGCTGGTAACAAAATCTCCGCTGCACAGGGGAACTTCCATGATACTGGCAACACTATTCGCAGCAAAAAACAATGTTGTATTATTGCGGATGAAAGGACTGCGTGATGGTCGCCTGTTTCGCGTTCTCATCCGGCATCGCATCAAATGTTGGCCACCACCACTACAATCTGCCTTGTTGCTGATATATGGTTCCCTGTAGGAAATCTCTTATCCTGATGAAACAGTCTACATCCGTCGTGATAACTTCGAGCCGCGCTAGGTAAAGGCTCGACACTGGTAGTACCAAATTCATTTTATTATTCTAAGCGCTACACCATGTGCTCTACAAGTGTTTTATGATAAGTTGTCATAATAAGTAGACATGTGAACAAAACATGAAACTATATATACAATTACATTTCGTATAAGAAACGAAAGAGGCGTTCTTAAAGACCTTGTTTATGGAGCGTGAAAAGTGCAGTGCTCGCTAGGGTTCATTGTTGCACTGCCCGAGCACTTAAAGGCCCCTGCGAACTCCGGCTGGTTCATGACTGGCACATTGCAGCGGAGAGCGACGGGCAAGTACAGGGGACTATGGCTCGCGTACGGGTCCGCCGCACAGAACTCGAAGCAGCTGGCAACGTAAAATGCCTGCTCCGGCGTGTAGCTCAGCAAGCCTTTTTTTTGCGCCAGTGTCGCGTACGCCAGCCGTGCTTTCTCGGCGCCCGCCGTGTCGGCGAAGGTCTCCGAGAGGGCGTTCTTTGCTCGAATTTCGCTCCCCGTGATATCTGCCGACTGTTCTAGGACGCACTTGAGCCGGCTCTCGAACTTCTTCATCGATTCCGGCTGATACCACGTCGTGAGCTCGCCTGTTCTGCTTAGATTGCTGAACAATGGGTCGAAGGAGTGCGTGAGCTCGTGACCCAGAATTGTGCCGACCGCGCCGTAGTGCACGGCCCTCGGCGCATCAGTCGGTACAAACGGTGGCATCATGATGGCGGTTATGATGACCATTACGTGGATTACCGGCATGTAGAATGCGTTCACTGTGGTCATGCCCATACCGAAGTTGAAGTCTTCGCGGTGCACGGTGACATTTGGAGGTTCCTTTAGCAGGCGCTTGTACTTGTCCACGTGTCGCTTTGATGCGTTTAACCACGACTCTATGAACGGAGGCTTGAAGTCCGGCAGGTGGTTGTAGTGCTCGTCGAGTGCCGTAGTCAACTTCAAATGCTCCGGCTGACCGATAACAGAGACGAGATGGGACACGTGTTCCACAGCGCCCTTGGCCGTTTCGGCGTCCATCCAATGCACGTCTTTGAAGTATTGTAGCGTGGCATTTCGTAGACCGGCCCACACCGTTACGGTGCTGTTGATGGCTTCAGTCAGCTCCAAGCTGTCCCAGAGGAACCGGCCAATGGCGTACGGGGCAATCTGCGAGGGAACACGGAATCGCTGTCAGTTTTTCAGCCCGCGACTCGTGGGTTCATGGTAGCGTGACAGTTTACTGAGGCCAGAAAAAGGGTTAATGCTATGCGCTTGCACATAGTAAATAATAGGCAGTTTCCCTACTCTAGCCTCCGTGCGAACAGAAGTGGCAGTCGGCGGTCAATGAATCTGGGCACAGCATGCGCTGCGACCCGATAACAGAAAGGGATATGCTCTTGTCGCAGCTCATCTAAACAAACAACTAGAACAACGCATTACCTCGAAGGTTTTGGTACAAGTAAAATGATTTGAGGATTGGCCCTCAAGTAAACACGAGTTGTCATCACGAAAATTATCACCGTCCGGAAAATTGTGTGCGCTCATGCGCCTTTATTAGTGCGTTCCATTGACGAGGGCAACTTGCTAACATGATTATATAGCTTTCCGTCACTTAGGAGCTCCAGCGGACGGAGAAAATGGTGCTGTCTTTTTCGTCCGTCTCTGTTTGCAATGCACAGCCGCATGAACTAAAACTTATTCTCTTTAAAAATAGCCTTTGCTTAAGCCACCAACGGACAAGCGCCGAAACTGTCAATCCTAGCGTAGTAGCATGACCATCGTCGGGGGCTTTCCTCTGGCGTCCCTTAAGCACGAGAAAAGGAATGAAGTAATACCCTGTTTGCCAGCTGCAGGCAGGAGGTCGCCGACTTAAATTGGGCCGGTAAATCTGGTGGCAAACACTCGATGAGCTCGTGGGAAAATCCTGCGTGCAGCTCCACAATGAGAATCCAAGCAGAGTAGAGGACAAGGGTCACGTGCCGCGACGCCTTGCTACGGCGAAACATCTCACGAAGCGCCACTTCGCTGCCGTTGTACGCGAGCACCTGCTCGTCCTCGTCAATCTTCCGGTCCTCGGGCAAGTGCTTGTTCACTACCCGCAGCCAGTCCTCCAACTCAGCGTACTTGCCTGTCCCATTGGCCAGCTCCTGCAACGTGCGCAACTGCAGCGTGATGCGCTGGCCAGGATAGAGGGCTAAAAACATCGCTATGAACTCCTGGTAGCCATCAATGGTTCGCTGCGCGACGTCGGACACCACTTGTCGCCTTGCTGTCGGCGCCACAACGGATATACAGGTCTCAATGGTTTTCGGTTCCTTTATGGTGTCGACCAAGCTGTTCATACTTAGCATAAGGCCATACCGCCTGTCGGTTTTTATGTACGGCACTAGGCTCAGGCTGAACGGAGTCTGCAGGCCGTACTCGAGAGACATGCCCAGCAGAAAGTCGAGCACGTCGAAGTTGTCCGGTAAGGTCAAGGTAGGCCAGTCCAGGTTGTACTTTTTGAACACGTCCAACAAGACCTGCACATTGTTAAGCGCGAAAAAAAAATCGGTCCCGTTTAACATTTGTAAATGTATTTACCACGTGCGAAAGGTTTTGTAAAGACACGGCACCTATAGTGTTTCATGAAAAGTTACCCTTACACCTGCCACACCTGTGCTACAGTGGCCCGACACCAACCACGGCGAGACTGCGCGACCAAGTGCCGGCGAATCAGCCGTTAAACCCTCTCAGTCACGTGGTACCGCGCAGCCGAGGGTCGGATCGAGCGCATCTGCGACGCCTCTGCAGCACACCAGGGGCATGACGTCACACGTGCTGTTCTTCCCTACCGGCGTCTGAAGGTCATTGCGACTTGATGGCAATGTAGATCATCTACGCCTCACGAGACAAGGCATAATAGAGATTTCACTTTACAAGTATAGCCACGTGCACACTCGAAGTCACGCCGCATTTGGAAAGTCTATTGGTCGGTCGGTTTGTAACCAATATGAACAGCGAACGTACAGGTAGAGTATGAGCAAGAAAAATGAAACTGAGCCAATAGAAATTGGCATTTATAGGAAAGGAACGTAATAAATATATGCAAAAAAACAAAAGTGACCGAATATAAAGGGAGCAATAAACAAGTTTAAAATAATGTATCCAAACAAAGAAAAAAAGCAGTAAAACCTGAAACAAAGGAGTGCAACAAAATACAAACACCTAAATTGAGCAGAACTTAAAAGAGAAACGTAAAAAAAGTAAAGCCACCGGAAGCAAGTTTGTGAGAGACGCCCCGATCACAAGCGGTTGCATTTATTCCACGATGTGTGCACCGATATTGGGCCGAACTCTATTGAAGTGTACCACATCAAGAGCAGCGATGGCTATCAACACTAGGTAGCATGCTGTACGAATCATGGCTACAGAGCGAACCGACTAGGGGGGAAATGAGAGTTCCTATGCTGGTGATTTCGCCCCCTCGGTTTAGAATTGCAGCGGCTTCAGTGAGCGCCTTCGTCGATTTAGTTTCAAACGCGAAGCTTTTAGGTGCGGAGTACCTTAGGACCGCACAATGTCCGTCCGCGCCCGTGCGCATTGCATTTACAATCGCAAAATTCACACAGGCAACAGCAGGATTCCAGCCTGTGTCTGGTAGACCAGACAGAGTTAGTGTCAGCCGTCTTACCCATTGAGCTACGACCGTGACATTTTGTACCCGAAAGTTACCCGCCGCGGTGGCTCAGTGGCTAAGGCGTTGCGCTGCTGAGCACGAGGTCGCGGGTTCGATTCCCGGCTGCGGCGGCCGCTTTTCTGGTGGAGGCGAAAAGCAAAAACGCCCGTGTGTGCGAGATTTCGGCGCACGTTAAAGATCCCCAGGTGGTCAAAATTAATCCGGAGCCCTCCACTACGGCGCGCCTCATCGCCTGCGTTGCGTCGGTGCGTTAAACCCTACAATCAATCAATCACCCGAAAGTTAAACGGCTTACTCCCTCGCCTGTAACGGTGCGGAGTACCTTAGGACCTCCCAATGTCCGTCTGCGTCCATCCGTGCGCACACAACCATCAAGCCAAAATCAAGCGAAATTAGATTTGAGCCGTGAGTTGCAGTTTCATTTAGGGAATAATCTAGGTGCAACCCACGGCTGAAATCGAAGGACGATCGGTGCGCAAATCGGATGTCACTCGGGGCGCCACTTGGATGCCATTTCGATTCTCCGTCCTCCGCACCATCGCATCATCATCGACGGAGTGGAGATGCTGCCATTTTTCCCGCTCGTCTCCCGTTTCTGGGGGGCTACTGCTGCTGCAGCATTCTTGCCGGTTACCTCGCTGGGTTTTGTCTTACACTAGATGCCGCTGGACTCCATATATCGCGACCGTGGGGAGGAGAAAGCGTCTCAGAGAGAGAGGAGAAAGCTACCGCGGGGAGGGGAAAGCGACTCGGGAATGCTAGACCGGGTAACGCTGCCCACTGCGTGCCATACCCGAGAGGCCGGCCAAAGAACAAACGGACGCACGATCGCGTCGTACTTCAGACACGCGCGCGCGCACAAAATCCCCGCGCTGTGCCGCCTATCGTGCAAGCAGTCGAACAAACCAGATGTACACACACACCGCCGCCAGGCTCCAAGAAACGGCTTCAGCTTCAAACACACACACAAACGCACACACGATAGCCTCACCCTATGATGCGCCGCGCGCTTTTCCGTAGAATCAGAGAGCTTTTTCCCTACCAGATTTCTTGACGGACTAAAACTATACGCGGAACGTTGCACTAAAACGTCTCGACGTGCTTACGTAGCGTGCTACAAAATTATAACCTTAAGCGTGCCAAAAGGCAGAAAACAGCGCCCTAAAACTCTCTCTGGTCGCTTTAAACCCCAAATAAAATACGTTAGGCCATCGTCTGGCAGGCATATCCGGATACCAAGGCGAAGTGCAACACCAAACTCAATATGCGCCAAGCTGAGGGTTCCGGGGGGCGTGGTTAGAGCTCAAATTTTTATGTTACACCATGGTGTAAGATTGTATTCTTACACCATGGTTACGCCTAACGTGAAAGCGTATACTCACCTCCCACTCCATCTCTCCCTTTACTGCGCAAGCACGAAACAAAAAAAAAAAAAAAACGTTTGTGTTGCAAGGACATTGCGGGATGGAAGGCTGTTTAAGGGGCAATGAATACAAAATGCAACTTTGTTCCATGCCGCAGGAATATTCTTGGGTGACTTACTAAGCTTAATTAAAACCATGAAATACGTTTGTTAATCGCGCTTGATGCTTTCAAGAGCCTAAGTCAGTGCGCTAGATGTAACGTCGGCAAAAACGTTCATACTAGCACGATTAGGCGACATGAGGAAAGTTCTATAAAAAATATAGCTCGTCAATTTATGCTATACCGCCAAGCGCTTCAGAGGACCAATGTTTCCGAATAGTTTTCAATAGCGAACAGCTGACAAGGCACGTCTTATCACACCACGTTATTACGGACAGAAAGATTAAAGCAGTAAACGCACGCACAGTGAACGGTCAGCACGGGCGCTCACCCTGTCCATTCGCTGTCTTGTCTTTACAGCGGTAAACTATCTTTCCATAATCGCGAACGAACTTTCCCAAGAAGACGCTTGGGTAGCCTACGCTACGCTAGCGGCGGGGAGCACCGATACACGACTGCGCATGCGCACGCAAGCGCGGCAAAAGGGTAAGGGGGGGGGGGGGGGGGGGCGTTGTCCCGGAACGAATGTGCCCACGCGGAATCGGGGCATCCGTACCAGCCGCCGCAAGCGTAACGTACAGCCGGTAAAAGGCTTGTCTATAACACAGCTTTCGTACTTTCAGCCCTATCCTGCCCCACCGGAGCGGGATTTCAATACAACTACTGCGGAATTCTGAAGACTTGGCCCTTCGCTTTTGCCTCCGACGTGTTTGGAACGAGTATGTTTCGGCGGTTTTCGGATGTAGCTGGTTGAAGTTGAAATCGCTGTTATAGACAAGCGTTTCACCGACTGTACGCTCACCCCTGTGCAAGAACATTCTATGGAAACACATTTTAATATTTCTCAAAATCTTTCATCTCCGTTTTTAGCACTGCGGCGATAGGTTCATCGCCGTGGGCTACGATCTCACTCGGCTGCGCCTAATCTCACGGCAGCCGTGAGAATTACCTCCGGGAAATTCTCACGGCAGTTTCCATAAAAGCTGGCTGGCGGAACATTTTGCTGAATAATATTACGTCCCAACGTAACCTAACGTAACATAACCTTACCGAACCTTACCTAACCTAACCCAACGCGTCATAACCTACCCAAATCCTGCCAAACTGCAACAAACCCAATCTAACCCAGGCCAACGACACAGAACACAACCTGTATTAAACGTAATTAAACCAATTCTAGAAGTCCTGTGCGTCGTTCTCTTGATATAGTAAAAACCAGAGTAAAAAAAAAAGCGCTAACAAAATCACGATGGACAAAATTTCCGAAAGTCCAAAAAAAAAAAAAAAAACCGAACGTCGGACTCGATCCTGAGCCTTCTCGTTTAAAACCGAGCACTATGCCACAGCGCTACTGTGGCAGCTGCAGAAACGGCTTTTTAGGGGAATATTTATCAGATTGAATCTCCGCGTAGCGTGCTCAGCCAATAAGAAGCGACTGCCGTGAGAAATGTCTGACGGTAATTCTCCCGGTTGCCGGGATAATAGACACTACCATCTCACTCGCCCGTACGCGTGTTTCCAAACGCTTCGCTGCACAGAGCACCCAAGTGACAATGGTGATGTCACTGCGCGCGCCATTCTTTCGAGCGCCTGCTAAAACGAGCCCACTGTTCTGGCTCTGTAGCCTCGATGTAGAGCGCTGAGTAGTGGTGCTGACGGCTTGGGTTCGAGCCCCAGCTTGTCTACCGCTTAGTTTTTTTTTTTCATTGTCTATTTTTTTCCTAAATTCAATTTTTTTCTAAACTCAAATCTACGCGTCGTCTTTGTTAATAACGGTGATTTGGTATGTTTTAGGTCGCTTTAGGTTTGGTGCGCAGCCAATGACCACGTTGAATTACCGTTTTCTGTTGCGCGAACAGACATGTCACGTGTGTGCTCTGTGCAGCGAAGCGTTTGGAAATACGCCGCCCGTACCTTTACGTCGTTCCTCTCATCGTCGAGGACCTTGATGCATTCCTGGTAGGCAAGCACGGCCTTCTTGACGCTGGCGGGCGAGGATTGCGGCGGAGGCTTTTTCAGGGCGCCCAGCACGAAGGATGTAACGCGGAACTGGAGCAGGGTGAACTGGCCGGAGCCGTTCATAAGCATCGGGTGGTTGCGGTCCCAGTTATCGCACACATGCTGGTACAGGTTATCGCAGGGGTCAGTCGCGGAGTCGACGCTCGCGGCCAGCTCCTGCGCGTAGTCGTAGCAGCGGGTCGGGTGGTCGCACCACGGGTAAGCGGCCAACGTGGCCTTGTTCACGAGGAACTTGCAGCCGGCGAAGACGACACCCAGCAGCAGCACAACGAAGGGCCTCGGCACGGTCATGTCGCTCTGGGCTGAGCAGTGGTTGACTGGAACCGATTCGAAGACGCTACGAGCGAGGAAATGATGGCGGCTGTGGCGATGAAGACGAAGCGCTCGCGCCAAACCCTATCAGGGGATCGTTTTCGTCGTCGCCGCTAAAGCGAGGCGTCTGGTGGAAACAGAGGATTTCTAAGACAAAACGCTGACGTTCTCTACTTTGCGAAAAGCGGTCGTCATTGTCGTTGCCTGGCCAGGAAAATGGCCACGACTGTTAAGACTGAATAAAAAATTCTCGGGACGCAAACGCCATGTGCAACGTAATTTTATGCCCCTTAAATGCACTTTTCCGTTCGTATTACTTGAGTGGCTCTACATGCAAAATCTGGAGGCCAAAATTGCAAACGAAGATCAAAACGTGCTCTTTTCGAAACCGAAAGTGGAAAAAAAGGCGGCCATTATGGCCCGTCGGAACTGATGTTCGAGTCACAGCGGCCGGGGGATTCGCCCACGGCTGTCTGGGAGATACCCGCGCCCATTCGACGTGTTTCGGGTCATCCGTTTCTTCAAAAACTCAAAATATTTTCGAAAGCTACTGGCAAGTCCGCGTGACCATAATTGCTTTAAGATCCGTGTTGAGCGCTAGGTGATTAAACCACATCGATATTATAAGAGATGAAAACGACAAAAACGCTACAGTAAGTAGAAATTGCCGAAACATGCCAGCTAGCGCGAATGAATTCTTTTTCAGCGCATACTATCAAAGTTAAATCCAGGATTTTATTAATATTGTGTTTAAACGGTCAGTTTTGCTCCCCTTGCAGAGTACCTGCGAAAAATCTGTAGACAGTGCTACCCGCCCATATACAAAGTTTTGCCGGTTTTGCGGCGACGAAAGCACTGCAGTTTATTCGGTACATGGAGGAAAAAATACTCAGGAGAGGCCCCTAGCATCCCAATGCATTGCGAAAAGTATGGAGGAAGTTACGTCATTTTGCTTGAGCCCATGGACAATGTTGCTTACTTGTTTACGACTGCGGCGCCCAAATTTAGGCAAATAGAACGGACAAATTTTTAAGGCACTTGGTATGTCGCTGCCTCGCTACGCTTGCAAACCAGCGCAGTCGCTACGACAAACGTTTTTAGATTAGGCCAGTTTGAAAACTCCGCCGTCGGAGGCGGCCTTAACTGGTACCCCGGCCGCAGCGGCGCTTACGTCGCGTCGAGATCGGCGGAGCGAGTTGCTGCCGCCGCCGGCGACCTGCCGGGAAAATCCCCTTCGCTCAGCGTTGGCGAGAGCCACAGTTCGTTCTTTGCTCACTTTGTGTTTCGTCGTTGTGAAGTGAAGTGAAATTTATCGCTGCTGAGACGTAGCGCGCAAAGACCGCAGTGCTGTACGACCCCAAACAATGCTCCCGTCGTCTGCGTTCGCCATCCCGCGAGCCTGTTGCTATGACGACGACAAACGCTACTTTGCCAGGCTTAAGAGCTGAAAAATCGTCTTTCTATCTCAAAAACGAAGGCCGTTTTTCGATTGAAACTTTGGGTGAGGGTTAGAATGGGCAAATTGAAGGCGAAATCAACAGCTTAGAACATGATATCGCACCACGGAATTAGCGACGAAGCTGTTTTCGCTTCGAAGCGGGAGGGCAGGGCGACGCCATGTTAGTCAAATCAAACCGGAGACAGCAAAGAATGATGGGATAGAGTGCTGGGCTCCGTGGGCTCAAGTCATGGCGGGACTCGGCTTCACAAATGTGACGTCAGGGCCTCTCCTAACCTTTTCTTTCCTCCATGATTCGCTAGCTTGGTGAAACAGCCACCTTAAACGGAACTCAATGTTGCCAACCTTGTTATTAAGCATTCTGACAAATGTGGCCCTTTTTTTCTTCCTTCTTTACTTACCGGTGAGCTAAATGTTGCCAACGGCGGCTAGTTATTATTTTTGGACGGCGTCAATTCCGTGCAGTGCGCCGAGCAGTTGCTGTAATTGTGCGTCCCTTACCCAACCCTCCACCACCCTTCCCACACCGCTTAACGAGCGATGGGAGACCTTGCTAACCAGCCCCGCCTTGGAAGACCAGCTCGTCCTGATCTCCAGGGGCCAGGCAGCCGCGGAAGCATATGCATCTCGTGAAGAGGGAACCACCCCATCCGGCGCGTAGTCGCCGCAATTTTGTGCGGGTAAATAAAGTTGTTCTCTCTCTCTCTCTCTCTCGCTCTCTCTCTCTGTGCGTGCCCGGACCGGCCAACAGCGATAGCAGCGTATCGCCTCGCGTAGGCCGTACTCGCGCATCGCGCGCTCGTAGAGTCGATTGATTGATTGATTGAAGGGTTTAACGCGCCGACGCAACGCAGGCGATGAGGCGCGCCGGAGTGGAGGGCTCCGGATTAATTTTGACCACCTGGGGATCTTTATCGTGCGCCGAAATCTCGTAAACACGGGCGTTTTTGCTTTTCGCCTCCATCAGAAAAGCGGCCGCCGCGGCCGGGAACCCGCGACCTCGTGCTCAGCAGCGCCGCTCGTAGAGTCGACCGGCCGCGATCGTGCAATGCGCCACACAGCTGCCGTACTCGTTCACGCCACTACCTGCCGCGACAAAAGCGTCTCGTTTCGCCTCGTTTCGCCTCGTCTCGTTTCTCGTGCATTGCGCACTCGTACAGCCGCCCAGTCGCAAGCTTACAGTACTGTTTGTAGTGTATTTAGGGAGCGTTCTTGCAGTGTTTTGCACAGCTCCCGCACTCGTTCGCGCACCGACCAGCCGCTCCAACAGCGGATCGCCTCGCGTCGGCGGGCCGCGACACTCATCCAATTTGCTCCTGTGTCGGCAACCCGCGTCGGCTTCGTCGGCAGAAACAGCGCCGTGGGACAAAGAGAGGAAGACCCTGGAGCACCAAATACAAGCAGAGAGACGGGAGCGAGAGGTCTTGCAGGCAGAGGTGGCACGTCTCAGGTGCGTAGTCGAAGGCCAGACGACGGATCGGGATCGAGCGCCTGGAATTGTAAAGCACGGGTTATCGGAGGCTGTCGATACCACGGATGCTGGTGGGGCTGCTGGTGAGCCCGCTTCCCCTGGCAGTGGGGCTCTCCATCTCCCAATAACGGGGGGCGGGGTCGGCAGCAGCACTCAACTGCTGGCAATTTCTGGTGGCAGGAAGGAGGTGGGAACCGGACACGCAGAGCATCGGCCGATGCAGTTCCGTGATGAAGCCGAGTGGAGGGAGTCGAGCAAGAAGCGGGAGGCGCGGAGACCGAAACAACCTACTGAGACTGGCCCCCGAGCTAAAGCCCCAAGAGCAATCTGAAACGACGTGCAAGAAGAGCTCCCCACAGCGGGTGTTTGGAGATGAGAGTGCCCGACGTCGAAAACCCCACGTGCTCCGGACCACCCAGTGGAATGACCACGTCCAGTTCAGGATCCAGCAGGATGCCACGATCCACGAGGTGGCGGCACTGGTAGATGGGGCTACAGACCTCTGGAGTATTTGGGAAGCCATGGTAGTCATCCAGGCCGGTCTGTGGGACATCGGACATGAAACTAAACACATTGGCGCAGGCTTTCCGCTCCAAGTTGATGGAATGGATGAGGCGAGGACCGCAGTACCACATCATGGCCCAGGTCTTCCTGAACAGTCAGGCCCGGTTGAGAGCAGTTCCCGTCGTTGCAAGCAATGGAACAGTTTGATGAGGGTGGCCTGCAAAGAACTGGGAGGGAAAGTGGAGTTCATTACCACAGGCCGAGCGACAGAATCGAGGACGCAGGGCACAGGATATAGTACAAGCAAGGCACAGGTCCTAGGACAGTGGCTCGGCCGGCGACTCTGTGTTTTTTAGGGCTGCGCCTTTCCAGACGTTTCCGGCACGATCAGAGGCCGTCCCGACACCTAGAAGTGTCGATCATAGAGGCACTGAAGCAAGCTTTCATGGAAATGGAGAGCAGACCACGGCAGTGGGGCTCCCCGAGGAAGCAGCCCAGCTGGAGGATTCGGTGACCGACCCCGTAGAAATAATTCTGTAACGATGTTTTGTCAGCCGACGGCGCAAACGCAGAGGCCTACGGCGGAAGCGACAGGGCGGAGGTCTGCAAATAGGGTTCCTGAACATGCAGGGAATAAGAAAACAGTCAAAATGGGCCGAGCTTACGAAGGAAATGCGGACCCATCGGCTAGCGGTGTGCGCAGTCGTTGAAACACACCTTCGAGATGAGGAAGTCCCCCCAGGAGATCCTGACATGCATTGGGAGGGGGGCAACCGGTAGGCTAATGAGAGGCGAGGAGGTGGGATAGGATGCCTGTGTGCGAGTCCCCATCAGTGGTCAAGAGAGAGGCCTACCTGCCAGGAGCATATATGTGGCTAGTGGGCAGTGTAGCCGACAAACCAGTGGCCCTGGCAGCAGTGTGCTGATGGACGGGTGCAGGGCGGGAGAAGAATGATGAAATTAGCACCTGCCTCAGCGCAGACATGCAGGGGCTCCGCAGCCGGTATTAAGTTATGATAGTGGGGGATTTCAATGCCCACGTCGAAGAGCTAGATGGCCACAGGGACGCGAATGGAAGACTGCTACTGGACATGGCGAGGAGAGAGAACCTAGTCGTGGTTAATCTGACGGACAAGTGCCAAGGGGCAGTCACGTGGACGGTGCGTGATCGGACATCACGCATTGACTACTGCCTCATGTCTGAGACGCTATCATCATCATCATCTTCATCATCACCAGCCTATCTACGCCCACTGCAGGGCAAAGGCCTCTCCCATTATTCTCCAATTACCTCGGTCCTGTGCCAACTGTGACCAATGTATCCCCGCAAGCTTCTTGATCTCATCTGCCCATCTAACTTTCTGCCGCCCCCTGCAACGCTTGCCTTCTCTAGGGATCCACTCTGTTACCCTTAATGACCAGCGGTTATCTTGCCTTTGCATTACATGCCCTGCCCACGTCCATTTCTTCTTCTTAATTTCTACTAATATGTCTTTAACACCAGTTTGTTCCCTGACCCACTCCGCTCTCTTCTTGTCCCTTAATGTTACACCTATCATTTTCCGCTCCATTGCCTGCTGAGTCGTTCTCAATTTAACTTGAACCCTCTTAGTGAGCCTCCAAGTTTTTGCCCCGTAGGTGGGTACCGGTAATATGCAGCTGTCATACACTTTCTTCTTCAGCGACAATGGTAGGCTGCTATTCATTATCTGAGAATGTCTGCCATATGCACCCCACCCCATTCTGATCCTTCTAATTATCTCTGCCTCATGGTTGGGATCTGGGGTCACAACTTGGCCTAAGTAGAGATATTCGCTTACCACTTCCACTGCCTCGCCACCTATCTCAAACCGCTGTGCTGCCTCGAGGTTATTGATCATTACTTTAGTTTTCTGCATATTAATTTTCAGGCCCACGGTTCTACTCTGTTCGCCCAGTGCGGAAAGCATGCTTTGCAAGTCGTCCCCCGAGTTACTTAGCAAGGCAACGTCATCAGCAAATCTGAGGTTACTGAGGTATTCTCCATTAACCCTTACTCCCACCTGTTCCCAATCCAACGTTCTGAATAATTCTTGTAAACATGCTGTGAATAACATTGGAGAGATTGTGTCTCCTTGTCTGACACCCGTCCTTATAGGTATTTTACTGCTCTCCCTATGGAGGATTATGGTAGCTGTAGACCCATTGTAGATATCCTCTTGTAGTCTTTCATAATGCTCATCTACCCCCTGGTTCCGTAATGCCTGAATGACTGCTAGGGTTTCGACCGAGTCAAATGCTTTCTCATAATCTATGAAGGCTATATACAGGGTGTCCCAGCTATCATGCACCAAGATTAAAAAAAAGAGTAAAGGCGTAACTCGAAGAAAACCTAGTGCATAATGTTTGCAGTACTGTGAAGAAGCGGAGAGTAATTTTTTCGTTAATGAGACTTAATTACTCATTGTAATTAATTATCTAACTCGAGAAATAGTGTCCTAATCACTGAAGTGTCAATGAGGCACTTGTAGGTAACCACGAGGGGCATCTAACTGTGGTATTTTCAGCGATGAACTAATTGCGTACACATTTATTCTGACTGATAAAGGAAACCCGCGAAATATGAAAAATACCACGTGACGGCGCCTCCGCGCGCACCGTAAAGCAACGCCCTCAAATAGGCTGCCTCTGAGTTAGCCAGAATGAAATAGACAAAAGAAAGAAAGAAGAAATCGCGACCGAGTTTGTTTCTTGTCTGCACACGCGTCCCGCGAATCTTGCTGCTGCTGCTCCTTCCTTGCATGCTATTATCAAGGTGATGCGCTGTCTCTTCGGGCGGGTAACACGCGAAGCACTTGCTTTCAATCAGCTTTGTTTGGGGACGCTGCTTTACAATGCGCGCGTAAGCGTCGTCACGTGGTATTTTTCATATTTGGTGGGTTTCCTTTATCAGTCAGAATAAATGAGTACGCAATTAGTTGGTCGCTGAAAATAGCGCAGTTAGATGCCACTCGTGGTTACCTACAAGTGCCTCATTGACACTTTAGTGATTAGAACAGTATTTCTCGAGTTAGATAATTAATTACAATTAATTAATTAAGTCTCATTAACGAAAAAATTACTCTCCGCTTCTTTACACAGTACTGCAAACATTATGCACTAGGTTTTCTTCGAGTTACGCGATTTCTCTTTTTTTAAATCTTGGTGCATGATAGCTGGGACACCCTGTATAGGGGTTCAGTATACTCAGCGCACTTCTCTATCACCTGATTGATCGTGTGAATATGGTCCATTGTTGAATAACCTTTACGGAACCCTGCTTGTTCTTTAGGTTGACTGAAATCTAAGGTTGCAGAAATTCGGTTAGCGATAACCTTGGTAAATACCTTGTAGACGACTGACAGTAAGCTGATCGGCCGCCTTTCTTATGGATTAGGTTGATGTTCGGGTTCTTTCAAGATTCCGGTACCATTGCGGTCATTAGGCATTGCGTATACAGGTTTGCCAGTTTTTCAAGTATAATTTCTCCGCCATCCTTCAAGAGATCTGCTGTTATCTGATCCTCACCAGCTGCTTTGCCCCCTTTCATTTCTTTCAAAGCCTGAGACGCTATATGAGTCATTAGACATGATGGTCATAGACGAGGACGGGGAAGGCCATCTGGCCAGTGACCACAACCATTTTTGTCTCTTCTTTTGCCAGCATCAGCAGAGTGTGCCACAGCCTGCTCAAAGTGGACCGCGATGACCGAGTGAACATGGCCTTGAAAGGATGGCATCTGTGCTGGAAGACAGGGTGGATGAAATGGCAACATATGAACAGATGACACCTGCGCTCCATGGAGCACTGGCACAGTGTTCTATACAGAATAAAGGCCGGCATCGGGTGAAGGCGTGGTGGACGGCCAAAGTGGCGGTGGCCATTAAGCGCCGGCGTGAAGCTAGCCGCCTGCACCGGCGGCTGAGCAAGCACACGGACCATGAAGCCACAGCGGGTGCGTGGGCAGAATTTCTAGCGCGTAAGCGAGAGGCGACATCTCTGGTGCAATCTCGAATAAGGGATCTGAACCAGCGTTTTCTGGCCGATCTACAGCGCGCGGGGAGGCTGGCGCCTCAACGCTTCTGTCGTCACATTCAATCGGGGAGTAGAACAGCTCCACAGGACAGACTCATTGCATCAGGGGACGAACAGACACTGGAGGGAGCGGCTTGCGGGCCTCTGCTCGAAGAATGGCTGCGCGTGTCCCAACGGCACGAGGACACAGGGATCTCCCCGAGTGAACCCGGGGAACAGGTGGCGCAGCGGACTGGGAGAACTGCCGCCGTCCACGACGACAGCATTCTGCCAGCCGACCTGCGGAAGGCACCGGCGAACCGCGAATTCATGCAAGCTACCCGAATAGTGCACGCGGGAATGGCCTTGGGGGTGGATGGCATGCCCATGAGTCTCATGAATGCGTTGGGCCCGAAAGCCAGGGTGCGGGTGGGAGACTTGCTGTCACGGGTCCTCGGGACTGGAAGCGGAGTAGGGTTCGCCCCTTGTATAAAGGCACCGGGGATAGGATGGACCTCCACAACTGCAGACCTACAGTCATCACTCCGGTGTTGTACCGAATGGCCATCCAGGTTGTGTGGAGCCGGCTGCAGCGCTGCAGGCCGAACGCCAAGGGGATTTTGGGGGAGCTGCAGGCAGGTTTCCGGGTCCGCAGACGCATTGAGGACAACTTGTTTGTCCTTACGCAGTGCATACAAATCGCCCTGCAGACCGGGAGCCCACTCTATGTGGCGTTCCTGGATATCCCCAAGGTATACAATCGGGTAAATCGGGAGCTGCAATGGAAGCTGCTCCGGGAACATGGCCTGGACGAGTCAGATCTCTACCTGCTCCAGGCACTGTACGAGGACATCACGACACAAGTTGAATCGGGTGGCGAGACTACGGCGCCGGTTGACATACCACGCGGTCTGCGGCAGGGATGTCCTCTCTCCCCACTTATTTTCATGTTGTATGCGGCAGAGGTGACAAACCAGTTGGAGTTTTCGGGGAGTGGTTACCGGCTGGAACACCGGGTAGAGGGGCAGCTGGTGGTCCATCGAATCCCAGCCCTGGTGTACACATATGACGTCGCCGTCATGGCAGGATCGCAGGAAGAGCTGCAACACCTGCTGGACATCTGTGACACAGAGATGGCGAAGCTACAACTGCGGTTTAGCCAAGCTAATTGTATGGTGATGGTATGGGGAACGGCACAGGTACATCAGCTGACAAGGGCTCTGCAGGGGGACACGGTGCACATGACGGGAGCGGCGAAGTACCTAAGCGTGCACTTGAGCACAGGACCGGATTACCTGGCGACACACGAGCGGCACATCAAGACCAAAGCTGCCAGAAATAAAGAGTTTCTGGGCCGGCATGCACTTTAAGCTTTCAACCGCTACGAGGTGCTACGTGCCTTGTGGAAGATGGTGGCAGTGCCAGGGCTCACCTACGCTAATGCCACGGTGTGCCTCTCTGCTGGAACGCGTGAATTCTTAGAGAGGAGACAGAGAGATGCAGGCAGGATGGCCTTGGGCGTCCACAAGAACACTCCGGTGGAGGGGATCCCGGGGGACCTGGGTTAGTCGTCATTTACATCGCGGGAAGCAGTGGCAAAATTGAGCTACGAAGGCAGACTTCTCCGGTTGCCTTACACTAACCTAGCCCAACAGACCCTCATCCACACAATATATTCTGGGATATCGACACGGTGGACCCGATGGACGGCGAATCTGCGGTGCCGTTATGAGGTATAGCCCCAGTCTATCGAGACAGCTGCCGCACTGCCCGTGAGCACGAGGGCGGCCAGGATCCGGGCTCGGGTGACAAAGGTGGAGACGAGGGAGTGCACCTCGAAGGTGCAAAGGCGAAGCCCTCTTTGGACCTGTATAGCGCCACCAAGACGACCATCGGCCGGGAGTTTTTTAATAACTCCCTGGGCAGTGGCCTGCTGGCTGAGGCCCGTCTCGGCGTGATGCGGACACGTGTGTGGCGGGCGATGTTTACTGCCGGGCTCGACACAACTTCCAGCACCCGTGGAGCTGTAGAAGAGACCACCGTCCACGTTGTCCTCGAATGATCTGCGGTTACACCTGCCCCCGAAAGCCAAACCCTGTCAGCAGCTCTCGGGTTTGAAGAGGCTGGGGGGGGGGGGGGGGCTGCGGGGGTGGACAATGCGAAAAGACCCCTTGAGGCCTGGTGGCGACAGGCGGCGTTGCGACAGAGAGACGGCTGGAACAAGGGTGGCGGCACGGAGCAGCACGGAGCGTGTTGCGACATTGCGGACTCAGTAGTGTTGGCTCGTCAATTCTTGTGTGTTAGGAACAGTTCGTGTTTCTTTTTTCTTCCTTTCGTTTTTTTTCTTGGCTACGCCGCGCGATCTCACGCAGCGGTGACCCGGTACAAAGGGCACAGCCACATCACCATCACCATCACCATCACCATGAAGTGACGTGTTTTCAAATGGTCTTATTAAAACTACTGCGCAAGTGGGGAGTTTAAAATAGGTCACAAGCGACTTCAGTGCCGTAGAGCACACGCTGAAACAAAATTTTGGACAGGTAAATTTTCGTTGCTCTTGGCCTTCAATTCTGCTTACTTTCGTTGAATATAAAAGCTCGGCGGCACTTATCAACAACTCCCTCACTGCTCCATTGCATTTGCTTCTCTTTCTCCGCTTTCCTTGTCGTCTGTTGAAGCGAATAACCTCGACCGGCTTCTTTTCTGCTACACCTTGTTTGCGCCTTTTTCTTTGCTCTCTTTTTTTTCCGTCTGACGACATCTCGGTCACCCAACAACCCTGCAACTACCATTCTGGGCGGACGCCCTGAAATACTTATTACCTAATTTAGGAGTGCCCTACAGTTTAACTTCCCTTCGAACTGACCAGCTCGAGGCCTCAAGATGCCTCAAGATCACGAACATTTGACTTCACGGGCCCGAGCTGCGGCGGCAGCTCGCGTATTTCTGAACTGAGAAAAGGCCACCCACCTTGCTGAGTTTTTCTTCCTTTATTAACACGAAAGTGTTTTATGCCGGGATGCACCAAGCTTTCACTGACGTCATATCCGTTACGGAAGTCACGCCCGTACAACGAACACAGGTGAAACGGCCGAAAAAGTCGTTCACGCGGATGGTGCTGCGTCTAAGAAAAGTAAAGCGAAGTAGTGCATCACGACGCTAACGAGCGCGGACAGTTGGCGCCTCGATTGGGCAGCAAAAGCTGGGTTGTTTCCACGACCGGCTTTACGGATAGCGACCTGCCCATGCGCGCCGATTCTGCGTGCCGATGTTGTTATTGCTTGTTTGTTTTTTTTTACTTCCTTCCGATGCCACTGCACTGGATGGCGTTGCTTTTAATCCCGATTTCTGCGCTGTACACGTGTTTGCTCGGCCTGCCATCGTTGGTACTTTGTCATTTTCTCGGTCCGATGTGCTCAGCCTCCGCCGATTTCCATTTGTTTACGTGTACACCTTCTGTGGGCTCGACCACGTTCTCAAGTAGGTGTTTTTGACGCAAAATTATTACTTGACTATGCAGGCGAACGCACGCACACGGCCGGCGTCCACCGCACGCGCACCCACTTGGTTACCATCCGCAAAAAAGTGTCCACAGCTGCTAACAATTTGCTAACGCTTTTCATGGCGTTCCACGCGTTCGATAGCGCGTGTACACCTGAAATAATACCCCCCCTCCGCCCCCCCCCCAAAAAAAATTAATTGCGTTTCAACAGAAAAAATTCAACGAAAAAAATAACAAGACGTACTTTGCAACAACAAAAAAACGGGAATAAACACTCAGCGTGCAGTCAATTTCCTTTGGCTTACGACGCATAGAACGAGTACAACCACAGCAACAAAAAAGCGGTATGCGCTAAAAATTTGCCGCACAGTCTTTGTTGACCTTCAACTTATGTGCAGGCAGTGTATGAGTAACGTGAAAAATGGCAGCATCTCCACTCGGTGGATGATGGCGAGGGTGCGGAGTACGGGGACTCGAAATGACATCCAACTTGCGCCGTGAGTGACATCCTATTTGCGCGCCGAGCGTCATTCGATTTGGGCCGTGAGTTGCACCTTGATTATTCCCTAAATGAAACGCGATGCACCGCGGCGCCATTTCGTGTTTACGCGTAGCGTCATCTAGCGTAGTTCGATGCCGTCACTGTGTATCACAACTTGATCACACCCTGACTAAACCGGTGTTTCCGCGTGATTTCTCGTTGGTAGGTTATGTATGTGCCTGTTTGACTTTCCGCTGTTTTACCCTTTTACGTAGTTTCCGCACAGATTTTCGCTTGACTGTGGTGTGCGCACGGATGGACGAGGACGGGCATTGGGAGGTCCTAATGTACTCCGCACCATTACAGGCGAAGGAGTAAGCCGTTTGACTCTCGGGTACTAACTCATGATCGTAGCCCACTAGGTAAGACGGCTGACACAAACTCTGTCGGCTCTACCAGACGTAGGCTCGAATCCTGCCGCTGCCTGTGTGATTTTTTGTGATTGTAAATGCTATGCGCAAGGATGCGTACGGACATTGTGAGGTCCTAAGGTACTCCGCGCCTAACAGGAAATTTCTGAAAATGTAGCTGCAGTGAGTCTGTTACCGATATTGTAGTATATAGGCAACTTAAAGGAGCCACGAAGACAAAATACAAGTTGGGTTTATTAGAAAGACTGCTTAGTCCCGATAACAATGATACCAATATCATCGCAATCTTCGAACAAATAACGGAGATATTAAAGAAAACGTGTGAAGCAGTCATGACCCCCTAGCCAATTTCCCGCAACTTTTCTATGACGTCACGGAACCTTGTTTGTGCGATTGGCGGCCGCCTAACTGACCTGTCGCGACGACACATGACTGGACGTCTGTAATGGGGCCTCTAGTTGCATTTGACCGCATCACTTGAACGCTAACGTGCAGTTAACACACTGAAAATTATGTTTTATTGTTGGCCCGTATGACGTCATTCTTACTCATAACACGTCCCTGTGGCGCAAAATTTGAAAGTTTCTAAATACTGCTTCCTTTTTTTTCGTGAGAAAAAACATCTTTTGTGGCTGTAATGGAGCTGAGTGAGATACTGAATCCTAGTTCTTTCAAATTAAACGAAGTTGTATTTTCTCTTCATGGCTCCTTTAAGCGTGGGCACTGCCGCTGGATTAGAGGGGGAGTGCGCCCTTTATCGAGCGGCCGTGTCAGGAGCGTCAGCGACAAACCTAGCCAAAAGAAATGCTTCCGCGAAAGAATATGATGAAAGATCCTGCAAGGTTTTTGCAACGGCCTTTCAGTGAACATATAATATGCGATGGTACTTGTTGCGTACAGCTGAGCACACCTGCCAGGCGCCAGGTTAAGGTTACGACCGCCTCGCTACGAAGGCAGTGGCTCAAAAAGATTTCCAGAAGATAACTATGGTTCTAACCACAAGCATTTAGCGGGGAGAGCTTCGATACCAAAAGTTTGGCGTTTGCTGGGCTACCCGGACGGAGCTCCTACAAACTCGGCGCACCATAATGGTGAAAGCGCCGCAGCCGCGGAAAAGGTTGCCATCGATTAGCGCTCCCTTCTCTGGAAAAACATTGTTTTCCTGCAAGAATGAAGCGCTTCCACGCACGGGTGATCCCTGTCAGGGTGTTTATACAAATACGAGTGCATTTTACTAGCAAAAAATAGACACGGACGAAGAAGAAGTACACAGGACACGTGGGGAGAGTGGCCAAGATTGCGGCGACCGCCAGGCAGTTAAAATAACCAAGACAATGCCTAGTGCTCGTGCGTTCGTACCCCTCGGTGACCACACGGCGTCCCCGGCGCACGCTTGTGAAGCCAAGTATACCCACTGTTCTCTTTCCAGCGGCGGCAATTTTCTGAACACCACTACAACGGCGCTTTTTTGCAGAATGGGGCACTTGAGCCCTTCGTCTTAAAACACGGGCGTCATCCGATGGGACTGTAACTAGGGTCCCCGCATAGAGTTTCTTACAATATACACAGAGAGGAATCTGGCACTAGTGTCTTTGCGGCTCATATCAAGGCCGTCTGTGTAGTCATGGGCCGCCATTACATCATGCGCTCGCCTTAGTTTCATCATTGGCTTGGATTGAAACGCGTTAGTGGCCGTATATTCGAACACGTACAGGGCCACACAAAACGCAAAGAATGGGGTGTTAATATACAAGGGAAAATAAAACAGGCTGTTTTAAAGGTAAGCAAAAAGGAAGTAAAGGGTATTTTTTAGGAATGGTTGTGCCTACTATTCTGCAGGCCAAGCTGGTAGATAACAAGAATGTTAACATTTGGGGGAAACTCATTAGAGACTCTTATTTCATTAACGTTACCATTATTTGAGATAATAAGTTGTTTGAAGAGTTTGGAAAGATTTTTGAGCGTGCCTATGAAAACGTCGTCTTCTGGGTGAACCGGTGCACGCACATACAGCTACAGTTTAACAAAACTTGTTGCTGAACGAGTTGGTTTATACTTGAAAAAAAAAGAAAACGCGGCGTTAAACAGTTGCGGAAGAAGAGAAGATAGGACAGATACAGACGCCGGTATCTGTCGTATCTTGTATTCGTCGAAGTACGTTTTGTTCCTTTTTTTCTGCGTCAGCTACAACTTTCGCGGCGGCATATTACCCGCTCAATCATACGTCCTTCGACTGCGGCATGACTAACGTCAGGTACGATCTCGCAAGCTTGCATTCTCACCGAACACGGCTACCACAGAACAAGGAAAATTTCGGCTTCCTCGTAGCTCGTATATGTGCGAATGCATAATGAAGATAGCAAATCCCAAAAACCGCTTAAGAATCCAATTGTCATGCCAAGCCCAAAAGCAAAAGAGGGGGTATTCCTATAACTCCTCACGGAGACATGGATTCCCAGGTGCAGTTTCCTCTCTAGTATACTTATTGAGAACGCAGTGTCTAGAGTGCCGTCCGACGGTACTCTAGCTGATCGTTGCAGGCATGGCTAGGGTGCCGTCCGACAACATTCGAATATTTAACACTTGGCTAGCACAGACCAGGGAGTCTGTCGTTGTAATGTAGAGGATCCGTCTTAGCTTCTTGATCCCAAAGTTGGTGGTTGGATACCGGCTTTTGCCTCGTTTCTTTTTTCATTACTCATTTGAAGTGTAATTTTTATACCTTAGGTTAGTTTTAAGTGCGAATGCACTTCTTAAGCGAGCCTGAGTCGTCCGCCGCCGTCGTCCGCATAGCAACAGCTGCGGGTGCGCGCGCTCCTCGTCTTCCTCCTCGTCTTCCCTAGCAACGGGGGGAAATGGGCGCGCGCTACTCTCCTCCTCCTCTCTCCGCTCAGTGACTGCAGGTGTTGGGCGCCTCCTCTCCACTTCGGGCGGGAGAGCTCTCGCTCGCGTAGCGGGCGCTCCGCATTCCGACGTGTGAGGGCGCTCGTGTAGCCCTCGCCGTAACGGCGGGCGCTACTCTCCTCCTCCTCTCTCCGCTCAGTGACTGCGGGTGTTGGGCGCCTCCTCTCCACTCCAAGATCACGATATCCACCGTAATCGCGCAATCAACAACCGTGCATTCGCACTTACACACTCCTGAGCACGAGGTCGCGGGTTCGATTCCCGGCCGCGGCGGCCGCTTTTCTGATGGAGGCGAAAAGCAAAAGCGCCCGTGTGTACGAGATTTCGGCGCACGATAAAGATCCCCAGGTGGTCAAAATTAATCCGGAGCCCTCCACTACGGCGCGCCTCATCGCCTGCGTTGCGTCGGCGCGTTAAACCCCACAATCAATCAAATCAATCAACTTACACACTCTCCCCCTCGGGGAAGTGCGAGGGAATTTTTTTGGTTTTGTTGTCCTGGAATAAACCAGTTAATTTTCTATTTCGTGCGCGCCGACGTCACTTCGTCTGGCGGGGTCAGGCTCACGAACCCTCCGCACATGAACGAGGTTTCTTGAACGTTCAACTGCTCCTGTGAAAGCCCCTTTCACTTTCGTGTTTTACGGATTACTATGAAAGAGGGATCAACCCAATTTTTTCAAACACGTTGTTTTTAGCTCTTTGGCTTTGCAATCTATAAAATGAAGCAAGCTCACACAAAGATGTAAGATTTGAATGTAGCGGAGCTCTACGCATCCTTCGCGGCCATTACGGCTGTTCAAGTTCACGATTACAACCGATTTGCCTTTTCTTCGCTACCGCAACGACCTTTACTCCATCATTGTTGCTACACTGTAAACTTCCGTCACCTTTTTGGAAGTGATAGTCATTGGACATCACTTTGGAGGGGCGTATTCTACAACGTGTCTTTCTCGTTCCGAGCAAACGTTTCCAGGGTTATGGCGAGCGCTGCAGATTTTTTTTTTTTTTTTGGGGGGGGTCTATTTTTGGTTAATCTCTCTAAATGGGTATGTCTGGCTTGACAAACGTGCACCCGGGACGCTGGGCGGTCGCCGCGAGGCACGCACACAAGAGCGCTAGGCCTTTTCGTGGATGTGTTAACTACAGAGCGGCCCCCGCGAGGCCCTCGCCCACGTGAGCGCTCGGCAATTTCTTGATATTTCTAAGTGCCGACACGAAAAATTACGATTTGCTAAAGAGCTTCGCTCGTTAAACCTTAAGAATGCCCCACCCTCCTTTTGGAAACAAACATATTAATGCCTGTTTTGGTGGAGAACGGGAGTTCTCCACCAAAATATAGCCGTTGAACCATTGTACATCAGTTCGAAAGAATGGAGGTGCGCAATATACCTCTGACACGTTAAATTAAGTTAAAAATCTGCCTTCAAAATAAACTTGGCCTTAAACCTGAGCTGTTCCAACTCCACGGATGGCTGGCGCTTGGTTTCGAATTTCCCGCTCGAGGACGTGTACTAAACACCCCGCGGGCGCTTGATGGCTGGGCCTAGCATGACACGGCAGTGTGCCACACCCGATGACAGTGAATACAAACGCGCATTTTCCGCACGCACTTGATGCTTGCTGGGAGGAGGCGCACACTAATGAAGAGAAATGAAAATGGCTTCATGTAGCGCCGGAACTGTTAGTTCGCAGACCACCCTTTTCGAATAGGGCTGGAGAATGGCCGGCTTGGGTCATGCTGTCTTGCCTTCGAAGACGACGAGCGCTCACTGGTCACTGCATGGCCCACCGCAGTTGGTTGTTACGTGCAAGAGGGCGAGCGAGCGAGCCAGCGAGAGAGAGAGAGAGAGAGAGAGAGAGATAGAGAGAGAGATAGAGAGAGAGAGAGAGAGAGAGAGAGAGAGAGAGAGAGAGAGAGAGAGAGAGAGAGAGAGAGAGAGAACTTTATTGTGCCGCCGCCTTCTCGTTAGATGGACGCCATGAGCCCGTGAGCCCTAGCGGCATCTTCCTCCAGTCCGCAAGACGTTGCCCGTATTTCAAGTCACCTATTTCCTAAAGGATGAAAATTCACCAGAGGCCTCACCCGCATCGCTTTGAACGAAAATAGCAGCGTGCCTTTATCTATCAATATATAAATGTATGCGCAAACCCTCGTCTCAATAGAGTTCGCCGATAATAAACACACCAATTTTATTTACGTGAGAGCCGTATTGCAACAACGTACGCTAAAGGATCTTCATCATCGGACGCTTTCTAAAATATACAATCGTGTTGCGACATGTATGCTCAGGCAGCGCGTATCATATGCGCTATGCGCAGAAAGCGGTGGCGCTAAGCCTAAGCTTTCCGTCAGAGAGTGGAGAGGGAAGAAGTGGGGCGTGCGCTCTGGGCGACCAAGTCGAGCGCGAACTCCTTGGCGCTGCTGAAGTGCGGCATCTCGGAGAGCCAGAAGCACACGTCGCCCCAGGCTTGGCGCTCGCCTTCCCCTCCGACGTCGGCGAAGCGACCCTCGTACGCATGTAGCATGGCCTTCGTCAGCTCTTGCAGGTACGCCACGTTCGTCCAGGGCCAGAACTGGGATGGGTCCTCCCTTCAATCGCGCCAACCATGCGAGAGACGTCGTTTCAGGAGATAATTCATAAAAGACCCGGCATTACGACATGATAAGGTGTGCAGGTGAACGCTCAGATACATGCACCCACGTGAAGGTGTGCGCGCGAGCGTACGTGATATTTAAAGGAGCCATGAAGACAAAATACAAGTTGGGTTTATTAAAAAGACGGCGTAGTCCCGATAACAATGATACCAATATAATCGCAATCTTCGAACAAATAACGGAGATATTAAAGAAAACGTGTGAAGCAGTCGCGACCCCCTAGCCAATTTCCCGCAACTTTTCTATGATGTCACGGAACCTTGTTTGTGTGATTGGCGGCCGCCTAACTGACCTGTCGCGACGACACATGACTGGACGTCTGTAATGGGGCCTCTAGTTCCATTTGACCGCATCACTTGAATGCTAACGCGCAGTTAACGCACTGAAAATTATGTTTTATTGTTGGCCCGTATGACGTCATTCTTGCTCATAACACGTCACTGTGGCGCAAAATTTGAATAATTCTTGCATTTTTTTTTCGTTAAAAAACAACTTTTGTGGTTGTAATGGAGCTGAGTGAGATACTGAATCCTAGTTCTTTCAAATTAAACGAAGTTGTATTTTCTCTTCATGGCTCCTTTAAGTTTAGTATCTGGTGAAAAAGGGGCCATGGAGGACCATGCACGACTTAACACGCGTGATTTCACGCATTCTACGTGATCGAACCTGGACAAGCAAAAGCTTAATGTGGGCAAGTTGGTTAGGCATATCTAAAGGGGCCCTGCAACACTTTTTTCTACTGCTTTACACATCTTAAATGCTTTCACAACGAGTCAACAAAAACGTAGAGTACTTAGAATATGGGGTCACAAAATATCGCAGCCAAAAATTACTTCTCTATGTTCATCAGCTAACTTTGAACCTGGCTCGAAAACTTTTTCTCTCTTTACCTGTCTTGGCATCATTACGTCATTAAAGCGATTATTGAGCGGCCCCTTTTTAGTTGTTGCAATGAACGCACACGATGACCACCTTAAGGAAAACCGCAACGAAAGAAAAGCAGAACGTTGAAGGTGAATCTGCTAGACGAGCAAATCACGCAGTGCCGCTCCGTGCTTGCAATAACTGCCACTTTCCGAGAGCCTTCAGGCACGAAGGAAAGGGTGAAAGCGTGTATCAAGAGCCTTGCAGGTTTCCTTTAAAAAAGATAATAAACACGCAAACAGATCCAGACTGGCGAAGAAGGAAGCAGAACGGACAAGGCACCACTTGCTACTAAACTTTCGGGAAGAATTAGACCACGCAAAAATTTACTTTTCAACAGTGAAGGTTTTGTTACTGGCCGTAAGTACGTGTTACAGAACACTACCCGACAGGAATGCTATCGGGCAACTGTTGCGCAACTGTCGCGATACCGGCTAGGCAACGGAAAGACACGTGATAACGCCAGCTTGAAACACGCCATAGCCACGTCTAAGCGCTCGTTGGTATGAGAGCCGGTCTTCATGTCGTCATGCACGTGCGGTCACTATCGTCGAAGAGCACTTCGCGTGGCAGCGTCTGCGAAATGACTTTGCACCCACCACTCGTGAAGACGACGACTTCTGCGACGCACAGGACAACGACGACGACGACTATAGCACTATAGAATAAACAATGAGATTAACTATTTTTCCATCAATTCTCACCCACAGTTTCGCCATTGGAGTCTTGCGCGGAAGTGCAAGCTTCCCCGAACTTTTTCATTCATGTCTAGTTTCCTTTATAGCCTTCTTTCCCTTTTCAATACTCCAAATCAGCGAAATCAGTTATGTAGCAATCATGAGACATTCTACTTTGTGAACGTGGATGGTAAGCGACAGTGAGGTTACACAAAATTTCGAACAAAGGTACGAACGAATTTGTGGTCTTCATAGGTTGTCAAAGGTACACGCATTTATTATCTTGTCTTTCTGGTGTTATGTGCATTCGCGTTAGATGCAATGGCCGTCCCGAGCAGCAGGATGAAACTAAAGACACGCGTGACGTTTCCAAGTATCCACCACCCGGCGAGGAGGAAGAGGAAAACTTTTAATCCAGAGCATGCAAGATCACCTTACCGGTTTCCCCTCCCATGTAATCATTGCAACCGACGCCTCTGTGCGGAATGAGAAGGCAGGAGTGGGAATTTTTTCTCCCGGTTTGGATTGGGCGTTTTCCCTCCGATTGCCTGACTTCACTACATCTTTTCATGCTGAATATCTAGCGATTGTTCTGGCCCTTAGAAAGCTACATTCGGATACAAATCACGCAATTGTGCTTACAGATTCTCTTTCTGTTTGCACTGCCCTATCGGGCTCAAAGTCTTCTCCCCTACGTCGGGCCCTTGGGTATTTACTGCCTCCGTCTTTACAAAAACTTCGTTTGGTATGGGTGCCTGGACACGCAGGTATCTGGCTCAACGAAGCGGCCGACACTCTGGCGGGCATTGCAGTGGATGGCCCAGTGATGGAGGTTCTACCACCCATAAATTTTGTCACCTCGGCACGCTTTCGAAGATTAGGTCTGCTACAAAGCATGGAGGAATCTGCGTACGCAAGTTATGACCTCGAGCACCTTAGGCACTCATGGAATTGCCGGATTAGTCAGTCACGAGCTTGTGAAGTTACCCTCACCAGCTTTCGGTGTGGTGTCCCAAACTTAAATTATTACTTGTATCGCTGCAATCTGGCCCCTTCACCACTCTGTGCATTTTGTAACGAATTAGAAACAGCTGAACATTTTTTCCTCTCCTGCCGACGGTACTCCTCCATACGAAAAAGATACTTGGAAAACAGCTTTAACAAATTGGCCTTCCCACTGTCTGTTCCTCTGATCTTATCGTTCGGGGCGAAGGCACTGGGTTTTAGCCGCGCAGATCTTTGCTCCGCCGTGCACTTGTTCATTTCGGAATCTGGCCGTCTCCCGTGCTAGCCCCAGGCGATGCCGGGCTTCCCTCAAAAAGATCCCTGCGTGTATGATCGCTACTATCAGTGCCTTCCCGCCCACTGCCTCTCCTTCGCCAGCTTCCCTTCTTGTTTTATTTCTCTACGTACTTTTCATGTTTTCTTTCCTTTATTTTTTTATTTTATTTTATGTTGTTTTCAACACTTCCTGATGCTACGTCTCATGTTTGAGCAGTTTTTTTTTCTGTATATATTTCCCTAATATTTTATTTACCTCCTTAAATGTCTTTCTTTAATTACTTTGTAATTTCTCTCTGTGAGCGCCCCTTTCCTGGCCAATCCCCCTGAGTGGGTATGAGCCATCTCTTTTGGCACCACCACCACCACCACCATGTCAACGCGAAACGCGTTGGATGAGACTGGCTCCCTCTTCCCGGGATTTCATATGCTACCTTCCCCACCTGGCCCCAGGTAACGAGCCGCAGCTGATCCTCGAATGCGGGGCTGGACAGAAAGGTCTCCCATCGCCCGCTAGTGGTAAGTGTGGGGTACTTAGTGGAGGAACTGTGGAGGGGGTGGGTGTTTTGGGCTAAAGTCGCACTCTCCTATCATATGGTGAAGAGTATAGCTGCTTACATAATGGACAGGTGCTGTGGTACTGACTGGGAAACATGCCATTCGGTAAGCGAGGGTGAGGGGATGACCCTGATTGGATCTGTCGGTACATGGCTTGCTGCTCCCGCGTGCGTTCACGGGGCGGGAGTAGGAAGTTTCTGCCTATCTTCTCGATAGTACTACCCTATCCCCCTGTAGGTGACCATAGGTAGACTTTCTGGTCTACTCCTCAGCCGTTGCCCGGCATGTTAGCGGGCAGGCATCTCGGTGGGCAAACTCATTGCCCTCCACCGAGGAGTTGGTTGGAATCCATACTAATTCACCTTGGTTTTCCGGAGGCCTTTTGTCTCTCAGTACGCAAAGCCCCCGCCGGAACACACAGCCTGACTTCAAGTTCCTGTACGCCTGCTACGAGTTGGGGACAACCTTGGAAATGCCCGGAAGGGTGAGGGCTAGGGAAATCCTCAACTCCTCCGCTTCTTCCACGTCAGCATCTCGCTCCTGGTTGTCACCACCACCACTGTTCTGGTGGTCCCTTGATCTTGGGGGCGTCCGTGAAGACGACACTGTTTTCGCTCTCCAATTTCCTGTGGAGAGCACGAGCCCTCGCCTCACGCCTCCCGCCATGGTGATCCGGATTCATGTTCTTTGGGAGAGGCTTTGGTCTTGATTGCGTCTAGCCCTTTGTCCGCAAGCTGTTCTCGGTCGGTCAGCTCTACCACACTCCAGCCGATTCTTCATAGGTCACGGCGACCCGCCTTAGTGTGACTCAGCCTTTGTTTTTGGCTGGATAGGTGGCCCTCAACCACCTCGTCCATTATGTTGTGTAGAGCCATCTGGAGGAACGTGTCCATCGACGCCCTCACGGGAACTCCGATGGCTTGTTTAAATGCCTTGCGTACTATTGTGTCCACCTGGCTCTCTTCTCCCTTGTTCATCAGGATTTAAGGTGTGCCTTACGTTATTCTTCACACCACAAATGCTTGAACCAGCCTAAGAGTGTCGTTTTCCTTCAATACTCTAAACCTTGTTGCCACCCGCATAATGATGTGCAGTATCTGTTCTGAGCAGTACTTAAGCTTGCGCACGGACGTCGACGTACCCTCCATCACGGGACAGCGGAAATGAAGGAAAATAGGCATCCAAGAGTTCCATGAGAACGACGACACCTCTCGAGTTAAAACAAGTGCAAGTTCAAATAAAAACAAGCAAGCACGCAAATAAACAAACAAGAGGGCACGCACGAGCGGTGCGCGCAGTGGAGCCCCTGCAGCGCTTCAAGGACAAGTTGAGCATCAAGATTGTACTCCGGCGTAGTCGTAGTCCTCTATAGTGCCACCGCGGGGAGCCGGAGGAGGCCACGCACGTGATTGGAGCACGGACCAACTGGGAACGCACTGTGCCCTTTGTCCACAGCCTTGCACCAATAGCTTGCGCGTGTGGTGCAAGGCTGGAGAAACAGCAGAGCTGGGGGCCCCTCTCATTTAGTCAAAGACCCGGCTGTCACACCTCAACTGAATTTCCTAACTTGCCGCTGAAAGTTCCCCATGACTGGTAGGCTGATCGTTTTGTCCGCAGTCTTAAAGTGGATGGCGTTAGCACTTGCTAGAACCAACGGCAACCGGCCTGCAAACTCGGCGTGTAGCGCGAGCTTTTCTAAGCTGCCTACTTCAGGCGCGAAATGGAACTGGCGAGGAGAAGAGCGTGCAAGAGAGAACGCCACGAACGCTGGGCGGAGTGTTCTCGAAGGTGAAGCTATGGCGGCAAGCGCGATGAAGTTATCGTCATGACCGGGTTAGAGCGGCGGTGCGCGCCGGAGCATTTTTTTTTGTAATATTTTTTTTTTTGAACGCTAAGGCAGCAAGCTCAAGCTAAACAGCTGTGCTGGTGAAATACATAAAACCATGGCCATATATAGCTTTACTGTAAAAAATGCATTGTTACCGCAGGGTTATACTACACAGGACTTGTGCAATGCAACGGTGGCAATACACGTCCCAGCTTTCCTAAACCACAGCATGCAGATGTCCTGACCTGATAGCGTCGCTGACACTGCTGAACGTAGCTCCCAGGGCGTCGCGCTTGTACTGGGGAACATCGGCCACGCGACTGAAAAGAGGATGCGGGTCTGCAGAGAGAAATGCTTGAAGTCAGCAGGAGTACACGAGCGACGTCCGGTATGTTAGTGCGCATGCTACCAAGAATGGAGGTTCCGTTCCCCTATGGGTAAAAGCCAGCCACTTTTTCCTACGAACACAGCGCCATCTGCTGGTTTACTTCGAACGCTTTTGCTATTGTTTTGAACAACTTCTAAGCGAACCCCCGCTGTAAGGCCTCGGTAATCTATGGGCACAATATCAGGTTTCTGCGCGCACGATGTGGGTCCGCACAAATTTCCTGCATTTTCTGCGCCCACCCAGCGCCATCTACTGCTTCGTTTGGAACACTCCTCCTATTCTTTAATGTAACTGTTAAAAGAACTGCGTTGTTCTGCTTTACTGGCCAAGGTGTCGAATCGTGGGTTTTGGAACTAATACGCCGAGTTTCTAGCCCCAGCAATGCCAATATTTTTTCCCTAGACACGTGATCTTTCAAAATGTTCTGTTAGTATAATTTAACGCCTTCGTTTCGTATATAAAAGTGGTTTCGTACATTTCAGACTTGTTTCAAGGGGCCCTGCACACTTTCGATCAACGCTTTCCCTCTTTACTTTGCGCCTGGAAGCACTGCGAAAGCTATAGTTATCACCAGCACGGAGCGGTACTGCGTGATTTGCTCGTCGCAGCAGATACGCCTTTCGTTTCTGCTTTGATTTTGTGGCTTTATTTTTAAAGTTGCTATCGAAATGCGTTCATGGCTGCTACTGAACGGAAACCGCCCAACAGCCGCTACATGGCCTTATTGATGTAATTCGGGTGGTCGAAGAACGTCAAAACCAGGAAAGAGAGAAAAATCTTTTCAGCAAGTTTTCAAGTTATCTGATGGGCATAGAGCAGTAATTTCTGGCTGAGTGACTTTGCGACCTCCTAATCTAAGCACTGCTTGTGTTGGGCGACTACGTTCGGCGAACATTTAAGATTTAAAAAAAAGTTGAAAAAAGTGTTGCAGGGCCCCTTCAAAGGTGGGGCTCGGTATATCAACCCCTTCCATAACCGCTTAGCTTCGCACAAGGAGTGCCGGGCTCATGCCCATTTTGGAACGGAACAACGTTAACAAGAACGTGCATGCTACCAAGAAGGCAGTAACCGGGGCGTCCCGTACACTACCTTGTCCACCTGGCGGCAGGATGCGAGCCATGGAGAAGTCCGCTATGCTCGCCTGGACGCCGAACGAGTCCACCAGCCGGGAGCGGCCGTCGAGCCAGAATGAGACGACCTGGTCGTGGGACGGCCTGACCAGCACGTGCGCCGGGGACAGCGCCCGGTGTTCGAACTGGAGCGCCGCTTCGGCCACGGCCAGCGTCAGCGCCACCTGCTGCACTACCGAGCGGACCTGGAAGGCGCTGTCGAACTACGGGAATGCAATGGAAAGACGCGTGCACTCAGAGTCTTCTACTATGTCCAGTTGGGGTGTCGTGATAACAAGTGTGCTTGCACGCGTACGTGCGTGTGTGCGTGGGCATGCGTGCGTGCGTGTGTGTAAATTGTTTACAAAGTTTTATGCTGACTTTTCCGACAGCTGTCAGCAGATGGACGGCGTTCTCAAATTAGTAGTAAACCAGCACCTAAGACTAAAAACGCTGATTACGCTCAAAATGTACGAACTGTTTTAAAGCAAAGCTTTTTAGCTGTAGCAGCCAACGGTTCTTTCGTGGCGTGCAGGACAACAAACTCGCAATCCGGTGAGGTGGCGGCGGGGGGGATGGGGGTGTGGAGGGTTTCACTCCCGGAGCACACAGTAGATGGCGCCGCGAATTCACCTAGCGTTCCCTGCGCGGAAGTGCCTGCTCGCGGGCGGCGGCATCGGCGATACGGCTTTGTCGTCTGCTCTAGCTACGGTTGTTTTGGGCATGTTTTGGCGCAGCTTCGCGTTTTTTAAATGCAGAGCTTTTCAGTAACTCACGATGTCACCCGCGTTGACGTCCGTCGTAGTCCGCACCGTCGTTGTCCGCACCCTTCCCCCTACACTATATAAAAAAAATACTATCCGGCGCCTGGTTTCGATCCCTCGACCCTGCGGGCAGAACGCAATGTACATGGTGCTCTACCCACTGCGCCACAAAGCCGACACAGAATGGGAGGCTACGAACGCGCCTTATATCCTTGACTCATTGAAATTACGTCAAGAAGCTGCTGATACAACGCATTCACTACCACCAACTCCCCAAACACTAAACGTTAACGCAATGCACCCACCCCCTATGCGACGAATTTACTCGAGTCCCCATCGCGGGGAGATGGGACCGCCAAAAACAACGCGTTGTGGACTGCGCAGTAAGGTGCCGGCACGTGCGAGAAATGCTCGCGCTGTTCGTTCCAGGCAGGGGGCGCGCCAGCACTGCGAAGGCGGGAAATTTGAACTGCTTTGGACAAACCTCCGTTCAATTCATCAAGAGAGAAGTGAGACAGGAAGGCGAAGAGCGTGATGGGTAGTAGCAGTAAGAGGATAACGGTGCCACAGGCCGTTATGGCGAATCACTGCTCTGCATTTACGGCAGCTTTCACGTTGAGTGGAACGGCTTTAATTTTTGCACGCTGCCTTTGGACAAATTGATTAACTTGTTAAACAGCATCTCCAGGGTAACCCGCACCCGACGGAATGAAGTGGTCGTACGGAAACATATGTTAAGGATTGGTGTGCAGGGCGGGGAAGCAAAATGTAGAGACCGTATTCAGGCATCTGGCGGTAGAGAAACGCCACCCGTTGCGCACTGCTTGCCACGAAATGGACTCCGTTTTCTAGATTGGTGAATACCAATTCGGTTGTGTTAAAGAGGAATTACAAAAGGGAAAAGGTGCAACCGGTTCTGATAAAGAGCGATTATAAAACTCCCCTCGGCTTTCTCCTAGTTCTCCAATTTACTAAATGAACTAGTTTAAATCGGTATAAGTGGGAATCACTAAGCTCACATTCCAATTGTTTGGGTGTCTGCGTGTGCGTCGCGCGGTGGGGTAGCCCCGAGCTAGATCATCAGGATGGCTAGGTATTGCGGTGTCACCCTTCGAAAGACGCTGTTCTCCGTTTTCTTTCTGCCGTCCCACGGATGGGCTGATGCCGCGGCGTCCGCAGCTCTAGCCCGCCAGTGGGTGACGTTGCTGAGTTCGGGACTCCGCCCCCACGAATTTTAGGGAATGGCTGGTCGAATCTGTGGTTTCGCTCTTTGGAGAGCCACGTGTGTGAATTCAAGTGACGTGTGACGCCGTATGGGCAATTGTTGTGGGTGTCGTTTAAAGCTTTGCTTTCCAATCACCTTCACAGCGGTGATCGGAGCCAATAGGCGGCAAGTTGATAGGTGGAACAGATTATTTGAAACGTGTCGAAGCCAGCGACCCGAAACGACCACCCGATGAATGCAGGATGCTTTGCGCACCACAAAAGAGGTCGCACACACTTGCCTATATTATGCCTCATTTTTAAACGCGTGACTACGCGTGTTACCTGGACTTTGTGGATGGGCAGGCCAGCATAGGACATATAGAGGACCACGTAAGGCCGGAACAACTCACGCTCGTCTGCAGAAAGAAAGAAAAGATGAGCAGAAAGGGCCGCACTTGAGCAAACACGTAAAAATATTCAAGAAATTCCTAAAACACTTAAGCACACCCACCGATGGAGCGAATGCAAAACCATTAGTGTGGAATTGTGGAACGAATGTGCCGGTTGGGTGTGCCTCGACCGATTTTACGGCTGGTGTTGATGCTGACAATGCACGCCGCATACACGCCAAACGCGTGAAAGAGTGAGTGAGTGAAAGTCTTTATTAATTCCATGGGCAGGAAGGGTGAGATGGGACAAAGAGGGAGGGAGAGGCACGTGGTCAGCAGGTGACATTTACTTGAACATCCCGGGCAGGAATTATTGCTTCCTGAGTGCACAGGTAGGGGTGCTATAGGCCCGGGCTAAACTACCTTTGCGAGGGGTCATGTTCGGGAGCAAATTGGGCAGCGGGGAAACCGTGGTAACTGTGTTTAGGGACGGGAAGGTTATGTCGCTGGGGTTGCGTTGGGCGTTCAGCAGGATGGGGCCGAAGGAGTGGTAAGCACAGCAGTGCCAAAGTGGGTAAGATTTTAGCTGTGTTGCAATATGGGCAGTAGAACGGAGGATCGCCCGTCGGGTGATGCTATTTGCGTGGGGTGGGGAGGTCAGTGCAGCGTTCGCGTGAACTCTTCTGCAGGGCGAGTTGGTGATGGGGCCTTAAGCAGAAAACCTACAGGAGTGGCACCGGCAAGGGTGGTTGTGCTTTGCCTGTCGAGGGTGATCCGGCTGTTTCCTTATAGAGAGCGGGGTAGCAGGGCCGTCAACCAGGGGAGGAGTATCTTGCAGGCTCTCCTGTGCTGCTTCATGGGCAGCCCGGTTGCCGGAAGCGTAAGCCATGTGGGCCGGTATCTACGGAACACGTCCAGAGGTGCCATTGCGAGCAAGCAGACTGATCATAAGTAGAATCGGATGAACGCAGGGTGATCGGAGAACGGTTTCCGGAGCTCACATAGCGCAATTTGGGAGTATGTGAGGAACTGCGGGGTGGTAATGTGGCAGACGTCTCGTAGGACAAGTGGTCGAGAGCTGCCAGGGTGCCATGTAGCTCAGCGTCCGTTGTAGAAGTAGTGGATGTTCGTCGGGTGCGAGTGTCGTCTAAACTGTAGGTAAATCTGGACATCGCCAAGCCAGTCCCAGGCGGTTAGCGGACACGCTCGCATCTGTATAAATGTCTCGTTCATCATGGAGTTTAGCCACCAGGGTGCGAGAAGCAGCACTATGGCTAACTCTGGATCGGGATCTTGCGACAGCAGATTGCAAATGACCTAAGGGGAGTTTCTATGAGGGAAGGTAGTCTGCGGTAGGTCTGGGGGAGTGCAATTTGTGAGTCCCAGAGTCTAAGATCCCCCCCCCCCCTCCTCCCTGAAAAGAAGCGCGTTCATTCCATGCTCTGCATTGACGGGGGGCCCAAAGTGGCGCGTGTCTAGTGTTACGCATGTGCTGTCTCAGTAGAATTATCATCCCGTCTGCGGCGTTTTTTTTTACCTTTCGGTTACGATGGCTGAGGGGCTTTCGCCCTTGTGAGCCCTACATATACGCTCTTAGCCGCAGCGCTATCAATGTACGTTCACCATTAGTCAGCCCTGCGATCCGTGGTGGTCCTGGCGTTCTGCGTTAGTCCGCGTACCCGAGGGCTCAAGTATCTACTTCTTTTAGAGGAGCTTCTGTGTGAAATGTGGCGTTATTCTTAGTGTTCAGCGACCTTTTTTTTGTTTCTTTTGAGCTGTCCTCCATCTTTTGTGCCGTGCATCGCCAATTTTGTTCGCCATGGTCGCCAGGTTTTAAACCAACGTAATTAAAGAATGCCTCCCCTTAGAAAATGGGTGCCATTTCCGCGGCTCAAATGCTCCAGATTGGCTGCGCGGTCCAAGCCTCAAGAAGGGAGGGTGGCGGGAGGGGGGGGGGGGGGGATGGAGGGAGCAACGGCGCCGCCAGGGGCAATGGAGATTGAGCTGCGACTATTAGCTCCTATACGATGAAATAATAATGTGGGGTGGGAGGGGATGGTGGAGTGTTTTTCTACGAGTTTTGAAAGTGGAAGGGGGAAGGGGGGTATTCGTCGCTCTCCACTGCTCCTTAGTGTACGGGCATCCTGGAAGCCAGAAATTGTCTTAGAATAGAAGGCTGCGCAATAAAGGGCTGCGGATGATACCAGACACTACGAAAGCGTTCTATCTCTGCGAGTATGTGTATTTGCTAACTGCGAAGAGCATCGCGTACCAATTTCACTCTTTCGTGTATACTGAGCGCCCGTTTAAACAAGCTTCCCGAACACGTTCTGGGGCCATATTACAAGCACTTGAGTGGACTTCAAACTGTTGATTAAACCTAGTTTGCAGTATATTAACGATCAAATTGAGGCGCTGTTACAAGTAACGTCCATGCAAGGCTTCCCATCTAACGACACGACCAATCACAAGTGTAGTTGCAATACGGTAAAAAAGTCTTGTACCGTCACTGAAGAGGGTGAAGTTCTTTCGGCTGACGTAGTTGATGCAGGCGTTGTTCATGATGTTGGGGAACTTGTCCCAAACACAGTAGATCCTGCATTAGAAAATGGACGCCGCCACTTTGGTCACCTTCAAGGTAAAAAGTTCACAGATATGTTACTGGGAAAACCAACAACCGGGCGGTCATAGGATACATACTTACGCTCGTAGTTCAGAGAAGCATACGGTGCTGTTTTGGAGGTTCTTAGCCAGGCTGCGCAATTCCCTGAAACGATAAAACGACAAGCTATACCAAGTACAGTGCAATTATTTATAGGTGTATCACAAATGCCTAAACAAAAGTAACTGTTTAGACACAAATTCGACATAAATCAGGTAAATTGAAAACTATCCCGGCGCGGTATCAAGTAACCAAAATTCCAGAATTCACCCCCCACGCAACTGCGCACGCACACAAACGCACACGCACACACGCACAGACACACACACACACAAGGGGCCGGCCGGTCGGCTCCACGATAACCCCACTGCTGTCTGCTTGTATAACTAAACTTGCGTAGTGAAAGCCCGCGACTGGGTTCGGCCCCCATGGAGAAAAAAATGCAGTACGTTTTACAAATGCAACTGTCGGCCAAACAATAACATGAAGGGTCAAATTTTTGTGTCTGTCGACAACGCCTATCTCGAAACGGGAGGGAACAAATCTGGAGCTCTACGCCTTGCACCATGCATAAACGCCCCATTCTGCGTCCTGCCGCAGTCACACCAGTCATTCACACCCCCGGCGACCACAATCTGCTGGCACACCAAATCCAGAGATCGCCTTGTCAATTATTACTCCGACGACGATACGAACACACCGACCGACCGAAAGTTGCCGTAATAAGGCAGGCTCGTTGACCAAGGCGACCAGTAGGCCCCGACAAGATTCGGGCCGCGATGTATGTGTCTCTGTTTTGTAAGTTCGTAGAGCGTAATAAGCTTCGTAAGGCCAACGAATCGACCGCACCTTCACACCATGTATGCAATCCGTATTTCGCGGCTAGCGACGCTTCGCTGACTTCGCTGAACTGAAGCTGGATATGCTTGCACGGGTGGCACGCTTGTAGAAAATGCAAGGCATGTTAAATCCACAAGAATAGTTACTCAACTTAATCTAGGAAACGGAGCATCAAAATCAACGAATGTGTCTATCGGAAAGCGCAAAAAAAAAGTACGAAGAGCACTCGCGATCTGTTTTCAAGCTAAAATTTGCGATCGTATTGCCTGGCTTAATATGTAACGCAGCCTCTGGGTTTCAAGTATTTGTTGGGGGGCGGGGGCGGGGGGTTTCAAGAAACATGGAATACAAACGCCATTCAATTAATGATCAGTTTCTGTGCCACAAATACTATAAAACTTTTTCGGAGAGGTAAAAAATGATAAGCTAAGCCTCAGCTTAGTTTCCGCGGCATTCTAGTCGGGTCACAATTGCTGCGCCGTGGCCGAGTGGTCTAGAGTGCCATTAACAGCGCTCCTCTCGAATGTGGTGGTCGGAATCCTTATGGGGATATTTTTTTTTTATTTTTGTCCTTGCGTGCTTCCGGAAAGTGATGCACTTTTTTCGTTGTAATCTGCATACAGCCCGCCACTGCTGGAAAATGTATTTACCCAAATAAGCAGGAGCTTGAGATTTCAGTAGAAATGCAATTCTTGTGCACCACATTTTTTTTCGCCCGCGATATTGCCGCTGTTTAAAATGAATGAACCAAAACCAACTTTTCAAACTGGCTGTTCTTCTAAAGAAGAAGGTATGTTCGCGGAACTAGGATGAACAAGTGCGGTTACGAACAAAAGTGCACCACGAAAAGCACTTTTCTTAGATGCGTTCGGACTTCCAGCTTCGCTTGCTTCATTAAAAATTCTCACATAATTAATGTGCGCATGTATTTATGCTTGTTGTGATAACAAACAGAGAAAAAAAGAATGGCGGAACCGAACAAATCTGCAGCCACGTAAAATTTTATTTTAATGATTTTATAAAAGCCACATTAAGTACCGTGCGTTTATGCTACTGCCTGGCACATGGCAATGTCCCCCTCCCGTCCTTTTTAAAAGCCAGAAAAAAAACATAAATAACGTTAGAACATCGCTTCCACATCCTCATATAGCCACCCTCCGATACAGACACTTGCGGAACCACTGCAAACAAGAACGAGCGTCGCACGCTTGTTTGGATGTTTCCAACGTTAAAAATGTACCTCTTTCAGCATAATCATTCATTCTGCAGCTTTAGGCTGGCTATACAATACACGTAAACAAATAAACACCAGCAACGCAGCCCGGATTCCCATCCCGCTGCAGTGGCCGCCCACTTGCACCCCTGCCATGGCATGCGCGATCTGCTGCCGGAGGCGCAACTCCCCGCAGCAGGCAGCCTTTCGCGGAGGACACGCCCCAGCCATATTGCTTCTTGGCGGTGCCACAACTTCCTTCACAGATATGACGTCAGGACAACGAACACTGGAGACACGCGCATGGTGCTGCTGTCTAGGAGAGGTGAAGCGAAGTAGGGGATCATGACGCTAACCAGCGCCTACGGTGGCATGAGCTGCGTCGTCGTAGCTACGACGACGGGCGACTGGCGCGAACGCCGACTGATTTGATGCTAACAAAACGCCAGCTCGAAGCGGAACGCGTTCGCGCGTACACGGTTCAAGCTAAAAATTCTGCCACTCGCGTTCCACAATCTCAGATCGTCGCAACCGAAGTCGTCGCACGTTCCTGAACTTTGAAGTGACCCGCCTGCAGAACGTCGCTCGTCAAGCACACCGACAAGACAGCCGCCATCCCGCAAATCATGCTCCTTTCACTGCAGATTTCGCTGCACAATTCGCTTTCGTGCTTTACCCATTCCTAGGACAGAGGAATCAACCAAAGTTTTTTTTTTTGGTTCTGTGTTTCTGCGCTACCCGATGAGGCAACTTCACCGTTCTCTATCCAGTGTCCTGTAGGCGCTTTGGAAAATAGTGGCAAGAACTTTTTCCTTCCTTTGTTCAACCTATTGCGTGACTCAATGTGAAATTTGAGGGCCAGTACAGTTTGGTGCCCTCAGAAAGAAATCAGGTTAAGAAAAAAGCGAGCGCAACGTGCCTGCCGATGCGCACTTCGTTGAGCAGGAGGTCGAGGTGGCGGATCAGGAACTCGTAGTGGATGACCTTGAGCACTCCCGCTCCTCGGGCGCCGCTCACCCGGAACACCTCCGAGTGGCGGCTTTCGCACAGCTTGCAGCAGCCGTCGGCACCGCTGCGAACGTGCAAGAGGCAACGTCACTCGAAAATCGTCAACTCGTGCCGGCCGAAAGCAATAATAGATGCGGCCATGCATCCCCCACAGGTGGTTAATCAGCGAAGCTTGAGGATACGGGTTCGGCACCCGCACCGGCACCGCCCCTGCCCGCCTTTATCGCTCGAGCTGTGCTTCAGTGCGCGCTCTCTCTTGCGTGAGAGAGACTATCGCTCCTTCCAGCGCGCCGCTCCCAGGTATACCAGTGTTGGTATATGCGAGAGTGTAACTACGTCATACATAAATCCAGCAAATCTCTCCTCTCCTTACATCTAATGCCTCTCCAACCTGTTTCTTTCTCGCGCATGCGCACGGGGTTGACCCGGGGGAGTTTTTTGTGCACACGAGACAGCGTGATTTTCCTTTCGCATAGCCGTATAAAGCTTCGCTTAAAAAATTCATCGGGGCTTTTATAAGTTCTACTACATGCTTTAGGAGGCAAAAGTATTATGGCTTACGCTGGCCATGCTTATCGGACTTATTTACAGATACACCGGGATTGCGCCTCTTCCTTCGCTTTTGCCTCCTCCTCTTTTGGCGCGAATTACTTCGACGTCACAGCTTGCCCACAACCACAGTTCGGCATAGTTAGCTTGCCCCTGTTCTACTCACGCGCGATTAAGTTGACTTCTCACGCTGCACGCACTAAGTTATAATAACTCTTGTTCCTCTTCTGACGACGTGCTGACCCAGCGTAATGCCAACACAATGGGCTCCTACACGGTACCCCTGCGTTCGACTCCCATTCAAATTCAAGTGTTGTTTTTTTTTACCCTTTACAGCTATGGTCGCTTTCTGCACCGGACAACAACAACTCCAACACGGGCTTTTCGCACAACAGGAACTTTTAGGCTTTGGCCTTAAAAATAAACATTACCCGTAAACTTCTGCCGCTCTGGTCAGACAGAGAATTGAATGGAGTTAATGCTTGGTTGTCAGCGGTCCTAGAAAATGCAAATATTAACACGAAAGTGGTTCGTGCCCGGGTACACTAAGATATCACTGACGTCATGTCCGTCACGGGAATGACGTCGGCAGAAAGAGTGCCATTGACGCGGCGGCGCCCGGATACGAGCCCACGAACTCTCTCGCCGCAACGGGAAGTACGAGGCGCTCTCCCAGCAGCGCTATGAACTGAGAGGCCAACAGCTCTGCAGATGCGCTTTATATTCTTCTCGATGACTCATTAAGATGGTGCTGTCATCTAGGAGAGGCGAAGCGAAGTAGCGCATCACGACGCTAATGAGCGGCGATGGTTGGCGCCTCACCTTCGTGTACGAAGGACACGCGTGATTTGAGGCACCCTCAAATAGAACGTGCTGTTGGGCTAGTTGGTACGTGCTCAATGCGAAGCTTAGCGCAAAAAAGACGACGACGGTGGCAGACGTGACAGGCGGTACTTCAACGTTAGTAGGCGCTACTAACAACGTTGTTAGTAGCGCCTGCCATGTCGGCCACCATCCCCGTCTTTTTTTGCGCTAAGCCTCCCATTGAGGCATCCTCTGCTGTCGCGTTGTTCCTAGACCATGATGTGTTTCAAGCTTCTGTTTCTGTGAATGTAATTTTTGGTTTTGTTGCCCCAGAATGAACCAGTTAGTTTTCTATTTTGTGCGCGTCGGCGTCACTTCGTCTGGCGGGGTCAGGCTCGCAAACCCTTCGCACATGAAGGAGGTTGCTTCAACATTCAACTGCTCCTGTGAAGGCCGCTTTCACATTCATGTCTTACCGATTCCTATTTGAGAGGGATCAACCACAATTTTCTTTATTTAACTCGCCAGACTTCCAGCACCTTCCAGCATGTAAACTAAAAAAAGTAAACGCCCCTTTCTTAAAAGAAGATAGTTAAAAGGGAAAGCCTTCTCTCCTATTAGACAGGAGTAACTGCCAAAGTCCAAATTCTAAACTCTTTCGACTGCTTCAGAATGGCGGAATCGAATAAACGTCGGCTTCATAGCGGGAGGGATAAAGGTTCTATCCCTACCACAGAAGCATTTTTTTCTTGAGGCGCTTGACGTTCCTTCACTTCTCATTGTCATTGCTTTGTAAAACTCATTGTGCAAAGTCGACCTTCCCGCAGTGCGTTCTGGCGCGACATTGAACGCCATTGGTGAGGAATTAGTGTAGCTTCGCTTTAAAAATCATACGACTACAGTAAGGGCAATTAACTAATTATTCTTGATCCGCATTTCTTTAGAACCACTTGTTGGTATGTTTGACAATTGGCATAAGGCCTACGCGGTGATATTAGTGCGAGGAAGCCACAAGAATTCCTTTTAAGTTATTAAGTGAAGCCAGTTTAACTGTGACCAGACACTTGATAGCAACCAGTTGACGTTTTGCGGGTATCACTTGGGGGAACAGCAGATACTTTTAAGGCAGAGCTTTCTTTGTCTGCCTGATGGCGACCTTACGTGAAAATGCACTGCAGGAAAGCTAACTTCACACAATTCGGGAGGACAGGATTATGATGTGTTTCCGAAAATGCACATAAAGCGCATCGAAAGAAAGAAAGAAACGCATCACATGGTCGTAATCAAACCCGGGTTCCGCACATTTTGAAGTAGATGTCTCCGACATTGCGTCATTCTGACACGGTCTGCACAGTTCGGATTTTGGACTTCGGCATTCACTCAGGTTGCGTGGCAGAAAGCTTCGCGTTTAAACCGTCGATCTTTCTCTTAAGAAAGGGGCCTCGATTTTTGCTCCTGTCAGCCAGAGTCCATGCTTTCTAAATCAGTATTAGGGTGCAATTGATAGCACATTTCTGTACCTTGGAATTGGTTCCTTTTTTATAATAAAGTCTCGGCCTGCTTACAGTCTAAGAGGGGAACCACAGCACCACCACAGCTAGAACCTCTGAGCAAAAGTATAGCGCCACAGAGGCTGCTTCACACAGACATAGCTACATCAACGCTAGGTTTGAATGGCTCCGAGCATTCACAGGTGAACAAGGAAATAAAAATCCTTTTTTTCTATGTTTTACAGCCTCCTCATTACGCGGAGGTGCAATATTTTGTGTATGTTGTCGTAAACAGGAATTATAGCGATTATAAGCCCGAAATAACCCTTAGAACAGCATTTAAGGCCCCTTCAGGACCCTTGGTTACAGATCTCGTGAACCTAAATGGTCTTTATTCCCCCCTCCCCCCCGCCGCCCGTTGTTGGAAGCAGTAAGGAAGCTGTAGAGCTCAGTGTTCATAATCAAATCAAATCAAATCAAAGGTTCATTTTCAACACAAGGTTGGGGTTACATCAGGCGAAAAGCAGTTGAGTACTGCTTGAGGGTGCCTGACGACCCTTGGAGACAGCAGCGTGTTTACAATAAAAAGTACTGCAAAAATGGCCTATTTACAACCTGAAGTATTTGCGAGAGAAAAAAGTAGGATGAAATACTATGCTTATATATAAAAACAGACACTGTATCATGTATAAAAACCGGTGTACAAATAATTTGTTCACAACGGGTCGTCTAAAAAGTACCGCACCAACTGTTTCGCTCTAACACTTTCCAAATTGACACCTTTTTGTTCAAATGTATTAATTAAGAAGAACCGGTAATGTGTATGCGAGTGATTGCAGTGCATAGTCAGGGTGTCGGCATGGCACAAGCCAGTTGTCATTGCATCTAGTGCGCACATCGGTAACATTTTTAGATAACTCAGACACTGAGTGCAAAAATGATTTGAAGCTCTGGTTCGAAAACAAAAAAAGAATAAAGCAGGCAAAACTCGTATGTTCCCGCAAGGGGTATAATCTTGTAACTTGGAAACAGCTGCTTTGTCGTGTGCGCAAACCGGACATTGGCAATACTACACAGTGCTTTCTTTTGCAAAATGTGCATTGCGTTTATATATTTAGCTGTGGTCGTGCACCAAACAAGTGTGCAGCAATTAACATGCAAAACGAACAGCGCATGATAAATTTGCAGTTTATCATTTGTTGGGAAAAATTGACATCTGGCTAGCGCCTCCGAGGCAGACGATAAAGATTTCGCTACAGACTGGACATGCCATGTCCACGTCATACCATCACAAAAAGTTACACGAAGAATCATGTCTGCTAGCGATTTCTATAGGGGCAAATAACTGCACATCGGAGTGAAGCGCGTACATTTCGTCGAACATTTCATCGAAGGTGATGGGACTCCGGTGCCTGGACTCGAGCAGCAAATCCCCGAAGATCCGGTCGCATCTGTTCAGATCGGCCTCTGTGAGCACCCAAGTTGGCGAGAGGGGTGGCGCAGCTGCTTGCTCGCTGGAGGCAGGCAGGGACGCATCCGCAGGAGTCGTCTGCGACCCGTCCGAAGTTTCCTGAATTTGGATGTCCAGAAGCGGCGGCATAGGTGAGAGAAAAGACAAACATTCGTCTGAAGTGCGGGCATCCTCGGCCTCGGGTGCTCCTGCATGAGATAAAAACGAAGGTTATATTCTTCCACTTTGAAAAAAAATCAGCAGGAACGTACAATATTGTTTCGGGAAAAGTGTGCTTGCATGCACAAGCAAATGTACACGCGCACACAGGCTGCATGACAGTCTATATAATTGAGCCTCATAATGCACTATTGGGAAGGTGTACTTTCCCGGCATCTTCCACAGAACAGTGAACTAAGGCCTACTTTGCGACTTACTGTTCCCACGATTATCACCAACGCGACGGTATCCCTATCAGCGATGTAAATAATTAGCTTGGCCATGTGCCCCAACAGATGCGGTTATTTCCTTTAAATGCGAAAAATGGGTGAACTATGTTGTCCCAAAAATTCAACGCCTGCTCAAGGAATAAAAAGCCGGTCAATAAATGCTTGAAACGATGCCGCATTTATCAGGGACGCTCCTATCAAGAAGTAATTACTTGAGTCGATAATAAACTAAAGTGAATTCTTGGGGGCTTTGGACCAGGGTCATCGGGAAAGCGAGGCGAGCGCGACCACGGGCGGCTTTTTTTTTAGTTTCTTTTTTTAAATTTCGCGTGCCTTTCAAGGTATCCATCTAGCCAGCCCTGGTAGGCTAAAAGCATACATGTAGGTGTGACACAGCCCGTCCATTGGTCAATGGGCTCGCAACAGCAACTACGTCATTACTGAAGCGGACATTTGAAAAGACACGACCCAGCAATCCCCCCCTGGACCACCACAGCTCGATGCTTAAATGTAGATGAACAAAGGTGAATCGAGCGAAAGGGTTGGGGCTTTCGACTTAGAACGTGTGTTACAACGTGCGGCAGCACTACAAGTGAAATTTGGGCACGACAGTTACCCAAGTAGCAATTTGTTGAGTAGCACCGCCCTTTCTGCTTATATCGGATGTGTAGGGCTAACGAGGGCAATTGAGCCTATCAGTCATGGTGTCAGAAAGAGGAAGAAGGTGACGCAAACGGGAAATGATGACCGTGGTAGTGATGGGGCACGTTTGTAAAACCGGAGACTTGCCACTGTGGCAGGGTGTCGAACCGGAACCGAACCGAACCGAAAACCGGAACCGAACCGGTATTTTTTCCGGAACTGAACCCGAACCCGAACCGTAATTTTTTGAGCACGCTGAACCCGAACCGGAACTGAACCGGAAAAAGAAATAACGGTTACCGGTTCATGCCGAAACGGTTCGACCCTCTGTTGTTGATATTGCACAGTCAATGCAATTCAGGCCTTTTTTTCTTTCACGTACCATCAACTTCGTACTTGCTCGCGCACTTTCCCCTCTAGACAAATGAACACTATCACGCTCTATGTAACAACAGGGGAAATGAATGAGCACCGATGTAGCATTGGTCTATTGCTGCTGGAGGCGCGAGCGTAGTGCAAGCTGACCAAACGAAATGTCATTCTCGGCAGCTTGCAGGGGATATAAAACGACTTTGTCCTTCCCTAGCTGCGACTTCATTGGATCAATCAGGCTGCCGGAGTGCTCAACTGCGCAACAGCGAAAGCTCACACCCGATGTGTGCAGACTTTTAAAGCAAAGCTTTCTACCTCTACCCCCCAAGAGTTCTTTCGCGACCATTGGTGTCACCAGAAAACTCCAGCAAACAAATAAAAGAATTTACTGGCACCGCCGGGAATCGAACCTGGAACTAACAGAGTAACAAAGCGAGAACCCGTTGTCTTACCGATTTAGTTACGAGCCCACGCGAACGCGGGAAGACAAATGGTGTACTGGCCAAGCACATCTACGGGTTTACCCCCTGCCTTCTCGCTGAATGCCACGTGAAAGCGTCACACGACCACTCACGCCCGTCTAGCGGCCCTGTGCGCACCTTGCTCATGTGCTTAGAGTTACAAAAATTAAAGGAAGCTCACAGCAATCCATGGAATCTCACTTTTAGTACGCCAATGTGCTAAAGCCTGTGGCCTCCAGTGTTCACGTAAAAAATCACAGCTCCTTGTCGTCCGCCCTCACCCCAAATCAAGGAATACATTCAAATACTCCTTGATGCCCAGGCCATCACTCCAAACCCCAGCATCAAGATCCTGGGCCTACATTTCCAGGCCAACACCAGGAGTGACGTCTCCTTGCAGCGCCTCAAAAACAGCATTAATCTAATCATACACATGATCAGGTGAGTCGCCACCAAGAAGCGAGGCCTAAAAGAATCAGGTACCTTTCATTTAATTGAAGCTTTTGTCCTCTCGAGAGTTACTTACGACAAACCCCTATCTTCTTCTCGACGAGGAAGACATAGAGATGCTTTATATAATGATTAGAAAGGCGGTTGAGCAGGCCATTGGTCTTCTTATGAGTGCGTCCACACTGAGGCTGCTTAGCACGGGCTCCACAACATGGTGGAAGAGCTGATAGAAGGCCATCTTTCTAACCAGAAGGTCCGACTCAGAACTGCGGTGGGTAACCGCATGCTTCACCAGATTGGCTGGGCAGCCCAAAATGTCACTCCGCTTGACGTACTCACAGACTCTTGGCGACTAAAACTAAAGATGCTCCCTTTGCTCAGAAATATAAACCCCTCACATGACGAGGGTCAACGAAAAGCACGGCCTCAAGCGCTAAACACCACCCTCCGTGGGGCTCATGCAGTTATCTACACAGACTTTTAACATCGAGGGCAGCAACACGCCATCATCGTGGCTACCTCCAGAACCAACCTCCTTGCGTGTACCTCGCTTAGGACCCAACAAATGACGGCAGCAGAAGAGGCAGCCATCACCTTGGCTCTCACTCAACCAGGGGTTCGGAGGGTAGTCACCGATTCCCAGCAAGCCTACTGGAATTACCAGTCGAGTGGGGTGTCCTGACCTGCACTGTGCGTGCTAAAAAACCACTCCCCAAACGGTTCCATTCAGCTCATCTGGACACCGCCTCACGCTTCAATGGAGGGCAACAAATACGCCCACCCAACAAGCCTGCGCTTTTACCTCCCGTGCTATGGAGCTGCACGAGGACAGTCACCCGCTTGTCACGTCCAGGGAGATAATCCAGCTTTATCGCCTTCTGAGACAGACCGTACCTTCGCCTTACCCTGACCTTTCCAGAGAACAACAAACTACCCTACGGCTCATACAATACGGGCTCCTTCCCACAGCCTACGCGTCTTCACGTAATGCATCCGAATCGCTACGACGCTCAATGTAAATTTTTCTCAGAAGTAGGAATACTCCGCCCCGTAATCAGGGTGTGCGACTTTAGCCCTGAGCACCCTCCTCTCTTTCCGTCAACTACCCAACAAGAGCAATGGGAGATTCTGCTGTCCAGGCCCTCTCTACCTACCCAGCTTCAGCGGGTGGACAGAACACAGGCCGCGAGGACTGCATCTGGGCCCCACAGAAGAAGGAATCACTCCCCAAGGCTGCACTCTGGGCCGTTCAGAAATCTGAACAGAAGTATTTCTTCCTCCTCCTTCTCAGCCGCAAGACTCGTCGCCTCCGTCCGCAGCGCAGAGATGGAGAAGTCAGATCGTCTAACACCGGGTTGGAGCTAACTTTGATTTTATAAAAAAAAGTTTCCACTCTTGCTACACCAATACAACTCAACCAAACACCGTTTATGCATCATGAATTGGTTTAACCCTACGAAGAATTTCTCTTTGAAGTAATAAATGGTGTCGTTAAGTGGATTTCACTTCTCTCTGGTTTTACTATTTGTAGAGCGATGTGAGTGATTTTAAGTGACGTCGCATGAGTAATCGTTATGGGTGCCGTTTACAGCTTTGCTTTCCCACCACATTCACGGGGTGGATTGGCGCATTTTTTTGCATTTCATAATTTGTTTAAAAGGTCCGACACCTGCAAATTATTAATACTTGACAAGTGTGACCGGAGGAGCTGCTCAGTGGCTAAGCCGTTTGCTAAGCCGTTTGCTAAGCCGTTTGCCCAACTCGCTACATTGCTTCTACTGCTGCTGGTGTTGGAAAGGAGTACTGCTGTGGACGAATTAAAGAGCGTCTACCCAAAAAGTCCCATCTCATGCTCCGCGTGTCAAATTTCCCTTTCATTTCGTAACTTCATTGTTCCTTACAAGATTCCGCAATGTAGCACACGGAACGATGGTAGGGGTTCAGGCGGTACGATGACATACTGATTGTAATGGACACTTTCGGTATCGCGAAAGGAATTGCAGTGGTCAGAGGAATAATGCAGTGACTGAGCGTTAACTAAAGCTTACTTTTAACAAAAGTGTTGCTAACACATTCGATAAGGTGACAGCTAACAAATCAGGGTGACCAAATATTCTAATTCATTGGTAGTATTTATGTGCCTGTAGTAGGATTTTTTGGTTTTGTTACAATTATAAAAAAAATGTGCGCCATTGGTATTAAGCGCTGGTATTTGAACACGCCAGTACGCAGGACTAAATTTAAAGCTTCAAGGTTAGCGTGATGGGCGATTGCATAGCGACAATTGCGATTTCAAGAAAAAAGGAAAGGACAGAAAATATATCCCACCGTCATATCTCTTGGCGTTCGCTTTATGAATAGTTGCTAGGACAACATAAAGTCTGAGCGATAAAGAAGGTGGTAAATCGTCGCCACTTCATGTGTTTTTCTAATATCTCCTAATTGTTTAAAGTTTCCTTTGAAATTGCGCCACTGCCCTTGGGGAGCAGCAGCATTTTGAATGTTATTTTGTGTTTTGATTTGACGGTCGTTTTAAACTAGTAAATGTTTTTTTTCTAATTTCAGTGATAATTCAACTCATCGAACCGGTTCGCGAACCGGTTCAAGCTCCCGAACCGGTTCGCGAACCGGTTCGGTACATGATTTTGTCGAACCGGAACTGAACCGGAACGAAATTATTTCACCCGAACCCGAACCTTAACCGAACCGGTATTTTTTTCGGTTCGACACCCTGCACTGTGGGCACCACGTCATTACAGCACATGGAATGAACGCGCTTCTTTTCACGCGACACCTGCTCCATAAATTGTATAGGTGCGATGTTTCCGGTGGCGAACTCTCAATCGTCTTGGTTCTCAACCGTAGGTGGCTGAGGACCCCTTTCGGACTGCGAAAAGGGATAGAGGACTCCACGGTCAACCGTGTTGTTCTGGGTCATAATGCCGAACACTTGCATTTGCACATAAAGTCACCTACGCCTTCAATGCAGTTCCTTTGCATCTGACTTTTACACTGATGCGTGTCCTATTGTCAAACAATTTGCTCTTGCAGCTAAAAGCCCCCAGGTGTGACACGAATGTTTTCGTATTCACTACATCACTAGTAGTGCTTAGGCGTCCTAAAATTTTTCCTAACCCACCTGTAATGTTTCACTTATTGAGCAGCCTCATACGGCTTCGCTTCGGAACCTTTGAGTGTATCACCCTGAGTACATTTCGTAAACGCGGAAACAAGTAGCTCAAGGTCCATGCTTCCCGAGCTATTTATCAAAGCAGACAATAGCAAACATCTACGGTGGAACCTCGTTGATACGATTCGGGATATTACGTTTTTCAGCCTAATACGTTTTTCTTTTCGGTCTCTGCCAACGTCCCTTTGAGAGAATGCATTTTCGTGCATTTATTACGATCACATTTTTGCCGAAAATTGGATAATACGATTGCGAAAATGGATCTCGACCGACATTTCTAGTAATCTTACGTTTACTCTTCGCTATACCCGCTCAAACCGCATGCCAACAAACAACTACCTGGAAGTTTCAGAGACACCGAGGGAGCGGAAGCGCGGGTTCTGCGACAGAAACATTACTGCAATGCGTGGCCGTTCCGTGCAAGGCTGACGATAAGTCAGGCGATGCACCCCGCCATGTAGCAAATCGTATCATAATCAAGGGAGAAGGTGCGCAATGCCCGTGGCAGGCGCAACTTCCCTTCCCAACTTTGCCCCTGAACCATGCTTCCCGCGCTGTGATTTGTTCTCTTTTAGATGCAGAGCATCTTATAGCGGGGGCCTGTCTTGCGCCGACGGCCGTGCGGCGTCCGTCCGCCCTGCTCCTCCGACAGCTGCTCGATAACGCGCGCTCACATCCTCCTCTCCCCTTACCCTCTCCACGCCATCTGTGCGCTGGCGCGCGCTCCTCCTCCCATCCGAAGCTCCGCCCACGCCAGCTGTGATAAGCGCGCATGCGCGTGCCCTCTCTCATCCTCCTCTCACTCCAGCTGCTAGCGCGCGCTCGCACCTCCTCTCCCCTACTCCTCTTCGCGTCGTCTTCGGGTTGGCGCGCTTCTCCCTCGGGTGCGCGCTCTCTCTCATTCTCCTCTCCACGGGAGTTGCTTTATAAGCCCATGCGTGCGCCGGTCGCTCAGTTCTTCTTCGTTCTTCGGTTCAAGTTCTTCGGTTCAAGCTGCAAGTTTTTGGACCTGGCGTAACACAAACACGAGGTGCGAACCATGAGTAAAATGAAAACATCCTGCTTACATTGTTCAAGGAAGTTAGAGCGACAAGAATGAACTTCTACGGGTCAGTACTACGTGAAACAGTTTACAACATCGCGCTCTCCTCGGGTATTCCAAACTTTCAAGCAGCCGGGGGCTGGCTTCGCCGAATTACGGCACGACACGGATTGTCGTACAAGGCAGCGTCTTCCAAAGCAACTAATAAGGGCTGCTTCTTTTTGAATGTTTTAGAAGACGTTACTCCTGGAAATTTATGAGAAGAGGGGGAAGCACAAATTGAGCAGTTACTTCAATTTCGCTCCATAAAAGTGAGTGGCTGACGGAGCATGCATGTTTTCCTTCTTTTGTAACCTACTTTGATAATACAATTTTGGGATAATACGTTTTATTTTCCAGTTCCCGTGAAAACGTATCAACGAGATTTCACTGTACTGTTTTCAGCGGCGCCCACCTGAATCGGATCTGTTTATTCCACCTCGCTCATTACCGTGCCCGACACCCCTTCTCGCATGGCACTGTCCGCGCACGAGAACTTCATCCCCATCGTTGACGTCACCAAGGTCAGCGCTGCTGGCAACCAAGGGATCCATGGGCCCCCATCGGGCTTCGGTGTCCGGTGGAGCTTTTTCGACAGGAAAGGGCTCAGGTGCCGAGACATAGCAGGAGCCGGTGGCTGCGGGTTCGAAGGCCACCGGCTCCTGTGTAAAATGTTCGTCGCAACCGTTATAGGTTCTCAAGAGCGTCGTCGTGACCCCCGAGTGCTGTGCAATATTCGGCGTTCGCTTCCGAACCCCCAGCGAAGAACTCGAATGGCGACCAGCCCCGTCTTGAACATACTTGTTGTCTGCGGAGAAACCAGAATTGAGTGGTCAGGTGCATCTACTGCTCAAGAGACGAGAGCCTCAACGAAAAAATCAGTGCCGTTCTGCTGTGTGATGTGGATGACCAGCACAGCTGTATGTGGCTCCGTTGGCCGGAGCGCGGTCAAAGTATCGCACGAAACAAAACACCTTTGTCTGTAATTTGCAATTACGGCGAATGAAACCTTGAAGTGCTGCAGTTTTATTCTAGGGGACAAAACATGGGAAACATCCCGTTTCCCTACCGTAGAAGTTTATATATTGGCAGCAGTCTGGAGTTCTGTAACATTTACAGCTTCGCTCAACTACGTAATTAGGAAGAGCAAATAAAACTCGCAGGAATGATAGGGTCGTCCTAAGGGCCAATTTCAGTACGATTATTTTTTCCAGACGTGTATGCATTCGATTGACAGCTACAGAGCGCTAACCGAACAGCTGGCTTTGCCGCTACGGCTGTCGACCTTACTTCTGTCGGCGCACGCCTTTTTGGTCTGCACTTAGCCTATAACAGCTCCGCTGTAAAACGTCGAGAATACGTGTTTACCCATTTGTAGACCCCAAAATAGAGGTTGAACTAGGCTGATCGCCCACAACACCCTAAGCCCAAAAGCAATAAAATTTGCGGATACGTTTCAATTCCGTTCAGTTCACATTTCACCTACAGTCCGTCACATCGTTCGCTGAAAAGCTTCGTTGGCCATCCTCATTCACCAATTGGAGCGGCTGATGACTCGACAAGTTTTTTGCACAAAAATGATGGCAGGGGCTGCTCGAGGATGTCTGTGATGCACCAGCATTCAGAAAGCATTCGTGATGTTTCAGCTGGTGAATTGAGGCTGTTACACGCGCTTTTTTCATCCCGCATGTTTTGTCTGACTACTCGCTTTGACAACAGGGTAATGCTTGTAAAAAAAAAAGAAGTTGCGGGAAGGGAGAGCAATGCAGCAATGCAGTAAACCATGTTTAAATATCGCGGCTACTGCCCTGCTGGCCATCGCCACGCCTCCAAGAGATTTACTTTTGGTACAAAAGCGGGTGTCTGCGCACTCTGTCATTGCTGAAGGGGCCATGAAGGCAAAATATGAGTCTGATTCATCAAAGGGACTGATTTGTGCCGATAACCATGCTATCAATTTTGTCGAAAACTTCGAGCAAATTATTGAGATTCCAGAGAAAACACGTCACGTAGTAGCGAGTCTCCAGCCACCTTGGGGGGGATTTCGCTGTGATCTCAAAGAATCTTATCTGTGCCATTGAGGGCCGCCGAACTAAGCCACCACCAATATGATTGAACGTTTGTAGTGAGACCTCTGCTTCCGTTTTATTTTATCACTTCAATGCTTGCCTGGTGTTAGCACGCTGATAGCGATGCGTTTAGTGATGTCCCACATTAGGTCACTGCGGTGCTCACTCTCAAAATTTTAACACGAAAGTGTTTTATTCTCGGATACACGAAGTTTTCGATGACGTTATAACCGTCACGGGAATGACGCCAGTAGTACACCTTTCCAGAAGCCACCCCCCAGCAGGACGTCGCTTGTCAAGCACACACACAAGACAGCCACTGACCCGCAAATCATGCTCAGCTGCTGATTCACTTCATTTTCGTGTTTTACCGATTCCTATAACAGGGAAATCAACCATGCTCTTAATACTTCTTGAATTTCTTTCGTTAAAATTCGCCTTGAATAGATCTGAGTGAGTTTCGGAAGCCTATAGTTCTTTCAAAATGAATAAAGTTGCACTTTGTTTTCACGGCCCCTTTAAAGAAGCATATTTTGTTTCTTTTCATGAGGGTGTCACCGAGTAAGCAGCCGGCCTCTGTTCCATGCACAAGATTGCCTGTATGAGCCTCTTGTTATTTGCAGTCGCTAGCATATGCTGCAGTTATTTTCGACTACATGTACTTCAAAGTGTGCACAGATTTGGCGGACAAATGACGCAAACCATGGTTGAAGATGGACGGGATGGATTTTAATGGGTGGTCGTAATATTTGCGCGAGCACGACTATATGTGTCCCCTAATGAGCCTGTGAGCACAGCTTAATCTTCATCGTATCAAAAATAAGTCAAGATTTTTTAAAATCTAGGCGCTTATATATACGTGAAGACCACCATTACAGTGAAGTTATGCACCCAGGGGGACATAGAATTAGGTGGTAAATACTGAAGTCGGTTGCTTACTTAACTAAAATTGAATAATGAACTTTTTAGTGGCTGCAGTAAGCAGGCATAATAATATTGAAAAGGTAGGTGCAATCGTGTTTCGACGCAGTTTCATTTGGCAGAATTGTTCTAGTGCATCCGCACTCGAAGAAGTCGAAGTGCGAAGTTTAAGTGATGTTCGCATGATTACGCATGCTAGACCCCGAAGACTGGCACAAAGCTCCTCTCTTTTGTTCTGTGTTTCGATAGCGGTTCCTGGTTCTGCAGATTGCGATAGCGCCAGCTAAGACTGAAAGGGTGCCAGTTATCCCTTTTTCTTTGCTTTCACCCCGTTGTCAAACAAAATTCTGTACACAGCAGGCACAGCACAAAAGGGAAGAGCTTTGCGCGGGTTTTCACTGCCTTGCGTGTGTAATCATGCGAACGGCAATTGAACTTCGCAGTTCTATATCTTGGACTACAGATGCGCTAGAAGAATTCTGCCACATGAGACTACGCATAAGCACGATTGCGCCTTATTTTGCAATACAAACATGCCTGCTTACTGCAGCCATTGTTCAATTCATTGTTCATTCAAATTTCAACTAAAGAAGTTCATTGTTCAATTTTATTTAATTAAGCCACCAACATCAATAGTTGCCACCTCATTCTGTGTCACCCTGGGCGCATAAGACCACTGTAGAGGTTGTTTTGACGTGCATCTAAGCGCCTAATTTAAAAAAAAAATCCCTTCGACTTAACTGCGATCACCCTGTGTAACGGTCTGCGCGTGTTGCGTATTTTAATCTTTCTCACATTCTGTATTCTTAGTTATTTTTTGAAAAAAGGATTGGCTGGGACGTTTTTGAAAACCTACCCAGTTTAAAATGTGTATAAAAATTTCGTCTCGTATCTGCTGCATTCGTTGCAAATGTCGACGGAAGACGATAGTCGACTGGCGCCCCTGGCAAAAAAATTCCTCCCTTCTCGTTCCCGGTCACCTGTCATGCTGGTCTTCTCCAGTCTCGTTCGTCCCAAGATAACACCCTAGAGGTTTGCTACAGTCAATTTAAATTTACCGCGTTCCACTGCTACAAGTCGGGTGCCTCGATTCCGGCGCTGCCGTACAAAGGAGACGCGCGTGAATAGAATAGAACCACGTTAATAGAACCACGTTGCCCCACTCCACGAGCGTTCCAGGCGGAACGTGGAACCCATCAAGTGGAACCTATTGTTGCTGTTGCCGCTTGATTTTTAAACGCCGCCAGGTAGCACGGGCAACAGCAGGCGACAGTTTTCTGCAGTTTATGTAGCATTTTATTTTCTATCGCAAAAACCAAGCATCAGTGAATTGTTTAATAAAGGAACTCTGAAAATATCACTCGTGTATTGATTTTCTACCTTATATTTGCGTAATGTGTTGTTCTTGTTCAAGAATGTTGACAAGTATGAACATTAACTCCAGACTTTGACATTTAGATTTGACAGTGAGTATATAAGAATATTGTGCAGTTTCTGTTTCACTTTTTCCGGGTGGATAAATCGAGTCACAGACAGACAGACATACAGACAGACCAGACCTTCTGCGTTTAAGTAGCCCAACAAAGACTCTCGTCTTTAAAGCTTCCGCTTGGTGGCTTCCCATTAAGGGCTGCGTCTGACTTCAAGCTTGAAAGACTTAGAAACGATGTCGTTAGCAATGCACCTGGGTGAGCGCCAAGTGCTCTTTGGTGCTCTTCATCCTCCCGCGGTGATCCGAGAAGAGGGTCGCTCGGAGATGGGGAAGGCAGAAGTACAGGAGAATCAATGCCTGCACCGAGAAACTCAAGTCATCCAGCGCCTCCAAAGTACTACTCAGTTAGAAGTATGTTGACACGGAAGACGTGAACATGCAAGGGTCAAGTAATGCATTGTGCACGTCAAATGCGCTCGTTTAACACGAAAGTGTTTTATTCCGGGATTCACGAAGATTTCACTTGCGTCATATACGTCACGGAAATGACGCCAGTACAACGGAGCAAGCGGCCTGTAAAGAGTGCACCCCTGCACACACGGTCTTCCAGCTGGGAAGCAACATTTAGCACTAAAGAGTACGTTATTTATTTATTTATTTATTAAATATTGCGGACCATTGAAGGTTCATGCAGGGTGGGTAGTTACATAGTATCAAAGCAGGAAATACAATGCGAACATGAATACAAAGAAACAAAACAACATCACTGAGAACGATACATGGGATCTGTAAGGGAATTCCATTCGGCTATGGTACGAGGAAAGAAAGAGAATTTATATGTGTCTGTTCTAGCAAAATACGGTGTTAGGGAATGAGGGTGGTGATGGCGCGTTTGTCCAGTCATTAAAGAGACAGAATAGTGTCGCGTCAATGGCCAATTGGTTGTTAACAAGTTGAGAGAGAAAATCCAGGCGGAATGTTTTCCTTCTTATCTGAAGGGTTGGAATGCTTCAGGTTGTTCGTTGTCGGGTTTAATATTATACAGCAAGATTTTATTGACGTCATATCCGTCACTGAAATGACGCCAGTACACCATTGCCGAATCGACCCACCAGCCGAACGTCGCTCGGGAGCACACCTCCAAGACAGCCGCCGACCAGCAAATCATGCTCAGCTGGAGATTTCTCTGCACATTTCGCTGTAGTGTTGTACCAATTCCTATGACAGATGAATCAACTACCGCTTTTTGTCGAAGCTATATACATCAATTCTACACTAGGACGATCGGATTTCTCTTTGCCTGCAATGCCAAGCTGCAATGGTAGGGGGAAGAAGGTATACCCCTACGGCCGAGCAGTGCGAGATCTTCACTGAACGCAGTCAAGTTTGAGCAAATATTCTGTGAATGAGCAATTCTTGGAGCTAGTTTGTAGCTAATCTGGGTCACCGAGAACTGAGAGAGAGAGATAATAATTTTAATGAGTTAAAAGTAAGAAGGTCGGCCTCAGTGAATCCTCTGACCAGGCAACCTGTGGGAAAAGGCCGAGATTCGGAACTGCAACGACACATGCTCTAATGGCTGGCGAAACCAAGTGCCTTGTCTTTCGACGGCGACGCTAGGCTAGCAGTACTTCGCACGTAACCCTGTATTTGATTAGAAAAGAAGTTTGGATACGTCTCAGACACATTTTGTATTAAAAATCCGCATCCGTCACGCGATACTCTGTTCCTATATTGGTACAAGGCCAGCCCTTCCCCCGCAGTGCACACAGAGCAGCAATTAAGCGTGGTCGTAGGGTGCACCCCGTTCCTAACACCACGCGAAAGGTAATAAATCACTGCGGTTAGCAAAAAACGCGTTTTATTGATATTAAAAATTATTTTGGAATAAACAATTGCAAAAAATTTGTTTAACCGCTGTGGCTCGAATCTGAGCCGTCAGCATCCCAACCCAGAACTGCACCTCGAGTCCACAGGAATACAGCGGCAGGCTAGTTTTAGCAGCTTCTCAAAATAGTAGAGGGACTATTCAAAGCGAACCAGTAGATGGCGCCGGTTAACTCGGAAAGTGCCTGGCTCGTACCCAACGGGGAACGGAATCTCGCATCCGTTACGGTGTTTCTTCACTGCTGCGAGAATCAGGGCCCCCGGGTGACTGTGTCGCCACGACCACAGCATTTTAAGGCAGTTTTACGGCGAATGCTCGAGTCGGCTTGCGACGTGTCTTTACCTGAGAAGGAAACGTCATCTCGGGTACCCCCCGGTGCTAGAGGCGCTGCGTAGTCCGGGATAGGGCTTCCGCTGACGTAGTCCCGAAGAATGCGTGGTGCTGCGTCGTGGAAAGAGAACTGAAATTACGATTTAGTTTTTACGTCTTCTCAGTTGCTTTACCAGTACTATATTATCATCATCTTCATCATCCTCATCACCATCCCGTTTGTGCTCCTTATAAAACGCACGCCTAGTTTTTGTTTATCGAAGCGTTCCTCCCTGCCTTGCTATGGTTAGACCATTCCTTGCCTCTGAATATCTGGTTCCGTGCGTACGTCCAGCTAATGGTCTTCCCCTACTTCTAGCTCTGTCTCCCGGCACCGCCTTCGTTAGACTGTTGGTACAGCGATTGCCAGATGGCCCCGTTTTAGCTACAGCGTAGTGGGCACGCTGTGGGATTAACGCTGCTGACAACTATAAAAGAACATTTTTTGGGAAAAACTCGATTTGCATACACGCTCTTAGGAATGTAAGGCCAAGAATTATGGCATCATGAAACCTTCAATAAGATCCCGATTCCCAGTGCGCATTTCTTTCGAGCTGGAAACATTCCCACACTGACCAGATGTCCTAGTCCTTGATTACTAACGTTCCGGAATTAGGAAGGCACTTGCACTTAACCGGCCAAGTTCTAATGGAAAATCATTAAACCGCCCACTGAACGAAAAATCTGGCGTCGGCGTCGTAAGCTTAGAAACATCTCCCACACGACAGCGAGGCGTTGTATTGCACGAGTTTCAGGCAAGAAAAAAAATGGCTGCGGGTTAGCTCAGCTAACCGTGAATAGGCAACGCGAAAGCTTGATGTAGCCTGGCTAAGTCTTGGTTTCTCTTGGTTGATGTGGGATTATTATACTTAGGTATTGGCGGTGAGCGCGAACACAGGCGGCGCTGCGAAGCGCGCCTCCGTGACGTCGGCTTAGGGATTCGCGCATTTGTCGTCTGCTTCACTCAGGATCGCTCTCCCTGCTGTTTCTTTGCGCTCAGTCAACGTCTGATGCTTGTCCGCACCAGAATTGGCGTGTGGGTAACTTTTTATTATAATAATAGGCTTAAAATCGCAGCTCATGGTGTCAATTAAAGTATAGTTTTGGATACCGCTACGGGAGAAATATTGCCGGCGCCACCCCATTCCTTGCGAAGCCGGTCCTGTGCGGAGCGCGAAGAATCGGAGCTAGGCGTCAGCTTCTCATGTAAGCATTCGAACAAAAGGAACAGTCAGCTGCTAATAACCGACAACAGCGAAAATGGAAGACCAAAACAAATTCTAAGCCTTCAGGGCTGTCGGCTTTGGCAGAACGTATCACGATTCCCGGTAATCATATGTAAGGTAAAACAGTTTTTGCAACCTTGCCGAACGCTCGAACGCGTTTTGTCACATCACTTTACGTTGTCAAGGCATGAAAGTTTGCCGACATGCACTATAGACTGCAAAAACTGTAGGTTGAGTTTCAAATAACCCAGTGTGTATATACCCGCGTGCTGATTCTATACCAGTCATCTAACCAGTATGGAGGTTTATTGAGCAAAACGAGTCACGTCTTCGTTAAATTTATAGTAACATATATGTTTGTTAAGTCCTGGAGAGATATTTCGGAATATTTTGCACAGCCACATCTTCCCGATATTCGGATATGAGTTATAGGAAAACTGCACTCAAGAGGAGGAGGAGGAGGAGGAAGAGGAGGAGGGGAAAACTTTGTTTAACAAATAAATCGATCTGGTTAGTGGGTCGGGTCCTCAGTCCAGGACAAGAGAGTAAAAGTAATTTTCTTCAAATCATAGAACGCTATCCCGAGTAGAATAGGATTTGTTCTTCGCGCCTGGAAGGGTTGAAAAGCAATAAAGAGCTACTTGGAATTCTTCTTCGGTTTCGAGTCTTGTAATATATGCAGGTATACTATTTATTACGTTAGTTTGCGAGTATATCATGCCTTCAACACCGTAATCATGTCATCATTGTTCGAGTTGAGAGTCAGTTCGTTATGATAACAATATAATTACGATAGAAATTCGGAGCACGAAAGCCGCCTTCGAGTACTGTGGACCACGTTGTTTAGGGCGCGATCGCGGTGGCGTAGCACAAACCTTCTCATTGTATTTGCATGTGAATAAACAAAGCACGCTGCGGATATGTACCTTCTTGCACGCAGCTGTAATGAAAGCGAATTTGTGAAGAAGGGAATGTATGCCATACAAAATGAAGGAAATATCCACACGACCTTTGTGAGGCTCCCAAACACCCCGAAACCTCCTAATAAGAAGTTGGTGACGGCGCAGGAAAATTAATGCGTTGGGCAGAAAAAAAAAGCAAGAAACATTAATCCGATACGAGACAACAACGAAAGAAACAGAAGAAAGCCTGCTGTGCGATGAGCGTGTAGAGGCCGCTGCTTGGTACGTAGTATTAGACTGTTGAGTCTTCATAGGAGCATCTCAAAAATACTGCAGGGAAGCCTACGCATTTTGAATACTTATCGAGAAGCTCTGATCGCTGATCCTCGCGAATAAGCAAGAAAGGACGAGCTACACATGATCTTCTGACCGATACTCTGAAGAAAGTTGTTCTCTATCTCTTCGTGTGTTGCAAACTTGTGGGGGATACAGCTTCAAATTATTCAGATGCGTCAGTAGCTGGCAAAATAACTGAGTCGCTAGAAATACGCTCTTTAGCGCACTACAGCAACGAAGCGGGCGATTTCTAGCCCAGGCACTGTTGCCCCTCACAAGCGGAGTGTAGCAGACGACAGCGGCGCGAATCCCTAAGCCGACGTCAGAGCTAGGGGGCGCCACTCAAAGATCTCACCGCCAATACAGTCATCGTTCAGCAGGCACGACGGCTGTGACCAGGTCGGTGGCTAGACATGACTGTGATTAGGCTTGTGTAGGCACGCCTCAGCTGAATAGGCTATCGGCTTCCGCACAACGCTCACAGAAGACGGCCCGGCGTTTCTCTCATCTATGGCCAAGCTCGCGCTGACTAGGTGTGGACAGCGCTCCATTTAGCCAGTCGCGTGGTGAGTCACGTGTTCAGGCGGCGATCCAGCTGCAGACGGCGCATAGGCGAAGCAGCCGGAGGCTGCAGCAGGTAGCGCACGCAGCGGCGGGAGAGCGCGGCGCGGCGAGTCACGCGATGTGTTGCCAAGGTCAATTTTTAAAGATGATAGTCTTTCTTGGGCTACTTAAACCCAGAAATTTTAGTCTGTCTGTATGTCTGTCTGTCCGTCTGTCTGTCTGTGACTCGATTCAGCCACCCGGCCAAAGTAAAACAATGCCTCCGCAATTGCCTTATATAGTCACAGGTTAATGTGCCCGTCTAAGGCCGGTGTAATGTTCATACTTGTCAATATTGTTGAATAACAACAAGACCTTATGCATATATAAGACAACAAATTAATACAGAAGTGATATTTGCAGCGTTCCTTTATAAAAAAATCGTACATGTTTGATTTTGGCGAGATTAACTAATTCATCAACTGAAGAAAAAATATCACTCCACCGTCGCCTGCTGTCGCCCGCGTCATATAGCTTCTGGCGGCATTTGAAGAAATCAAGTGGCAAGAGTTACGAAAAGTTTCACTAGATAGGTTCCACGTTCTGCTTGGAACGCACGTGGACTAGGGAAACGCGGTTCTATAAACGTTGAAGTAGGACGCCTCGATTCACACGCGTCTTCGCCGTACGGCAGCGTTGGCATCGAGACACCCGGTTTGGAGCAGTGGAACGCGGGAAATTTAAATAAAAAAAGGGCCCATCTCTCCGCGAGGGGGACTCGAGTAAATGCGGCGCATAGGGGGTGGGTGTATTGCGTTAACGTTTAGTGTTTGGGGAGTTGGTGGTAGTGAATGCGTTGTATCTGCAGCTTCTTGACGTAGTTTGAATGGGTCAAGGATATAAGGCGCGTTCGTAGCCTTTCATTCTGTGTCGGTTTTGTGGCGCAGTGGGAAGAGCACCATGTACCTGGCGTTCCGCCCACAGGTAGTGAATGCGTTGTATCAGCAGCTTCTTGACGTAGTTTGAATGAGTCAAGGATATAAGGCGCGTTCGTAGCCTTCCATTCTGTGTCGGGCTTTGTGGCGCAGTGGGTAGAGCACCATGTACCTTGCGTTCCGTCCGCAGGGTCGTGGGATCGAAACCAGGCGCCGGTAAGTATTATTTTTTTATATAGTGTAGGGGGAGGGTTGCGGACCTGTTGTTGAGAGCGAGGAGGGTAGCGTGATGCGGGAGAGGAGGAGTGGGGGAGAGGGCGCACCTGGAACGGCTGTTGCCGACGCCGAGGCACGCCGATAATGCCGGGTGACATCGTGAGTTAAAGAAATGCTCTGCATTTAAAAGTTTTAAGCAAACCTTTGGCGTCTTTACCTTGGGAGGAGAGCGACGGAACAGGAACAACATGAGAGTTGAGCGGGAAAGCGAAGGGAGGCATGTACTTGGCAAAAGTCGATAAAGACTATCGTCTTTTGACGACATTTGCAACGAAAGGAGCAGATACGCGGCCATTTTTTTAATTTGTTTTCAAAGGGTGAAAGTACATTCACACATCAGGAGGAGGGCAAGAGGCTACAGCCTGACGAGGCCCTTCCTCCCAAAGTAGCTTGCACCGAAGTTGAGAGCAGCACACATCACAAAATCAAACGAAAAGAAAAAAAAAATCGATACACTATTTGCTTATATCATGCAGAAGGGGAACAACATAGCTAGCACAATTTTCGAAGCCCAAAAAGAAAGAAAACGCTATCGTAAAAGAAATAAAAACATACGCACACATACCATACATAACCAATTTCAGCGCATTAATTTACAAATCAGCAGAAAAAAATGAAAATTGAAGAAAGCGTGACATGCACATGTTTAGTAGTACCAAACAGCTCAATTAAAAGTGATAACACGACAAATACAGAAAGTTACTGGACCTAAGCACAAAAAAATTCCCCGCATTTCCCCGAGGGGAAGAATGTGAAAGTGCGAATGCACGAGTTGAATTTGCGCGGTTCGGTAATGTTCGCGAAAGAGAGATCACACACACACACACAACTACAAAGAAAGAAAGATGCATTTATTCACAGACACCTATTTGTGTTGTCGTTGTACTTGATTGCTTGAGCGGATCTCAGCTTTGAAATTTCGTGTCAGTACTCCTTTAAGCGGGTGCATTAGCCCTTCTCACGCCCGATTCCTGGCCAATCCCCCACGTGGGTATGTGCCATGTCAGCAGGAACAACAACAAGAATGAGCCATGGGGACGCGGCCAGGCAGCGCGCGCCCATCTCCCCCCGTTGCTAGGGAAGACGAGGAGCGCGCGCACCCGCAGCTGTTGCTATGCGGACTACGGCGGCGGACGATTCAGGCTCGCTTAAGAAGTGCATTCGCACTTAAAAACAAGCATTAATATGGTAAGAAACTCAAACGTAACACTCTTTCCACGAAAATTATACTGTCTGCTAACGCATTGTAAACTGGACATATCAATGTAACAATGCCTGAAGCAAATGTTTTTTGAACAGTTTGGATTTGAACTCTTTAATAAGCTCTTTGATCTCCTCGTAATTATTTAAAAACTCTATAACCTGATACTGCTTCAACTGAACGCCATAATTCGCTCTAATTCTGGGCTTTCTATAATGTTTATTTCTTAGGGGGTACGCTGTCTGAGGTGAAGACTGTAGATAAGCAAATAGGTTGGGGTGTTCATAAAATATGTGGTGGATATCCTGCGCGCGTCTTAATTTAAATAAATGAAGGTCAAATTGCTGACCAATGCGAAGCTCGGCTCGACTACGTGAGTAAAGCTTTGCTTTATAAACTGACCGCGTATATCTTCTTGCTTCACTGCAAATGTCGTCCAAATACGATAGTCGTCTGCCGCCCCAGCGACGTCTTCTCTCTATCCGGCGCGTATCCGATTACCCTCGTCTATCCGATTTCGCTATCGGCGCATTCGGGGCGTTCATCTTTTCCCTTGTGTTTGTAGCACGGCCCGGTGTTGGCTCTGGCTGAGTTGAAGTGGACTTTGGCCTCGGAATTTGGAAGTTTCAATTTTGGGCATTAGGAAGCTGGCTTGCGGACTTTGATTTGACTCTTAAGAAAGGGACTTTTGTTTCTAAGATCGGAGCTGTTTAAGCCTGTGCCCCATCTGTGCCTAGCGTTGTTCACAACTCGGCGGAGCAAAGTGGAGAGGAGGAAAATGCAGGAAGTGCGAGGGAAAGTGGCGAGGAAGCAAGAAACTGGCGAGCTGCTCTGGAGAGTGCGAGTTGCGGTGCAGATGTTCGGGTAGAGAGGCGCCCGTCGGGCGTTGGCTGCGCCTAATGATGACGTCAGCTTCGATACGCAGATGTTCTTTTAGTTGAGAGAGAGAGAGAACAATTATTTGCCCTTTCAGTTAAGCCGTCTTCATTTCAGAGTGCCACTGGATTCCTTCATTGGTGGTTCTTCAAGGGGCTTGTTGAGAGATGAGGCGTGCGCTCGGTGGCATTAGTGTCCGATCTACCGATAGCATGGCCAGACCTAATGACAGACAAATTAAAGCTGGTGACTACCCCAAGCTCCGCTGTTTTCTCACGCCGCTGACGCAGTAAATGGTGCCATAATTATCCTTTCCCACTTTTCCCTCCCCTACCAACCTCCCTTCAAACCCTGTGATTATCCATAGCAGCGCCCAATCGCAACAAAATGGAATAAACGTGTTTTCAATCAATCAGCAGGTGGCGTTGCGTCGTATACGCAGAAGGGGCGGCTCAGTGGGATTCGTCGTCAGATATGCAAATGTAGTCTCAGAGACTGGAAGAAGCCCGGCCTGGTCGTCGGAACGAAACCAAGAGGAGACACCGAGCCGAGGAGATGGAGGAAAAACTAGCCGCACGCCTCGAGAAGCATCGTTAGTACGAAGCGGCCCCATGAGTGGATATAGATGAGGATGGTTCGTCGCCTAGGTCGCAATCTCGTGCCGGGACAGCGATTCAACGACGGAATGAAACCAGGAGGAGGCAACGAGCTGCGGAGATAGAAGAATGTGCTTGGCGTAACGAAGAGTAACGTAGCGAGAGGTAACAACCGAACCTAAGCAGTCAGACGTACGAAGCTAAACGATAAAAACTTAACCGTGCAGAGAACCACGCTAAACAATAACATTAACCGTACCTCTTGCTACGCACAGCTAGGCATAACTAAGTTAGGCCACAGCTAATTTTGTTTTTTAAAGTAGCTTAAGAAAGCCTATTGTCGTTGCAATGCAATTGAAAGAACGCAGGCGTAGAAAAATTGGCCGCGTACTTGCTGCTCTCTTTGCAAATGGCGATGGAAGACGATAGTCGACTGGCGCCAATGGCAAGTAAATGCCTCCCTTCTCTTTCCCGCTCACCCATCATGCTGTTCCTCTCCAGTCTCGTTCCTCCAAAGATAACACGCTAGAGGTTTTCTCGAGTCAATTTAAATTTGCCGCGTTGGACTGCTCCTAGTCGGCTGCCTCGATGCCAGCGCTGCCGCGCGGAGGCGACGGGCGGAAATCGAGTCACCCCACTACAACGTTTATAGAATCACGTTGCCTCACTCCACGTGCGTTCCAAGCGAAACGTGGAGCGTATCAAGTGGAACCTATCAATGCGGTCGCTGTTTAATTTTCAAATGCCGCCAGGTAGCGCGGGCAACAGTAGGCGACGATTTTTTGCGATGGTAGTATTTTATTCGCTAGCCCAAAAAGCAAGTATTCATGAATTGTTTAATAAAGGAACCCTGGAAATAGCGCTCGTGTGTTGATTTTCTGCCTTATGTTTGCGTAATGTCGTGTTCTTGTTCAACAATGTTGAAAACTGTGAAAATTAACCCCGGACTTGGGTGTTCAGATTTGACTGTGAGTATATAAGACTTGCGCAGACTTCATTTCGCTATGGCCGCGTGCCTGAATCGAGTCACAGACCGACAGACAGGCAGACAGACATACAGACCGACGAAAATTTCTGCGTTTTTAAGAAGCCCAAGAAAGACTATCGTCTTTAAAACTCCTGCGACTGCGCAAAGGCCACGTGTAAAGTTGAGAGTGCAGCTCTGGGGGCGAGTGCGTTGCTCGGCGGCAGGCATAGCAGTCACATCAATCACGCGGCAAGCTGACCTTATCTGAAAGAGCAACATCCACCATAACTCGCACAGAAAAAGCGCTCAGCAGCGTGGATTTGGACGTTAATTCTTTCGAGTTCCGAATACATAAGAGCCGAGGTGGCCTTGGCATACCTACTCTCTCTCGCTCTCTCGTTGTTTTCTGAAAACTGCTATACTCGGGTACCAGTTAAGAACAGCAATAGCTCTTGTAATGTATCACTCCGCCGAAGCAACGGACTTGGACGGATGTCAAGGTTAGCGCGCGTTTTGAAAAAGGATTGCACTTAATGCGTGACATAGTCTTCTTTTTTTTTTCACCTAGTTTGTTGGTCGGCGCTGCAGCAATGTGCAATGAAATCTCGTTGGTACGATTCGGCATAATATGTTTTTCGGCCTAATACGTTTTTCTTAGCATTTTCGCCCGACGTCCGTTAGAAATAATGTATTCTCTTTTATTTAATACGATCGCATTTCTACCGGAAATTCTATAATACGACCCGGAAATAGGATATCGCCCGACTTTTCTAGAAACGTTACATTTACTCTTCCTATACTAGCTAAAACCGCATTCCATTAAACCACGATCTGTTCATTACAGAGCCGCATAGGTCGCGGTAGAGCCGCTTTTGCGACGAAGGCATCGCTACCAGGCGTGGACTCCTCGACCAATAATGATGATTCGTCAGGCGATGCGCCGTGCCATCTAGTGCAACGTATCATCATCAAGGAAGGTGCGCAATGCTCTCGGCTGCCAGTCACTTCCCTTCTCGATGTCTCGCCATGCTCCGTGCTTCCCACACTATTCTTTTGTTCTCTTTGTGCGTGAATAAAGTTGCTGCTGCTGCTGATGATGATGAATGAAGTGTATTTATCGTCATCATCATCTCTTTCTGCCTTGTATCTGTGGCTTTGCTGCTGTGGTTCTTAGGCTATTTCTTGGTGTCTTTTGGCTGCATTTTTGCTCTGCGGGGTGGTGCCGCCAGGATTGTGAGAATGTCGAGGGAACGCAGGGAACTCAGTTTGAAAGAGAAAGAAGAAATTGTACGAAATTTCAAGAGAACCTGAAGAGGAAGAGCGTGGACTTGGACCGCGAGCTCGGTTTGCCAGTGTCAAAGCGGAACTTCCATTTTTTTCTTTTTGTTTTTCTTCTCTCATCTAGCGTAGCAAGCCAGCCCGACGGCTCGGCTAACATCGCTGGTCTTCATTAAAGTTATTCTCTCTCTCTCTCAAAGAAGCTGCAAGGTTTCGGCCGTGGTGTAAAACAAACACAAGGTGCGAAGCGTCAGCAAACGGAAAACGTCCTGCTTATATGCTTGAAGGAAGTTAGAGCAGCAGGAGTGAAGGTCGACGAGTTATTCCACCGCGAAAAACTTAACAACATTGCGGTCTTCTAGATCACTGATTTAAGGCGCAACACGAATCATTGTACAATACAGTGTCCGAAAAAGCGAGGAATACCGCAGACTTCTTTCTTTAAGTTTCAGAAAACTTTCCCCTGGGCTTTGATAAGAACGATGTGCAATCTAAAATGACCAGCTACTTCAATGTTGCTCAATAAAAATAAGTTGCTGACTGAGTATTCACCTTTCCTCCTTTTTAACCTCCTTGAAAAAAAAAACGATTTTCGCATAATACGGTTTTTAAAATGTATAACGAGATTTCAGTGTGTAAGCGAATGAGGTCCAAAAATTCAGGGAACGACCCGTGTCATTCTCAAAATACTGTAGTGTACTCTTTGTGCAACGCGGACGAAGATCCGGCAGCGGTGATGAGGCGCAGAGGCGACTTCCGCAATGCATTGAAATTGCGAAAGCACAGAATAGACCACTATGAATTACGTTCTTGGACATTAAAGGGGCATATGACAACGTAAACAGAGAACGGCTGTGGAGAATGCTGAAACTCCAGGGATTAGATGACGAGTTAGTACAGTTCCTTATAGCAATCTATAAAGACAATAGAGTGCACCTTACTTGGGAAGGACAGAAATGCGCCCAGCAGGTCAACATCCATCGGGGACTGAAACAGGGATGCCCTTTGAGCCCAATACTGTTCATGCTTTACATGGCAGGGTTAGACAAGAAACTGGAAGAAAGTCAAGGAGGGTTTAGCCTAATCCATATGCTGCAAGGCGACGTGGTACAACAGCATATTCCGGGAATGTTATACGCAGACGACATTGTTCTTTTAACTGATAACCAAACCGATATGCAGCGGCTAATAAATATTTGCGGCCAGGAAGCCACTGACCTCGGGTTAAATTTCAGTGCAGAAAAATCAGGAATAATGGTTTTCAATGACGCTACCACCGACGTAGTGTCTATCCAGCAAGGCGAATTACCTAGAGTGAAGGAATATAAATATTTGGGAGTGTGGATAAACGAAGGGGATAACTACTTAAGTACTCACGAGGAGCAACTTAAGGTTAAGGGAAAGCGAAACGCAGCTATAATGAAGCATAGAGCTCTGTGGGGGTATAACAAATATGAAGTAGTAAGAGGAATGTGGAAAGCGGTAATGGTTCCGGGTCTCACGTTTGCGAATGCTGTACTCTGCTTAAAATCAGACGTTCTATCAGGCCTTGAAGTAAACCAGAGAACGGTAGGACGTTTGGCCTTAGGCGCGCATGGAAAAACAACTAACGAAGCAGTTCAGGGAGATATGGGCTGGGCGTCGTTTGAAGTTAGAGAAGCTCAGAGTAAAATATGCTTTGAGATGAGGTTGAGGGCAATGAATCAACGAAGGTGGGCAGATAAGGTTTTTAGGTACCTATACTTGAAAAGCGTGGACACGCAGTGGTTAAGAAAGACTAGAAGGCTAACGATGAAATACGGAAAGAACAGTGGGGAATCCAAAACAGCCAAGGTAACCAAAAAAGAGGCAATGCAGATTGAAACGAATAAATGGAGGGAAAAAATGGAAGCTAAAACGTCGTTAGAGATGTACAGGGCTGAGAAGATGAACATCAGAAAGGAAAATTTCTACGATAATTCCCAGGGCAGTGCTTTGCTTTTTGAGGCTAGAGCAGGTTGCCTGCGAACTAAAAGCTTTGTGGGGAAGTATTCACAAAATGATGCGGTATGTGTGGTCTGCGGAAAAGAAACAGAAACTATGCGGCACATAGTGTTAGAATGTGAGGGTATCCATCCAAATCTACATGAAGGGAATATTGGGCTTTCAGAAGCCCTAGGATTTAAGGGTATCAGAGAGGAAGTTAACTTCGAGGCTGTCGAGGGTACGAAAAGAAGATTAGAATGCTGGTGGACAGAAAAGCAGAGAGGGGAATATTGCCTAGGACAGTTACCACCTGTAACCGGGAAAAAAAAGTATTTCGGGCCTAATAAGCTTTAGTGCCTGCCCTAAGCGGCACTAGTATTAAACCAAGAGTGGAAAACATGGTTATATTAGTCCTTTCTGGTAAGATGACATGTCATCACCCCGCTTCAAAGGGGAAACCAATAGCAATCATCATCATCATCATCATCATCATCATCATCGAACCAGAAAAAAAAATATGTGGTTGATTCTTTTTAATACGAATCGGTAAAACACGAAGATGCAATGTGCTTTAACAGGAGCAGTTGAATGTTTATTATGCATCGATATGAACGTGCACATCTCTATTCATATTTCGTCGGTATGACACCGTTAGACGCATCTACGTTAGACTCTGGATTACATGCACCTGAGCGTAGCGTAAATCCGATTGAAACCGCAGGAGCTCGCAAACCATGCGAATGAAACAGAACGGGTTGTCAGCGAATCGTTTGGTGAAGTCATGGTCCTACTCGGTGACGTGTTGGCTATCCGCTTTAGGTGCGACGAGCTGAGCTTGTGGAACGCGAGAGGCAGAGTTCTTAGCTCGGTTCGGAGAGTTCGGCGGATGCCGAATCACGGCAGCTTCCCCATCGAGGCGCCAACTATCGGCGTTCATTAGCGTCATGACGCACAACGTCACGTCAGCTCTCCTAGACGGCAGCACCATTTGACGGGAGCAGTTACAAGGACGAACATAAGGCGCCTAAGTACAGCCGTGCGCGCCTGACTTCATGGCACACGTCCGGGGGAGGCATGAAGTCAAGCGCGCACGGCTGTACGAAGGCGCGACGATTATCAGGTTACACTGCCACAACTGCCCACCGGTCGTATTGTCGTGAACACGTTATTTTTGCACGGTGATGTGAAGGCGAGGCGTTTCAAGGTCGAAGGCTTAAGGGACGCGCTTGCACGGACTGGTTTGCTCTCCGGGGCTGCCGTCCTGGGAGCCTACCAAATAAACTACGTGTGTGCGATAACATTCAACTGTGCCGAAGCGACGAAGAGGATGTTTGCAGTCACCGAGCTACAGGTTAAGCGCCGCCGGTGCGTTATCATTGACCCGCAAGACCAACAGGTACGGCTGAAACTGCATTGGCTGCTGCATGGCGTCGCCGACGAAGAGACTCCTGCCGACCTCCCGCCGTATACGGCAAAGTTGCTGAAGTGAACCGCGAACGCTGGCGTGTCCAAGGCGCTACAGGGTCAAGGACGAGGACGGTGCTGCGTAAGTTGAAAGGGGGCATCAAGCTGGACGGCCTGCCACATCACAGAAAAGTCGCGGGAGATTTCGCCGTAGTGGCGGTGCGGGCCGGCTAATGCAGCGTCTTCCCTACGACAGACAGGGACATGAACGCCGGGAGTGTAAGGTGCCGCGTTGTACCCAGTGCCGACGGTTTCGACAACTCGCCGCGCAGTGCGTGCCCTCGTACATTTCGGTGACGGGGGGCGCTGACCGCGAGGAGTCTGCCGAGAACGTCATGGACGTCGCCGAAGCATAGGAAGCAGCGCAAGGAACGGGTGGCAGCAAGACCCCGGGAACTGCTGCGACGACACCGAGGGCAGCCGCCGCTTACGAGGAGGAAGGAGACGCTGAGGACTCGCGCGGAACGCTGGCCAGCGAGGAGGAGGGCGCGGATAAGAGCGGCGAAAGACGCTCGAACGCCGGGCCCTCCGGGGAGGCGTTCGCGCAAGGGGAGGAAAACATGGACATGGGCTGGACTGTGACTGGGGCTGGTTCAGCCAAGCTTCTGCACGTTGAAGAGGGAGAAGAGAAAGAAGACGCAGGAGACGCGCACATCGGAGAGCCACCAGTGAAAGCGACTCAAGGACGACGGCTATAGAGGCCCAGGCCCACTATCCCACCGGAGAGGAACCCTGCGGAAGCGCGCCGCCCGGGCAACACAGCCCGGGTGACAGTGTAGGGGCGGGAGGGAACGCGTAGCCCGACCCGAGACGCGAAAGGTAGGCGCCATGCTCTCGGCCTCTAATTGAAGTGAAATGGCACAGGACCCCGCACAGAACATTGCTACGCTTAACGTCACGGGATTGGCGAGCAAAAGAAAGCAAACGCAAGTGCACAGACTGGTAACGGAGCATGACGTTGATGTGTTAGCTGTTCAGGAATCCAAAGATCCGGCGGAGGCAGAGACAGAGAGCATGGGGCGACGTTTCACGGCAAGATACTATGTGTGCGTTAGTCATGCAGTAGGTACCTCGGCGGGTTGTGGGCTTTTTGTGCGAAAGCTGCCGGGTTTAGTGGTTCAATCTGTTATGGCTTGTTTGTATGGAAGGTTTGTGGTGTGCGACCTGTCTTTTTGTAACGTTGAGTGGCGTATTGTGTGTATTTATGCGCCTAATTTACTCGACGAGCACGTAGATTGTTTTGCCAATGTAGGGCGGCACCTTTCTAATGATAGGACGATAATATTATTAGGGGAATTTAACTGTGTATTAAGGGCACGTGATAAGACAACCAGCCGACCTTTTAAGGATGGGAGCACTGAGTTGTTACGTCAGAAGATTGCAGAACACGGGAGAGGGGATGTTGCTTAATGTATGGAGGGAGCCAGAAGCGTACAATACACCCACTTCCAGGGCACAAGCCACGCCCGTCTGGACCGGATATACATATATTTAGAACTGGTTCCGGAGTGCCGCAACTACAGCGCTCTGCCGACGTCTTTTTCTGACCATGGCATGGTCAAGTGCAAGATTGAGTGCAAAATATGATGAAGTAATAGTTTCGCATGGGACCTGTGGAAGTTAAGCGCAAAGCTTTTAAAAGACAAATTCTTCACTGTACTAGTTATGTACAAACTTAGCAAAATTGAAGAGGTCGGCCAAAATATGCTGGCGGAAATGTGGGAACTAACTAAACAAGCCGTCAAAAGTAAGGGTATCGAAGGGGCCAGCTGAATGAAGCACAAACAAAATAAGAAGGAAAAATCGCTACGAGCTTTGCTGCAAACGTTAACAGAAAAAGAAAGCACACATCCCGGGGCTTACAGAGACGACATAAGGTTAACAAAACAAAAACTAGAAATAATAAACGAGAAACGCTATCAAGGGGCGCTTGTGCGAGCAATAGCAGAACAGGGGATAGCGGGTGAAAGGCCTACGAAGAGGGCTTTGGGGTTGGAGAAGTCGCACGCTAGACGGAACCACATAAGCGAGATTGATTGAAATGGCGTTACATCAAACGTTAACATCCCCGTTGAGCGTGCGTTCATCGAGTACTTTAAGTCGCTTTTCGCTTTCCGGGAAGTTGATATGCAAAGCTTCAAGAAAGAATTTCTTGGCAACATGGCGAGACTGGATGGTGAAACAAAGGAGCTGTTAAGGCAGCCAATTACAGTAAGATAAGTTGAAAAGGCTATTGACAATTTAAAGCCAGGGAAGTCGCCAGGGCCGGATTGTTTAAGTGTGGCATTCTATAAAGAATTTAAAAAAGTGTAATAGCTATGGTGCTAATTGCCGTTTTCAATGGAGTCTTTAATTTGCATCTCCTGCCACCTTCTTATGGATGCGCTCACACGATATTGATCCCAAAAACAGACTATGGGGAAAAACTTAAACAACTTATTTCATACAGGCCCATTTAATTCATTAATATTGATTACAAATGTTTTATGAAGATATTAGCAAGTAGTGTTCAGAGATTGATCCATAGAATCGTAGGCTCTCATCAAACCTGCTGTATACGGGGTAGATCTATATGTACTAACATTCACAAGGCCAGGTGCGTGCTTGAGTCTAGCGATGCCGCACAAGTAGGTGTCGCGGTGCTTCAGCTGGATCTTGAGAAGGCTTTTGATTGTGTGTCACACGAAGTGTTGTTTTGTATACTGGATTATATCAATGTAGGTTCTGTTATCAAAGACGGGGAGGCTCTGGGGAACAGAAATTGCACTACGCGGTTAGTGATGAGTAAGACATTGGGAGCGCCCATCGACGTTCAACGCTCGGTGCGCCAGGGCTGCCCACTTAGCCCACTATTGTTTTGTATTTGCATTAAAACTTTGTGTTTGCGTATCCTAAAAGACGTAGAAATTCGTGGATTCCGCCTCCTAGAGACCGACGTGAAACTGCTGGCTTATGCGGCAGACATTGCTGTGTTCTGTGAAAACCAGGAGATTATTTATAGAGTAGTCCAGGTCACAAAGCGGTTCAGTAACACAACGGGAAGCCTGGTAAATTGGGGGAAGTGTCTGGGGTTCTGGCATGGCGAATGGAAATCCACCCCCAGCGCTTTTGCCAACGTAGGCTGGACAACAAGTCCAGTAAGTTATGTGTGAGTCCCCCATCAGTTTTACAGAGATAGCGAACCATATTGGTGAGAACAGACACAAAAAACTCGTGCGAAAGCGGACAAGTGGAAGGGGGCCTATTTGCCCAGTTTTTCTAGGTCGAGTGTGGGTAATTTGTTTTTAGTATGCGAACTCTGGTATGTGATGCTCGTGTTGCACTTCTCCCGCACGAACGTGCAAAAATTGCATCGAGTGTTCGCTGTTTTTGTCTGGGCCTTGAACTGGGAGAGGTGCAGTCGTAACAGACTTTTTAGGCGTGTGGAAGATGGAGGAGTGGGGCTAGCGCATTTATTTGTGCGGCAACTAGTAAATAGATTTCTTTTTTTTGATAAGGCAAGTAGGGTTCTCTCTGATTTTGTTATTACAACTGCGTAAATGAAGGGGTGTATTTTTTAATATTGTAAGAAAATTGTGGCCGGCGCGAAGTTTCTAAACGCAAAATTTTCAAAAAAGTATTTAGGTATGGTTCCGCAGAAAAAACTGCACTATGATATTGTCGATGTTGTATTCCCTGAGCCCATGTACAGAGCTATGTACTGTGAAAGGCCCGGTAGCGGTGTGCTGAAGAGTGTTAAAGAATGCGGGTTCAAACAGGGTTCAAGTACTTTATCTTTAGGTTGAATTCAGGAACATTAGTATTACGAACGTTTATTGAATAAAGGGGGTTATTTGTACCATGGGGACCGATTGGTTTAGCTGTAAATCACCCGAGACGATGTATCATGTATTTTTGCATTTTTGGGAGGTATTATACTTTTGGAATGTGCTACAGAGGACATTACGGAAATAATTTCCACTAGATCTTCACGGTATAGGTTTCCTCGCAATAGAAAATGAGGATGGAGTGCCGTACGATTTAGTCGTGGCACTGGGTCTCCATAGTATATCGCGCTCTTGCACAGCAAGGTTGTACAATGGTGTTGATGCGCGATGTACAAGGGAGAATTTCAAAGAGAGCATCGGCCGATTTATGGAAGTCGTTAAATTCCACCAGGAACTACCTGACAGGCTGCCACAAATAGAGCAACTAATCAATATGAGGGCATTTTAAATTGACAAAGTCAGCCCTTTAGTGACTGGCAACTCCACCTCATGTATGTGTACATATTTACAATGTTGAGATGTAATCTGTTGTAAATTGTCAAAGACAAGCAATAAATAATAAAAAAAATAATTTATGGCCCACTTGGTAGAGCGTTTCACACCTCCCGTTATGATCGTGGGATCGAATCCTAGCGTCGCCTCGTTGAACTTTATCTGGTGATGTCATTTCCGTGAGATATGACGTCGGTCAGGTTTGTGTTCCCCGGAATAAAACACTTTCGCGATAAAACAGAAAAAATAAGCATTTTGTGACTGGCCTAACAGCAGCGCTAGTATTGTGTTTTTTTTTTTGTAAGATTACATGTCATGACACCGCTGCAAAGGTGATACCACTAGCAATCATCATCATCGTTGCCGTTCTTATTAAGTTGAACCAGAGTACATGCCAAACGACTTTAACTGTGAAATCCACATGGCTCTAATGACAGTCTGTGACCACCTCGGCTGAACCAAATCATTCTGTGTTTATGACGGCACGGAAAATATGTACCCACTAAGGAGTATAACTATTCAAGGACGAGGAGAGGACAAGAACAAAGATGCTTCTCACGACTTGTACTGCTGTCGTAGTCGCAACATTGGGTTGCCCGCTCTTCACAAAGGCGTCTTCGGGTGCGGCTTGAGCGCTGGCTTCTCTCAGTGTCAGCAGGCAACACGACACGGCGTCGTGGCATCCTGGCTGCTGTGGCGTTCTTGTGGCCCCTCACCAAACACCAGGCCCAAAACCTGCCGGTTGAAAAAAATGGCAGTAAATACTGAAACTCCCAAGAGCTGATACTGTCGTAAAATGCTTGATCAGCTCTTCCATGCACGGAGCCCCGTCTTCGCAACTACGCACGCAGCGCGTTACCGACAAGATATATTTCAGGCGTCCTACTGCTCTTCTGATGCAGGATATTAAGGCTTTTTAACATGTTATGAAATACCCCTGAAAGGACCATGTATCTCGACGAGGCGTTACATACAGAATTAGTTTGAGGCCGGAGTCACTACGATGCACAAACGATTTTCTGAGAAGATACTTTTCCTGGGCAGTATAAGAAGTCAATAAGACGTTGAATAAATACCTCCATAAAGCCCCATCTATCCATATGCAACCCTGTACAGCGAGCCACTTTAGAACCTGCTTCACTGCTATGCAGATGGTCATTGCTGGGAAGGCATTTTTCTAGAGGTGGTATGAGAAATATGATGCCAAAGTACGAAGGCCTAGCTTTTTACCTTTAGCATTTTCTTATAGGGCGAAAGCGCGCGTTACAGACAGACAGACGGGTTTGCTTGTTGATTCTATGTAGGTTTGTTTACCCATATAAAATGTACCCGGTCTGTCAATTACTTCAAAAGGGAATTAATGTACCGCAATGTTATTAAAGTGGTGTCACTGGTGCCACGCATACGTACAAGTGCAGTATGTAAATTCCCTAGTTAAGGGCCAAACACATGTGCGGACAGCGACGACATTACGCACGCGTCTTTTCTCTCGGGAAACCGGGCCTGCTGCGACCACGAACATTGCAGGACCGGTTTTTGGGAGGTAAAAAAATTGGCCCCGCATCTGCTCTGCTCCTTTCATTGCAAATGTCGACGGAAGACGATAGTCGACTGGCGCCCCTGGCAAGTGAATGCCTCCCTTCCTTTTCCCGCTCACCTCTCCAGTCCCATTCCTCCCAAGATAACACGCTAGGGGTTTGCTCAAGTCAATTTAAATTTACCGCCTTCCACTGCTGCAAGTAGGGTGCCTCGATGCCAGCGCTGCCAGCGCACTAAAGCGTTTATAGAACCACGTTAGCCCCACTTCACGAGTGTTCCAAGCGGAACGTGGAACCTGTCAAGTAGAGGCTATCGTTGCTGTTTCCGTTTGATTTTTTAAATGCCGCCAGGTAGCGCGGGCAACAGTAGAAGACTAGGGTGCCTCGATGCGCGCCCGCTCCGCTGAGGGTGAGGACAACCGCGTCGTCTGCTAGCGCGACCGCCATTTTCTTGCATCCGCTAGGCGCGGGGCGCGCGTTTGCTGCGTGACGCGCCTTGATAGTGCTGGTCTCGCTAACAGTGTGGGTTTGATTTGGCTTTACTTTTGATATACATTCTTTTTCTAGGGTAGATGAACAGAAGAGTAAGGTTTTGGTGAAGGATTCTCTATTTTGAGGTGATTAGCGAAGGTATGGTGAATGCCTTTCTTTTTTTACGATAGGTGACACGGCGGGAAACTTCTCGCCGTCGTGTCATACCGGCGCCGTGAACTTTGTGTCGTTGCGTTTACATATAAACATAGCAGAAAGTAGGCGGAGTACACGAAGGAAGGGAACTGCTGCATATTCAAGTGCGAATGTCCGGCACGCTTACAGCCACTGAAACTATTATTCGGTACTTACATATATAGGATTGCCTGGCGGCAAAGTGTGTCATGCATGCCCTGTGCGTGATTGATTGATTGGTGAGGTTTAAAGCGCCTACGCTACATAGGCGATGAGGCGCCGTAGCGGAGGGCTACGGATTAATTTTGACCACCTAGGAATCTTTAACATGCGCCGAAATCTCGAACAAACGGGCGATTTGTATTTTCGTCTCCATCGGAAAAGCGGCCGCCACGGCCGAGAATCGAACCAGCGTCCTTGGGCTGCAATCTAAACACGGCTCCGCGGATTACACGGCTTACACGGATGTAGGAATAATCATTTAATACCTTGAAGCAAAAATACACTATGTACAAAGTGATGAACGACATCCTCCACTGCTGATACATAATACATTATGTACAAAATGATACAAACACACTTCACTGCAGTTATAATACAGGTAATGATGATTACACTCGAATGTTTTCGAACTTGCTTTTTGAGGTTTTGAATTGTGTTCTTAGCATGTGTTTGATGTTCTTGAAGTACGGTGTATCTTCTTTCCAGGTCTGCCAACTGCTTTTTCAACTCAGCCCAATCCCTTTGTGTCTCACTAGCTGTGAGAGTTTCATTTGCCGAGTTTGGAATTCTGACATTCAAAGCTTCGACACCTGGGCAGTTTAGTTGGAGGTTTTTCGATGACGTCTCTTGTGATACCGTCTCTTGTGATACCGATTACGTCTCTTGTGAGTTGATTCGGGCAGGATTTCTGCTGTCTGATGGTGCGTGAAGTTCTTCAGCGGGGTTGTCCACCTCTTCATTATTGGATGCGGGCTCAGGCTGCGTTCTGTCTCCGGGTGGCTTTCGCTGCTTTGGACCGATTTCTTAAGTAATGTACGCACTTACACGAAAACACGCAGTGAATGAAATGGTAAATGCCGACCTCTGATTGGGGAAGGCGTTGGCACAGCATTTGGCTTCAGCTCCTTCCATCCATATGCACGGTTTTGTTCAAAACAAGATCCTTCAAAGTGAGCCTGCTCGATAAATTGTCAATATAGGTGCCTTTTTCTCCCGAGAAAAAAGAATAAATGACGTGAAATCAAGCAAATCGAACAAACCGGCATCCACGCGTATCGGCTCACATCCGCGCATGATTCACAAAATAGAGGTGTAATTGACATATTTCTTTTCACCTCCATGCGCTACTTTTATGGCATGATAAGCGACAATAAATGTCTTAAATATTATAATTTTTGCGCACAACAAGATTTATAACAGACCTTAAGTTGAGACAACACGGAGAAACACGAGCATAACGCGTCGCATGCAGTTTTACGCTTTGGGATATATCATTCACACTGCCGAAAATTGGGCTTTTGGTGAAGTAAGCGTGATGCGCCGGGGTGACGCTTAGGGACTGAGAAAGTTCGCACACCTTTTTACAACGAGCGCCTTATTTCGTGATAAAAAGTGAAATGACTGAAGATGCAAAGCGCCACACGTTTTATATCGGCCCCCCCGCTTTAAGAGGCCACGTCCGTTTGCATCAATCAAAATATAAAAAGCCCGCAAAAGCATGATGAAACCTCCAACATAAACACGCAAAACCGTGCGTCTGGTATCAAGAAGCAGCTACACAGACAAGCTTACAATAACCCCAAATGGATTTGGCACTGCTGAGAAGCCGGGTACTTGCACTGCATATGCAGGAGTGCTTCGTCGGCTGCCACTTGTCCCGCTTGATCTTCACCGTCCACAGAAGCCGCCTTTTTGGGTCTCTAGGAAACGAAACATGCTCCAGAGATTTTTAGCGCTGCTAGAACACAAGGGAACGCAGCACCCAGGCATTCTGCAAAGAGATTTTGTGAAGAGCGCCGCTTTTTGTGCGCCTAGCGCGGGAGTCGGCGGGGGCGGGATGCAAGAAAATGGCGGCGGCGCCTCCCGAGAACCGGTCTTGGCGGCGGCGACCCCTTCAAAGAGTGGCACCACCCTCCGCGGAGCGGGCGCGCATCGAGGCACCCTATAGAAGACGGTTTTCTGCAGTTGATGTAGTATTTTATTTGCTATCGCGGCGGCAAAAACCAATCATCCGTGAATTGTTTAATAAAGGAACCCTGCGAATATCACTGATGTATTGATTTCCTCCCTTATATTTGCGCAATATCTTGTGCTTGTTCAACAATTTTGACAAGTATGAGCATTAACTCCCGACTTGGATGTTTAGATTTGACAGTGAGTACATAAGGCTATTGCGCAGTTTCTGTTTCACTTTGGCCGGGTGGCTGAATCGAGTCACAGACAGATAGACAGCCAAAATTTCTGCATTTAAGTCGTCCAAGAAAGATTGTCACCTTTAAAAAACACCTGCGGAAGCACGTCGCTCTCCGCACGTGTGTGTAGGAGACACTGCTGTCTAGCCCCTCCCTCAGGGATTAGCTCATCCTCGTCGTGGCGCAGCCGCGGTCAAGACAACGCATGGATTTCCGTGAATAATCGACCACTTCCACATGATCGTCTGGTCAATGCTCCTAACGAAAGCTGTTCTCCCTCTCTCTCTTGGCGCTTTAGCCATCGGTGTGCGTACCTCACGGAGACGTAGCCGAACACGATGAGTGTGACCAGGAGCACAGCGAAGGAGAGCCAAGACACCGGGCCAGTCCACCGGAGGACGTGGACATGTCGGACCTCCAGCCAGTGGTGGACAGTTACGGAACGCAGCGCCCCCACGAGTCGTGTATGAAGACTTGCTGGCTTAGACATTCCTGCCCAACACAAAGAGGGGAACGTAAATATTTCCCGCACTGACTGATCGCGTATTGCTCCCTGTATACGTGCGTTTCAGGAGGACCAAACGGGTTGTACACTGCCTTAATGCACCGGGAAGTGGTCGTGAACTGGTTCCAACAACGGTTATCAGGACGTCATAAATCAGTCAGTCGCTGCAACGTACGGCGGCTGATAACACAGTGTTCAGGGAAAAAGCGTCGGTTGCAATTGTGGTTTCAGCGAAGATTACATGGTTAGGGTTCCGTGTGTTATTGGTGCCTTCGAACAAAATCTCCCGATGCTCCCCGAGCGCTACGTATCGCATGCAGACTGAAGATTTCTGGCTTTTTTTTTTACAAGATTCCGAAATATACATTTCGAAATATACACACTGGTTTTACGGACGCGATGAAAATCTCAGAAATGCTGCACTTATGTGTAATAAATTGCGCGATTCCTTGAAAAAATGGCAGCATCTCCACTCCGTGGATTATGGTGAGGTTGCGGAGTACGGAGACTCGAAACTACATCCAAGTTGCGCCCCGAGTGACACCCGATTTGCGCCTCGACCGTTCTTCGATTATTAGATTTGAGCCGTGAGTTGCACCTTGATTACCCCTGAATGAAACTGCAACTCACGGCTCAAATCAAATTTCGCTTGATTTTCGCTTGAGGGTGGTGCGCGCAAGGATGGACGCGGACGGACATTGGGAGGTCCTAAGGTGCTCCGCACCGTTAAAGGCGGGGGAGTAAGCCGTTTGACTCTCGGATACTAACTCGTGGTCGTAGCCCAATGGGTAAGACGACTGACACTAACTATGTCTGGTCTACCAGACACAGGGTGGGATCCTGCCAGTGCCTGTGTAATTTGTTTGCGATTGTAAATGCTATGCGCAAAGACGCGGAAGGACATTGTGCGGTCCTAAGGTACTCCGCACCTGAAACGGTTTTTGAATTCATTAGTTGAGGTGCCCTGAGCCGAAAGGCACTTAAAACGTACCACTCCGCTCCACGTAAGAGAAATAATGCTCACAATTATAACAAATTCGTTGACTTCTTCACAAAAAGCTCGACAGTATACAAAAGACGACAAAATGAGAATCTGTAGGAGCTAGGATTCAAAGCCAGGGAGTGTGGACACAAGTCGAAAGCACAGCCTCGACGCCATACAGCCAAGCGGACACTTCGGCTTCGCAGGCAATGCCAAAGCACACGTGTGGTCGTGCGGATAGCCAATGCTACCAGGGTACACGACATCATGCGTATAGCATTAGCCTTCAGTATAATGTGCTGTTGGGCTAGTTGGTGCATTATGTATCACGAAGCCTGCGCTAAATGGACATACAGACAGACGAAGGAAGACGGACGATGCGCAAGTCGGGTTGCGCATCGTCCGTCTTCCTTCGTCTGTCTGTATGTGTATTTAGCGCAAGTTTCGTGATACAGCATTAGCCTTGCGTGCGTTGAGCGTTTACGGCTTGCGCCCCTGTTGTGCTGATTGACTAATCTTTCGTTCTTACCGGCCGATTCATGGTGCACTCCAATACTGGCCTGCACCTCGCTTTTCTTGCCTTCCAAGGTTGTCTCGTTAGCAACAGCATTCTTTCCCTTGCGCAGGACACCTACGCTTTCAGGTGACAACCCGTGGTCGTCCGATCTTGTACCTTGCAGCGCGGTTGCGTCTTCTAGCCCTGTAGAATTGTCCACGGTGGACGTCATGCTTTCGCCATGTACCGAGGTTGCTGGGCGCGCCGCAGTCGCGATGCCGCGATCGTTACCGGTGGGTGGGGCTCTGCTTCGAACGGTCAGGAGAGGGGCAATGGCGCTGAACTTGTCCTGGAAGTACCAGCCGACTAGCAGGCCCACGAAGAAGGCGAGCAAGCGAGCGTAGGGCATCGTTGTTACTGGTTGGTTGGTTGGTTGGTTCCTTATGTCATGGCGCGTACCCACGCGGGGGATTGGCCAAGAAGCTGCCTGTAATAATTAGGCTGTGACCCGGTTTATTTTAGAGAAAAAAAAACAAGTACGAGAAAAAACATTGAGAGTAGAAAAAGAAATCTTTGGATAGAACAGGATTGTCAGGAAAAAAAAACTTGCGAATGAAGGCATAGCTATCTAGAAGGGCATCCGGCCTGTCGCCGCAACAAAGGAATGAAAGGCGATCACGACATCTCTGTGGCAATATCCTATGACGGAAGCACCCAGGGAAAGAATAACGGTTAAAGATAAAGGGAGATTCAGCCGATTAAACGTGTATTCAAGGTGCGTGCGTCGCATCGAGGAAAAGCTGCGGCAATTTAAAAGAAAGTGTTCTATTGTTTCAGGGGCCTTGCAGAAAGGGCATTGAGGAGATAACGCCTGACCAGCTTTGTGTAGATAAAAATTTAAAGGGGGGATTCTGCAACGAAATTTTGTGATTGCGACCTCACATTTACGAGATTCGCAGAATTTAGGCTTCCATAAGTGAGAGAGGTGAATATAGTCGGGGCATGAACGAAGGGCATCTTGCCGATTACTTTGTAAAACTTGAAGGCGCCTGAACCTCGCCCCCAAAAGAAAACTGTCAATTGGGCAATTCACGACGGCAGGACCCCCAAGAGCCAAATTGGCTAATTGGTCTGCCATTTCATTGAAGATTATCCCTGCGTGACCAGGGACCCACACTAACCGGATCTCGCGAAGCTGGTAAGGAATGAATGAACGGAATGACCTGAGAATGGAAGAATCTTTATCATTTGTTAGAGCAGCGCACACGGAGAGAGAATCCGAAAAGATAACCACCCCCGCAAATTTGTGCTGTAGTTTATTAAGGGCTAAGATTATCGCCAATAATTCTGCCTGAAAGATCGGGGTATAGTCTGGCAGCCTGATTGAGAAGGACCAATCTAGAGACTGAGAATATATTCCTACCCCAGCCTTCTCATCACTTTGCGAGGCATCTGTGGCAATGACGACATCAGTATGAAGAGTAGCCAAGTGATCTTCAAGTAAATGATTGAGTAATCGGACCGGCAATAATTTCGCATGCGAAGGAAAAATGTTGTCCAAGCTTATGTCGACAGGCGACAAATTATCAGAATAAGGCTGGAGAAAAAGATCTGCACGAAGAGGCTGCAGCCATGCCTGAACGCAATCCAATTGAGGACGCTGAAATCGGGGCCACGTAAATCCTCGAAAAAGGTCAGGCCTCAAGAGGAAAATGGGTTGAGCCTCGTATAATGGAGATTCAAACAGTTTTAGACTGTCTGGATGACTAATTATGCGGAGGACGACGACGAGAATGATGATGATGATGATGCCATCCACGAGTTTCGAACTTACTCACAGGAGGGGAAGGAGCAGCCTTAGAGCGCGTCATTCTCGAAGGGCGCCATTACTGAAGCATACTTTGAACCTTCCTTCTCTTGCCACGCGCAGAAAGTTGCCTAAACTATCCTTTCTTACACTTTGTATCCTAGTGGCACATTATTTTCACCCTGCTTCTCACGTTTCTGCTCGTATCGACCATGTGCATACGATCAAACCAATATATTCGCGCCCTAAGAAATACCAATTTTCACCCGTTTTTGGTGTTTATAAGTGAAGGAAATGCTCTACCCGCAAACATCGTCGCCCTCACCGGTTCATCCCGTTTGAAATCTGCTTTGGTATCTTATTTGAAAGTCGGTGATGATTTGTAACCACTCTGTTCATGTCAAGTGTAATATGCGTGTTGGCAATGTTGTTGGTGGCTGAATTCTTTGTTATTAGGATTGTTACCTCACCAAATGTATTGTTAACGCTGTTGTACCAGGTTGAGCCGCCCCTATTGTGAAATGCCCTGTGGGCTCTTAGTGTATATAAATAAAAATGGTAAAATAACTTGTTTGGAAGAGACTCGACATTTTCTTTCCCAAAGCAAATGGATGATGATAATGATGATAATTGGTCGTGTATGGGATCCTGTCGTTGCAAATGTCGACGGAAGGCGATAGTCGACTGGCGCCCCTGGCAAGTAAATGCCTGCCTGCCTCACATCTCATGCTGTTCCTCTCCAGGGTCGTTCCTCCCAATATAAAAAGCTAGAGATTTGCTCACGTCAATTTAAATTTACGGTGTTCCACTGCTCCAAGTCGGGTGCCTCGATGCCAGCGCTGCCGTACGGAGGATATGCGCGTGAATGAGTCACCCTACTACAACGTTTATAGAACCACGTTGTCCTACTCCACGAGAGTTCCAAGCGGAACGTGGAACCTATCAAGTAGAACCTATCGTTGCTGTTTCCGTTTAATTTCTTAAATGTCACCAGGTAGCGCGGGCAACGGCATGCGACGGTTTTCTGCAGTTGATGTAGTATATTATTTGCTATCGCAAAAAACCAAGCATTTGTGAATTGTTTAATAAACGATCCCTGCAAATATCACTCCTGTATTGATTTTCTGCCTTATATTTGCGTATTGTCTTGTTCTTTTTTAACAATGCTGACAAGTATGATCTTTAACTCCGGAATTGGACGTTTAGAATTTACAGTGAGTATATAAGAATATTGCGCAGTTTCTGTCTCACGTTGCCCGGGTGGCTGAATCGAATCACAGACAGACAGACAGACAAGCAGACACACAGACCAATATTTCTGCGTTTAAGCAGCCCAAGAAAGACTGCCGTCTGAAAAACTTCCTTGCTGTCTCTGTTCAAACAGTGTCACTGCTTGAGAGTAGAAGTGTCCTCGTCCCTTCAGACGGTGGTCAGAAACCAATGGGGCTTCTGCGACTTCCGCCCGGTGGACGACTGCCCGCTAGGGCTTAGTAAATCCTCGTTGATGATCCGAAGTGCATTTTTTTGGCAAAGCCCGTTGCTCTTGGTACTGGGTGGGGATGGAGATGGAGCCGAGGAGAGGGCCGGAAGGCCAAGACGGCGTGATAAAATCAAATGGCAGGAAAACTGCCTACAGTACTTTAGACAAACGGTTATTTACGAAATGGCTGACAGAACATTGTTGTGTTAGCCAACGACTGTGACATGTTTACGCCCTAGACTTACTATCTCAGCGATGGTTACACAGACGTACCGGTTACACCCTACACATGCAACGTTTTGTGTGCGTCGCGCGGAGGCTCGCTGGCTTGAATAACTGCAGCCTAGTCTGGCGCTGAACGTCTCGCCCGCGAATTTATCAACATCGTGCACAACGCGTGCAGAGATGCGGACTTAACGGAACCCGGCTTCCTTATTTTGACCTATTTTTCTATATCCTAAGTGCTTTCAGAACGTAGTCAACCAACATGGTCAGTACTTAGAATTAGGGGTCACAATTACCACAGCCAACAATACTGGTCGATACTCGCGGGTACAATAATTCTCTTCCGAGCTATGAAACGAATAACGCTTTTGCTTTCTTGTCTTTTTGACGGGATTCATTGTGAGGAAATGTCCATTCCCTGTTAGCGCTTGGCAAAGAAGCTCGATTTTTTTTAAAACGGACCATGCAGGGTGCCTGTCATGAGGAGGCCAACGTGGTTGGCAGCATTTATATGCGTCAAACTTGTTTTATCGCCTCCTTTATAAGGCGAAACCTTAGGTGCCTCATCAAACGCGAAAAGTGACGAGATAACTAAGGAACTTGCTAAAAAAACGTTTCTCTCTTCCCCGGTCTTGCCGTTCTTTGAGAGCTCGAATTACGTCATTACAGTGGTGTAATGGCTATTGGTCGGCTTTGTTTCAGTTGCGTCAGTAAAAGCATTCGATAGCCACTTTAAATATGCCACGAAAGCTAAGCAGACACGCAAGGCGCATTTTCTGCGACGAGCAAAGCCCGCAGTGCCGCTCCGGGCTGGCGATAAGTGCATCTCTCGCAGTGCTTCCAGACGCGAAGAGTGAAAGAAAAGTTAGGAGACGGCACTACCGGAGAAACGTGAAGCCTATACATAAAAAGTAAAACCGAAGTCGGCCCAGGCGTCACTGCACCATGTGACCCCATCGCGCCGCCGCCGCGAGCTCTTCATTTTCGTCTGCTCGAAACTACTCTGCTGCCCGTTGTCGCGAAGCCTGATATATGTTGATTTTTTCTCCACGGCTTTTGTCTCTCACACATACGCGGCACTCCTGCCCGCACGCGGGCATGAGATCACCGAGCAGACAAATGCAGGAAGTACGGGGAAAAGCTACCGCCAACCAAACACGAGAGAAGCGCCGGAGTCAGAGACCGCCGCCGCCGCCGCCGGCCCACCCGACCATGGAGGTCACGTGCTGGGCCGACTGCGGCGGCTTGAGAAAGAGAAACGGCGGAGGGAGCGGCTTCAACGGAGCTGGGCTTGCGAAGGCTAGCTGCGTGACGTCATGCAGTCTCCTAACTTTTTCTTCCTCCATGGCTTGTAGGCAGTCTTGCAGAGTCGCTTTGATTGGGCAGTTGGGACCGTTCAGAGAAACCAATGGCTTGTCGAACGCTGCCTTATTATTTTTCCTGCGTTTATCTATTCTCCCCGTTGCAGTGATCGAAGAAGGAGAAAGCAAACACGCTTAGGGGATCACGTTCCCATCCCGCTAAGGCGTCGGGCTCCGTCATGGCCTCAAGTTTTATTGCCCCTTGCAAGTGCAATGCACGGAAACTACTATGGCGTGTGTTGGCGTCCGCAAGTCAGCGGAAGACAGCCCACGAGCAGCGGCCCTTTGTTACTCCCCATGCAGTCGATGCGCCTAGAGAAAAGTCGTAGAGAGCAACCTCTTCCGCCGAATTTTTCATACTGCAAGGAGGGGAGATAATGAATGAATGAAACTTTATTGACACAAGTATTGCGACTCCGAGGGGTGATAAAAAATGGACCAAGTACGCGTGACCCCTGCGCGCGCGCGTCTTTGAGAACGCAACTCCCCAATGCGGTTCGTTTCATGTACGCTCTCAGGTGTCCGCATCAAGTCAGCTTTGATTGGCTGAAGGCAGAACGCCCGGGTGTGATGCAGGATAAGCAAAGCGGGGAATTGGTTTGGTTCCAGTGCTTGGTCGAAGGTCAAAGGCCAAACGGCTCGGTCAACGACCTCGCAACTGGAGCAACCTCACCTTCTTGAAATGGACGCAAAAAGGGCACTTGGGAACCTCACACAGCTCTGATTGACGATCCCGTTCATATAACAGTTATACCCAATTACATCGCTAGTTAAAATCCGAAGTGCTGCCCCATATCCGGACCCATAGCCGAAGCTATTGACCAACAAATCATGCGCTTTTTGAGAGGGAGAGAGAGAAGCGCCTTTATTGAAGGCAATGCGGACTGCAACGCCATCTCGAGGGGAATTATCGGGGCCCGAAGTCGCCGCTGTCGTCGCACACGGGACTACAGCGCAGCCTTCAGAAAAGCCACCGCGTCACAACCGCACGACCTTCCACCGCCACTTCTCACTTCCATCTCCACGCGAGTCGCGAACCCCGCGCTGCACCGAGCACACAGTCTTTCGGACAGCACGTCTTCCGAGAACCACGCGGGTGGGACCTCTGTTGGCCGCGGCACTCTCGCCCTTCTCTCGCCGAAACACATGGCCCAGTGACCAGTGGACCGAAACGGCGGCGAAGACATTCCTACTCCACCGGCATCCCCCCGCTGGGTACCAATATGGCGAGCGAAAAAAAGACAGCCATGGAGGGACCCGAATATCGCGACACTCGTACCTTCTCTTCTGGCCTCTACGAACGCGCCAAGGGTAGGCCGTAGTAAGGTTAGATGCCGGGTCTCGTACGCAGATGCGTCTCATCCGCCACGTACGCTGTAATTATGCCGTTGAGCTCCTGTTATCCTTGTTTGTTTTGTTAACGTTCCTTCTGATCCATGGTACTTTGCGAGCAGCCAGGCGGCTGCTCTTGCACGCTAGTGGAGCCACCGTTTTTTGCGACCGATTGTCCTACGGCACAAGAAAAAGTTTTCATATGTACAACCCTGCACCCGTAGCGTGAAAAATCAAAGAAGCGACCAGTGCTGAAGATCCCACATCTAGCGCTTGAGATCAGGGGGTCCCCCAGGATGAAGCCCTGTGCCTCGGAGGTGTTGCGTTCGGGTGTCTATAAGACCAGGCCAGGTCCACAGCAAGTGTTCAACGTCAGCTTCTGACGCAGGAAGCACACAGAAGGGGCATGTTTCCGCAAACAGGGCGTGATAATGGGCAGGCCAAGCGTGGGTAACTGCTGGGGATAACACCACCCCAACCCGAAGCCTACGCAGCACGACCTCCTCCCAACGAGCGAGCCCACTGGGGAGGTCAGTTCCATGCGGTGGAAGTAAAGCACGCGTTGCGCGATGGAGGGTTTCCTTTTCCACCAGCAGTTCTTCTTTGGTAGATACTGGAAGAAGTGGTAGTGGCCGTGGGAGGTCTCTGGCAGGCGCGATCCGTGGCTGTGTGGGCAGAAAGAATGTCCAGGATCATCCACAAAACGCGGACAGGGCATGGATAAGTGTCCATAATCTCTTAAATGTGTGCGGCCAGGCTTTTAGAAAGCGAAACACGACACTAATCCCGAAGCGCTGCGGTTGAGTCAACATAAAGTTCCAGCTTGTTCCCACTAGTCAACGTCGATGCAAGCGCCTGCAGACGATCGCGAACGGCAGTAAGCTCTGCCATCACTTGCGAGTGCACGGAGTGTATCGTACGTGCAGCTTTGGTTTAGCGCAGGGTTAGAGGGACTAGTAAAGGCCGTGGTGACGAAGCAGTCATACGCCCCGACGTCCACAATAGCCTGGGAAACCAGCGGTTGCTTCTCATGCGGCCAGTCAGGGACATGAAGGACAGCATCTGCAGGCTTGTGATGGCCCGAGGTACGAACGTGTAGCCTTGTCAGAGGCTTATTGTTCGTCACCTGAAGGTACAGCCAGGGCGGCCTCGCGGCGGAAAAGGCTGGCATCGTATCTGGCGGCTGGCCCATGTACGCGGCGAGAGCTGCTGCCTCTGGAGCCAGTCAACGTTTCAGCAGGCGTGCGGAACGATGCTGATGAATGAGTTCGTCTAGCGTGTTTAGTGTTTAGCTGGCCTTCTGCTTGGAGCTTTGGAATTGATGTTAGGCAGGGGAGGGCAGTAATGGTGCTCATGGGGGCCCTGTTAACAGCCTCCAGCTGGTTCCAGTCCGCTACCGTCATGGGCTGGAATTGTGCCTGGTTCACAAGCCTTGGCTGTAGTGCGGAGTGCAATAGGAGACGAGATAAGCGTTCAGCAGGCCCCGCTAGACTTCTGAGGGATGCGGCGAACAAGGTGGAGCATTTGTCCGGCTTTCTGCCCAGTAGGTCGGAGCCACTGAGCCGCTGATTCTGAAGCCGATATCTCCAATCCTATAACCAGGAGGTGCCCAAAATGGGAATGGCGTACCCATTCTGCTGCAGACCTATCGAAGATAATGCAAGGGAGCGACGGCTCCAAGCGTTCGCGACGGGCAGCGCAGCAGTCTTCTCTTGACCGAAAGGGTGAGGCCCGCGTACTTACACCATTTCTGGCAGTGCGTTAAGGCTTGCTGGAGGCACTCTGCTTGTCGGGACAGGTCCTGATGAACTGCCCATACTGCAATGTCATCCGCATACAAGAGGACATACAAGTCTTGGATAGTGGAAAGGTGCCAAGCTAGCGGCAACAAGACCATGTTAAAAAGTAGCGGAGACAAGACAGAGCCTTGTGGTACGCCGGGTACTGGTGAAAACGTGCCCAAACTTCCACCATTGATGCGTGTAGAAAAAGACCGGTGTTGAAGAAAGTGTCGGATAAATTCACAGAGTTTGTCTGGGAGGTGAAGACAACTTAGGACCTGTAAGAGTGCAGCGTGACAAACGTTGCCATTCGTCTTGCATATGTTCATAGCTACTACAGTTCTCACACGGCGAGAGCGGCCTCCCACCACAACCATAGATGACAGGTATTCCAAGGCATCTTCAGTACCAGGATAAGGGTTGAATCCGATTTGCGCCGGGTTATACCATTGAAAAGTGCCCAGCCACCACTGAAGGTATGTGGCAAGCATCTGCTATAACAGCTTGCACAGTGTTGATGTCAAAGCGAATGGCTGCAAGTTGCGAAATCCGTGCGGAAATTTCTCGGGCTTTGGGATTGGAACAACAGCCACCCGAAGCCAGAATTCAGGGAGTTGACCAGGTAACCACACCTTACTTAGGGAGTCCAGAAGCATCGTGAGAGCTGGGTCGTCAATATTTTTGTATACCTCATAAGTAATGCCATCGGGATCCGGAGCAGTGCGCAGTTTAGCTCTATCGATCGCAGCAACGAATTCAGCCGTTGTGAACGGTAACTGAATTCCAGAGATGGCATCATGAGTTGTATGTACGCCGACACTATTCGGAAGGAAGAACCGAATCGGCATTGCCACTGGCACAGCATCAAAGGCAGGAAACAAGGGCCGGGCAACGTCGTTGGCGAATTTGTGCCGGATCCTCGTTTGATGCAATGCAAGCGCTGGCTGCTGCTTCCGGGGGACGACTGCCGGATTCCATGGAGCGAAAGGTGCGCCACACAGACGCCGTAGAAGGTTACGGACCAAGAGAAGCACACCAGTCAATCCAGCGCTGCCTTCACAGTCTTTTGTCGTGCCGTCTAGAAGCAGCGTTGAGGCGCCGATACTGCAGCCTGGCAAGTATCGACGAAGGGTCCCGGGTGGCAATTACTTCAGCTTGCTTACGTTTGGCCCAGAGCTCCAGGAGCCGGACATCGGGCCTTGGGTAGGTTTCCTCCACCCACGTATGCTGAGAGGCGTCCGCAAGGACCCGGCGTAGAAGATTGGTGGGGTCTGGGGTGAGCGCCGAGATGGAAGCATTGAGGGTAGATCACAAGGTATTCCAGATCATCACTGTTCACGGGCGACGAAGGCGACCCGATGACTCCGGAATGAGACCGATGCGAATTGGGGGGGATTGATGCCCGAACTGTCCGCTTCGCGTTGCCAAGAGACCATTTGCGTACCCGGCCACAACGGCACGTCAGGTAAATGGAGGGGAGGGGGGGGGGGGGGGGGCATCCATACGTGGGTACACCGGCATGTTGGGCGAGTAATGTCATACAGAAGTGTAAAGCTGGTATCGGTGATGTGCGCTAAGACGGCTCGACCACGTTCCCTTGAAGACGGGTATTCCCAGTCACAGTGCGAAACATTGAAGCCCACGCAACAAGAATGGGGCACCTATGGTTAGTTCGCCGCAGCTGGGTAAGCCAACCGAGCCGCAGGCGGGGAGCACGACCGCTGGAAAAACGCACGTAGCACGACACCAGTATTACCGCCCAACGCGAAAGCTGCACTTTTACCGCCACCGCTTCCTGCCAGTCTGTACACCACGAATTTAGAGGATAGGGTTTTGTGGAAATCGAGTTCGATAATAAATGGCCACCTTACCCGGAGGAGTAGAAGTTCAGCTGCACCGCCGGTCTGGAATAAACGGCTCAGCGTATGCTGTAAATGGAAGTAGGCGGGGGAGAGAGTTCGTCTCCTGAGGCAAGAAAGCCCAGGCATGCAGCTTTCCCAGACGTAGCCTTTCACGCATCTCACCGATTTTTTGGAGACCCCGGCAGTTCCACTGAACAATATAGTCGTGGTTCAGGCATGGGAACGGAATCGTTAGCGAAGTTTTGCGGCGAGGACGGAAACCAGTATCTTTAGCTGGTGCACCACAAACTGGAGAAGCCCCTTGTGGGTCAGAATACAGAAGGCAGGCTGCTAGGGAAGGTCAGTATTCTCACGTGCACCGAGAGTCTACGTTAAGGGCGACTTTAGCGCAGGCTGGAAGTTGAGATCTGTCGTTTCGCAGCCTGCCCGCATTCCGACTATTAAGCGGATGATTCCGGTTAGGCCTAAATAGGTTCCGCGCTCCTAAGGCAAGCCGCGCTAGAACCGTGCTGGGCGGAAGGCGATTTTTATGATTGACGCAGTTGAGCGAATGCCGCTTGTGGAGACTGCACAGCTGAGGTTGGAATTCTTGGTTTCAAGTGTCCAAAATCCGGGGCGGGTAATCTCGCGATTTTTTTGGTGGTTGGTTGTTGTGCCCTTGCCCGTCTTCCCGCATCCCGGCCAACAGTGAAAGTTACCAGGACGCCGCCCGTTTCGGGCGTATCCCGCCCACCATTTACTGTCACCGTGGTGGGACTCCGGTTCGCGATCAAGTTCTTCGAGGGTCGCACACGCTTGCGCCGCAAGATGCGCCGTCATTCAGGAGCTTGTGTTGACCGAGTTCAGTTTGACGGTGGTGATTGATTTCATTTGTTTTGTTGTAGTTTATAATAATTTGATTAGCCGTCTTTTCAAGCACCGGGAAATCGCGATTAGCCTGCGCATGCGCAACGCAGCCTTTATAACACGGCCAATGGCAGCAGCAGGAACCGCTGAGACATGCCGCCGGCGCACGCCACACCACGGATGAGCGGCCAAACTAGGCGTCATGGGGGCCTAACCAAGCAGGCGTACAACCACCCCTATGCGAATGCTGGACAAACCCTGTAAATTGTTTTCTATAATTTTCGGGAAGCGGTGTTCACCGGCGGACACTACTTAGGCGATCAGCACGCGGAAAAACTATCTAGTGGGGAAGGGCAGGAGAGTGCAACTATACTCAGTTACAACTCAAGAACGGCACCACCTCATGTAGTGTATCACTCTGCCAAAGCGCCGGACCCGTGACGTCAGTGCGCGCGCGTTTTGAAAGTGGTTTGCTATGAATGCGTGATATCGTCTGCCTTGTCTCACTCAGTTTGTTCGTCGTCACTGGAGTCGTTTATAAGCATATTTAGTCCAAAAAATCACGGAAACGGCTCACGCCATGTTCACAATATTCCCAATAACGCCCTACTTGCGCCACGCGGAGAAACATCCGGCTACGGTGATAAGGCACAGCGGCAACTTCCAGTGCCGTTCTTAAGTTGTCACCGAGTATAGCCGTTTAGCCATTATTGGCTGGCGCGACAGGTAAAGTCACTCAGGCGATTTTGAACTGAGGGATGTCTAGATAGGGAAGTTGAGAATTTCAGCGTTAGGCTGTTAGTGTTGTTTTAATTCTTCGTTTAATCACTGCGTCATGATTGATTGATTAATTATTTGATCGATTGATTGATTGAAGCGGCTTTTATTGTTGCCAATCGAAATAAGTTATTTGATGGGCTGCTCAGTTTCAATGTGTCGGTGTGGGATTAGGACGTTTTTGCCTGTTCATTTGCTAACGCATTTTTTTTTTGTTCCGGCGAGTCCGTCGTTAGGTAAGTCACAAACTGTCGAGGCAGCATCTTGACGTGTGAATGGGACCGTGTGTCTCGTTCCTCGCACCAGACCAGTTTAAAAGGGCCAACGGGATAAAAAAATGTAGAAATAGCGAACCGAAACACATACGATAAAAAAATGTGACAGCAGGCCAACTGTGTAACGCAAGACATTTGCGCAAGACTGCAAGATAGGGAACCTAGCATGTAATATAATGACTAGCAGACAACTGTAAAACAAATAAATCGAATAAAAATAGAAATGAACAAATTCAACAATATATCCGTGCACTGCACTCACAAAATGAACACTACAAAATCCACAAGAAGCGAAACGGAATATATACGAATTACGAAATTGTGAAAGCGGACCAACTATGGAACGCCCTGCATTGGCACAAAAACGCATAATTGATGAACATGACACATTTTTTGCGCTACACGAGGGCTCAATTGGAGGACAAATAGAAAAGCGCCTTGGTCGTATTGTGTCCAATTCACCTTGCCCTTTGTCTGCTTCTCACTGTTCCTATCATCACCATCATGAGGTCAAACCTCTGATTCTGATGCCCATCCGCATCATCATTCGCGGTGCTGGAGTCCTGGGCGCGTATTTCGAAACGCTTCGCTGCACAGAACACCCACGTGACACGTATGTTCCCGCGATGCAGAAAGGCAATTAAAAGTAGTCATTGGCTGCGTCCCAAATCTTAAGCGACATGAAACATACAAAATCACTATTGTTAGCAAAAACAACACATTGATTGGAGTTTTAAAAAACAATTAAATTCAGAAAAAAGAAGTTAAGCTATAAAAAGAGAAAATAAGACGTAGACTTGCTGGGGCTCGAATCCAAGCTGTCAGCGCCAGTACTCAGTCCTCTACTTCGAGGCCATGGAGCCCGAACAGTGGACTACTTTTAGCTGGCGCTCAAAATATTAGCGCGCGCAGCGACATCACATGGGTGCTCTGTGCAGCGAAGCTTTTGGAAACACGCGTCCTACCACACTGAATGAACCCTCTGTGACGACTACCCTCAAGAGTCCCTTCTATGTGACGGCTTTCATTGACCCGTCCTTCACACTTAAAGGCTTTAATAGCGTAAATGGAGACAAGTGGTTGAAGGAAATGTTTTAACACCATCAATTAAAAACACAGAAATTGTAAAGAAATGCAAGAATGAACTGACGAAATAAAAAAAACAATGGGTAGCTTACACCACCTTCAGAAAACGAAGACGAAAATAAAATCCCCCCACCCCCCACCCGTCTGTTAAAGAAACGAAGAGAATACGACTAAACTATTGTGAAACGGAATAAACCATGCAATTGGCCTTGCATCTGCACAAAACACCCGCCGCGGTGGCTCAGTGGCTAAGGCGTTGCGCTGCTGAGCACGAGGTCGCGGGTTCCATTCCCGGCCGCGGCGGCCGGTTTTCTGATGGAGGCGAAAAGCAAAAATGCCCGTGTGTACGAGATTTCGGCGCACGTTAAAGATCCCCAGGTGGTCAAAATAATTCCGGAGCCCGCCACTACGGCGAGCCTTATCGCCTGCGCTGCGTCGGCGCGTTAAACCCTACAATCAATCAAATCAAATCTGCACAAAACACATAACTGTTGATGTCAAAGAGAGAGAGAGAGAGAACGCCTTTAATGAAAGCTGAAGAGGTCAGCGAACTAACGGTAGGGCTTGCTACTCTAGATGGGGTGCATACAGTGAGGTGACAGCGAAAAACAGAGAGAAAAAGAAAAGAAAAGAAAAGAAAGAAAGGGGAGTAAGAGGGGAAATGCGCACATATACAAAACTTTCATGCTCAGAGGGTTCACAGAACCTCTTCTAGTCCTGTTTCCACAAGAAAAGTAAGCAGTGTTTTAGTACCCAGCACTGCCTCCTCACGATTTCGCCAGGGTCCAAGGAAGTGTGAGGGTTCTAGAGGACATCCGCGCCGTAGTCGAACGAGTGCTTTCGATGCGGTTGCCCGCTGACTGGTATATCGCGGGCAGTGGCTTAAAATGTGCCTGATGTTGTCGGTCGTAGAGCACACTGTACACAATGGCGACTCTACCCAGCCGAGCTTAAGCAAGAAGCTTTGGGTGTATGCAACATTAAGCCGCAGCCGGTGTAGCACGCCTTCAGTGCGCTTTGGCAGACTCCGTGGAAACTGGAAATCGCACTGAGGGTCTATAGCATGAAGAGGCGCTTAACTGCTCAGAGGATCCTGCCAAGCCGGCAGCTGGAGTTGCCATCCTAGGTCGATTACAGCTGCTTTGTTATCCTCGTTTGAAAACGTTTCTCAATCTCTCTAATAGTGAATATGCACATCATTGGCGAAAACAAACGAGGATAAAACTACGATATTATAAATAACACAGCGTATTCAACTTCTTATAGGGACATCACACAAAAACACACAAGGGATATCATCGGCTTAATAACGCAGCCCATCAGTCGACTGTTATCAATTAGTTTCGGCCAATTTTTCCGTGTGGAAATAAAAATCTTTAAAAATAAATGATAACGTAAACAACCTGCTCCCGCTTGGGGCCCGAGCCAACGACATTTCAATTACGCGTCCCAGGTCTCAAAAGACAAGGAGATAAGTGGATTATAGATAGTCAAAATGATGAACAGCCAACCCTCTGCCTCCCTCAACGGCCCTGTCTGCTGGCATTCCTTTATGCTTGTCCTCAGTTTGATATTGGTCAGCTTGATATTGGTCAGTTTGGTGGATATCAGACGCCCAAACTGCATAGAAAATCGGTAGGTGTCTTTTATTCGGTATGCCAGCAGCGACAAGTTTAACAGCGCTTTAAGGAGAACGTTTAAAGCGTCGCTAAGGGAGCCGGCCACCTCACAAAGCGCTTTGTACTAACGGCAGTTGCCTGCAAGGCTACGTTTCGGCGTGCCAGCAGGACACCCGAATTTTCATCCCCAACTGTTGTTTATTTTCTTAATTCTTGACAGGTTGCCGTTATTGCCTTTACATAGCGACGTACAGAAGCTACTAGTCCGGGCGTGATTATGCCGTTGTTGGCTGCACGAACAATAAGCGTAAGCGCAAAGTGCACGTGCAAGAAACATGTGAAGTGCACCCGGGAAAGAGAAGTTTGTGCATGTGCGGCATCTATTTGCTGCACAAATTTCCTGCGTCCCTTAAGTGCCACCGCGAATGGGTCGTCGCGCTGAATCGGAGAGCCTTTGATCCTAGCAAATTCGCTAGAATAAGTACGTTCATGCAGTGCTTTTGGAAGCGCTGTTTTTTCACACTCATGATCAATCCTTATCGCACGCTTCTGTTCTCTGGAGGTATGTTCGGCTCATTTCATTGAAGGGAAGGCCGGAAAAAAAAAAATCAACCGGACACTTTTAGATGCAGAGCATCTGATTCACTCGCCTTGTCCCTCCGGCGTCGTCGTCGTTGTTGTCGGCGTTGTCCACCCCTCTGCCATTCTCCTCGCCGCGCGAGCTGCGCTCTCCGCCGCTCTCCGCCGCTCACCCCCTCTCCTCTCCGATAACGAACACTCTCTCGCGAGGGGCATTGGATTGGATTTGATTTGATTGGCTTGGCTTGGCTTGGCTTGGATTCGGTTGGATTGGATTTGGATTTGATTGGATTAAAGTGGATTGTGTTGGATTGTGTTGCGTCATAGCCGCGGCACGTTGCGTCATAGCCGCGGCAGACGCGCTGGGGCCGGCGCATGTGCAGTACTCTCTCTTCCGCGGTTTCCTCTCCTTCGGGCGCACTGCGCATATAACCGATGTGCCGTTCTCCGGCGAAGCAACATCCACGCTTGGCTCAAACACCTAGAGTCCACGCCGCTTTACAACTACGCCAACGTCGTCATCGACTGGGACCAGCTTACGCAGTCCCCTCAACGTTATGCGCGCTATAAAACGCGTTCCCTTCGCCGCTCCGCCTATGCGTCGCATCTACACAGGGGTTCCCGCGAGGGGAGGTGGGAGTTTTGCTCCAGGTCGGGTACGCGAAAACGTTCAGCCTAAAGCGATATAAGAGCGCCGCGGTAGCGGGCACGCCCAGTCGTGTCGGAAAATAGCTGTTCGCGGTTCTCACCCGCCAGTGAAACGCAAACGTTTTTTTTCAGCAAGCAAACGGCCGTGAAATCTTCGTGTATTAAATATGTTGAACTTGTTTAGAAGCTGCAAAGAGTGTTATGATGCGGCAAATATTAAAACGTTTTATTTTTAATAGCATGTGTCGTCTACGACCTGCACAGCTAAAGCGAATATTTGAGGGCCTGGTTTAACAACCAACTGAGTATGAGGTATGAAAGCGCGTAATAAATGACAACACCTTCACGCACCGACCGGAGCAGGCCATGCTTATAAATTTGCGCGATCGCAGGCATTCGCTGATTGAGCCTACCCACTGACTTCTGATCATATGCAGGAGGCATATTTCCCGACACGACCGGGCGCGCTCCGCCACCGCGACTCCGCTAATTCGCTTTCGGCTCAAGTTTTCGCGTACCCGAGCTGCAGCATAGGTGTCCGGTTGATTTCTGTCGACTTCCCGTCGATGAAATGGCCCGAACACACCTCCACAGAACAGAAACGTGCAATAACGATTGAGCACGAGGGTGAATTGCAGCACTTCCAAAAGCAACTACCCCAACTTGAGGTATTGGCCCAGTGTGTCGTCACCCATAGCCATGTAGAACGAAGCTCTGAAGCCACGCGGCGACATAGATGTACAGTCAAAACTCGATCTACCGCAAGCCTGATCTTACGAACAAAATGGAATCCCCTGTATGTGCTCACACGGCTCAATGCGTTTATGAACCGGAAGTAACGAAGTAGATTAGGAGCCATTCCCGATTTGGGGATTCTGGGGACAATTTGGTAAACATTTTAACTCGAGCAAAAACTCACTTATCACAGCAAAAGTTTGTCTCTCTTCGCTCTAGGCTTCCGGTCTCCTGGTGGATGCATCGACTGCGACTGCTACACCCGACGACGTTTGAGCGAAATACAGAGCACTCCACACTTACGACACGTACGTAGATTCAACCTTTGCGGCAAGTAGCAAATAATTGTACAAGTAAATGGTTCGGGTAGACAAAGTTTGGTGCTTGACCTACATCGGCCCTAAACACGCTTGACCCAGGAAAGCTTGACATTCAACCATGGTGGTCCGTAGACGTTGCGGTGCTTCAGTTCTAGTTCTCAGGACTTTAGCGGCCGCTACTGTGGGTTTGTGGCGATGGCCTCGACGTTGTAACCCAGTGAGCGAAGACAAAGAAAACGGGGACGAAAACGTGGAGGAAGTGGAACGGGGAGGGAAGGGAGGCATACTCCTCGTCGCGTGGTTCATCCCAACCACGTGACATTTGAGCGGGAGGTTCAAACACGATCTACAACAACATACTCGGCGGCGGCGATGCGCTGCGCGATAACGGCACAGTAACGCGCGCCACCCTGCGTTCCCTGATGACGCGAACACTTCCCGAGACGCAGCAGCTATGCACCGCGAACGAGAAGACCGGAGTTAGCGCTGAGCACCCATTTCGCATTTGCGAGCATAGCAATCGCCAGCCATTTTTTAAATGCAGAGCATTTCAGTAACTCACGATGTCACACGCGTTGGCGTCCGTGGTCCGCATCGCTCCCCCTACACTATAGAAAAAAATAACACCTTCCGGCGCCAGGTTTCGATCCCACGACTCTGCGGGCGGAACGCAAGGTACACGGCGCTGTACCGACTGCTCCACAAAGCCGACACAGAATGGAAGATTAGGCACGCGCCTTATATCGTTGACTCATTCAACCGTCGGCCACAGGTGCGCCCTCTCCCCCGCGTCCTCCTCGCCTTCTCTCCGCTCCCAACACCCTTTCTCGCCGCGTTCGGTTCGGGCGCACAACAAGTGGGGACGTGCGCAACACCCTCTCTCGCCGCGTTGGGTTCGCATCACGCGTTCGTGTGGTGGCGCGATTTCGGCGCTATAACAATCTCTCGCGAAGGGCATTGGATTGGATTGAATTGGATTGGATTGGATTGGATTGGCTTGGCTTGGCTTGGATTTGGATTGGGTTGGATTAAAGTGGATTGTGTTGGATTGTGTTGCGTCATAGCCGCGCCACGTTGCGTCATAGCCGCTCCACGTTCCGTAATACCCGCGGCAGGGGGTTCACGGCACGTTTCACGTTTCACCATCGACTTCATCGACAATGTCTACGGTGGAAGACAATTACAACAACAACCAATACGTAATCCATAAGACTTGCAGGCACGCCCCCAGCGGAAATGCTCTGCATTTGATCGTGCCCCTCGCGAGGGGGATGTTTGCATCGAGTTCTTGCGTCCAAACCATTTAGTACAAGACTCCTAACCGATTCTGGTTAATGTTGCCCAACTATACCAGTCCTGTGGTACACTGTAAATTATCCGCTTCACATGCATTAAGTTTTGATTTTTTATAGTTTATCCGTCTGATAGGTCCGTAATTATTTTATAAAGCGCGAAAGATGAAAAACTACAATGTGTCGTCTGCGGCGGCCGCACCTACTAAAGGCTGTTACGACGGGAGGAGATGCACCTTGATTGGACGTTGTCCAAAGTTAGCATTCAAACAAGTCTCCACGCTTGACATGCTTGACATGCTTGACAACATGCTTGACATCCAACCGTCTCGTTGGATGGGCATTCTCAATATCTCAGTAATCGTCGTACCGCGCTTCTGCCATTTTTCGTCGTTCTTTCTTTCCTGATTTTTTACATGGTTATTTTCCAGTGCAATTTTTGTGGTTTAGTTTACTTTTCGCTGTTTGGAATGGTTGATTTCTGTTCGTAAGGTTATCTGTGCATAGTTTACGCTATACGTCACGTTAGCGAGAGTGAAATGATGCCAGACGCGGCATTCTTTACGCGAAATGCGGGAGGACGTCGCTTTACTTGAGTGCTTATGGTATCGTTGGACGCTACTTTAGACACAGCCTTTTTTTTATTGATTGTGAGGCTTAACGCGCCGACGCTACGCAGGCGATGCGTCGCGGCGTAGTGGAGGGCTCCGCATTAATTTTGACCACCTGGGAATCTTTATGTGCGCCAAAATGTCGGACACACTGGTGTTTTCGCTTTTGGCCATAGGGCTTTCTTAGACACATTAAAAAATCTAAATGCAATGCTTCACGGGTGAGGAATTTGAGCAGACTTGCTATGCTCCGACGTGGCGGTTCTGATAAGTATGTTGTATTTGGAACCGGAATGCAGTGCTTTCTTCTGGCATCATTGTTGCTAACACAATTCTTGTAACCTTCCCCATTTGCAGCGCCGAAAATACGTGAGAGGCAACCACTCCGCCACGCGGTGAATTTTCGCGTGAAGTGTAGATAGCAATTGTTTACTTCGTTTGTCAAGATCGGATGATTGATGGATGGTAATAATTGGTATTATTTGCTTTATTGAATTTCATTTCGCAAGCTCTTTTAAGAAACCATGGCCGATCCACTCTCGCATGTGCACCTGCCAGTGCATGCTTGAGGTGCGACGGTTACTTTTAAGTGCGAATGCACTTCTTAAGCGAGCCTAAAGCGTCCGCCGCCGTCCGCAAAGCAACAGCTGCGGGTGCGCGCGCTCCTCGTCTTCCTTGGCAACGGGGGGAGATGGGCGCGCGCTGCCTGGCCGCTGACATGGCACATACCCACGTGGGGGATTGGCCAGGAATCTCCTCGTCTTCCTTGGCAACGGGTGGAGATGGGCGCGCGCTGCCTGGCCGCTGACATGGCACATACCCACGTGGGGGATTGGCCAGGAATCGGGCGTGAGAAGGGCTAATGCACCCGCTTAAAGGAGTACTGACACGAAATTTCAAAGCTGAGATCCGCTCTAGCAATCAAGTACAACGACAACACAAATAGGTGTCTGTGAATAAATGCATCTTTCTTTCTTTGTAGTTGTGTGTGTGTGTGTGTGATCTCTCTTTCGCGAACATTACCGAACCGCGCAAATTCAACTCGTGCATTCGCACTTTCACATTCTTCCCCTCGGGGAAATGCGGGGAAATTTTTAAGTGCGAATGCACTTCTTAAGCGAGCCTGAAGCGTCCGCCACCGTCCGCATAGCAACAGCTGCGGGTGCGCGCGCTCCTCGTCTTCCTTGTCAACGGGGGGAGATGGGCGCGCGCTGCCTGGCCGCTGACATGGCACATACCCACGTGGGGGATTGGCCAGGAATCTCCTCGTCTTCCTTGGCAACGGGGGGGAGATGGGCGCGCGCTGCCTGGCCGCTGGCATGGCACATACCCACGTGGGGGATTGGCCAAGAATCGGGCGTGAGAAGGGCTAATGCACCCGCTTAAAGGAGTACTGACACGAAATTTCAAAGCTGAGATCCGCTCTAGCAATCAAGTACAACGACAACACAAATAGGTGTCTGTGAATAAATGCATCTTTCTTTCTTTGTAGTTGTGTGTGTGTGTGTGATCTCTCTTTCGCGAACATTACCGAACCGCGCAAATTCAACTCGTGCATTCGCACTTTCACATTCTTCCCCTCGGGGAAATGCGGGGAAATTTTTAAGTGCGAATGCACTTCTTAAGCGAGCCTGAAGCGTCCGCCACCGTCCGCATAGCAACAGCTGCGGGTGCGCGCGCTCCTCGTCTTCCTTGGCAACGGGGGGAGATGGGCGCGCGCTGCCTGGCCGCTGACATGGCACATACCCACGTGGGGGATTGGCCAGGAATCTCCTCGTCTTCCTTGGCAACGGGGGGAGATGGGCGCGCGCTGCCTGGCCGCTGACATGGCACATACCCACGTGGGGGATTGGCCAGGAATCTCCTCGTCTTCCTTGGCAACGGGGGGGAGATGGGCGCGCGCTGCCTGGCCGCTGGCATGGCACATACCCACTTAGGGCGATTGGCCAAGAATCGGGCGTGAGAAGGGCTAATGCACCCGCTTAAAGGAGTACTGACACGAAATTTCAAAGCTGAGATCCGCTCTAGCAATCAAGTACAACGACAACACAAATAGGTGTCTGTGAATAAATGCATCTTTCTTTCTTTGTAGTTGTGTGTGTGTGTGTGATCACTCTTTCGCGAACATTACCGAACCGCGCAAATTCAACTCGTGCATTCGCGCTTTCACATTCTTCCCCTCGGGGAAATGCGGGGAAATTTTTTTTTAAGTTATTTCACAAGAAATTTCAAGAATCATTGGCTAATCCCCTCTGGAATGTGCACCTGTCAGCGTATTTTTGAGATGCAACGGCATACGAATGCTGCACACTTCCTAGTCATCTGTGGTTGCGTTTCTATTATGCGTTGATTAAAATAAATGGAATGAAATGTTTCATAGCCTGCGGCTACTGAAGTTGTTTCATTGGTAATTTCGGCTCCAATAATATTGAATATTTCTAACAGATTGATACGTGATGAGGCAGTCGCTAATACCTTTCTATGGCCAAGCGCCCAATTTGTACTTCGAAATGACGTATGTGAGTGCCATAGACTACCATAAATGCAGAGATTTTGGACACTACAGGTGACGTAGAAGACCGCGCAGCGCGGGGCCTCGGAAGTGCAAACACCGGCAATTCCAGAAACAGGAAGCCCCAAGTTTACACACACACTACAATCTCCGCCGTGATGCTGCTACATTCCTATTTCCTCCTCTCAAACAAAATTAAACCCTGCTTAGGAGAGCGAAATCTAGTGCAGCAGCGGAGCCGTGGTCCGCTTGTGTTGGCTGGAAACTTAACGGGCTCTCACCCGAAAACGGCAGCGCCGTCGCCGCGCAAATTCTACAGTTGGAGTAAAGAAATCGGCCGGTAAACGTCAGCGGCGGGAGGCTCTCTGCTCTCTCCCTTTCCTAGCGGAAAGGAGAGGAACGCGCCCTGCGAGACCACTGCGCCCTCGGTCGGTGGGTCTGGGAGCCAGTTTCTGCAAGGCCCCACAGGCCGGTCTGGAAACCTCCACCTACCCCTGTGTGGCCCACGTCGTTCAGAAGTCTTACGAAAAGGTTCGACCTACAACAGCTCCCCTGTTAATATTTTGCGATGTGGGGCCATCTTCCATCGTTACAATAGCACGTAGAAACGACGAAGTAAAGACGAAAGAAATGGCACAAAACAGCGCAGTTTTACCGCGGAGAAGAGGTTTTTAATCGCAGGCCGAGTTTCAGGCTTTCATAGATTTTCTGGAGCAATATGCGGCAGTTCCCTTATCTGATATAGACCCTGTAAACAACATAAAAGAAGTGGAAGGCGTGAATTCCACCCGTAGTCAGACCAATGATCTGCAAGGAAAAGTATGAAGAATAATGCAAGAGAGCCACTTGAAGGGACACTGCAACAGGCATGAATCAGACTGGGACATCTGTTACCGCAACATTGAAAAATTCTCGGCTTCTCTTATGTTATCCTTAAGACAACTCTGATGCAAAAACCCAAGTAGCGATGCACTTAAGAAAGTGACATGATTTTCGGGGCGGTACTTTCACGTCGACTGCCGACATATCTTTGTTCCTCTTCCGGCATGGTTGTTCTGCCGGCCACCTTTATATTGACATCCATACAAATTCGGTTTTTCCCCCACGAATTCCCGTCTTAATACTCAGCTACCTTAGATACGTGCCCAAGGACGGGGGTGTGATCGCGGCCGTCATGGCCCTTTTTCATATGGAGGCGCAAAGCGAAAACGCCCGTCTGTCGAGACTTCGGCGCATGTTGAAGATCCGCACGTGGTCGAAACTAATCTGGAGCCCTTCACCACGGCGCGCCTCATGTACGCTCGGCGGGTTTAAACCCATCATTTCATTTTTTGAAATCTTAGCCAAGTTATTTAGCTCGTTATTGAATCGTCTAATCTGCTAGCTTAACTTACTCCCGTATAGTAATCCTGTTAAATCACGGAGTCGTCCACTTTAACCCTTTAGTCATGCATCTTATAATACCCCGAGGGATCCATTTTAATGGCTGAGTCATACATCCTAAATCCCTTTGATCCACTCGATACGCTGCATGATTCCCTTCAATTCACTTCCTCATAGTCATGCATCTTATAATACCCCGAGGGATCCATTTTACTGGCTGAGTCATACATCCTAAATCCCTTTGATCCACTCGATACGCTGCATGATTCCCTTCAATTCACTTCCTCATCCGCTTTAAATGGGCCCTGCAACACTTCTTTCAACTTTTTTGAAATCTTAAATGCTTGCAGTGCGTAGTCATCCAACACACCCAGCGCTTAGATTAGGGGGTCGCAAAGTACCTCAGCCCAAAATTACAGCTCTACACCTATCAGGTAACGTGGAAACTCGCTCAAAAGTTTCTCTCTTTCCCGTCCTTACCGTTCTTCGATGGCCCGAATTACGTCACTGAATGAAAGCATTTCGATAGCAACTTTAAAAGTAAAGCCACAAAAACAAAGCAGAAACGGAAGGCGCATCTGGTGCGACGAGTAAATCACGTAGTGCTGTTCCGTGCTCGCGACAACTGCAGCTTCCATAGTGCTTGCAGATGCAAGGAAAGAGTTAAAGCGTTTATCGAAAGTGTGGTAGGGTCGCTTTATTCATCTGCCTCATTCATCGCTTGGAAGCTTTCTTCCGCTCCCTTTTTCCGTCCAATCAAGTCGCAAGGGTTGTCGTTCGCTTCGAAAGCATCCAAAGCTTCTGTTCACGAGGACCTCTGCCAGCTTGCTCCAGAGAAAAATTAAGGATCAGGCACATTGCATTCAGCCGGTAGGAAAGTGGCCAGAATTGGGGCGGGCGGGCGGAGTCAAAAGACGTCTCAATCCTTACCAAGACACTTAATTTGCGTTATTTTTAAAAGCTTTCATAGGTTTCTTAGTGGGGCTCATAGCATTCTGTCAAAACACTAATGAATTTACCATGGACCGGTTGGTCGGTCGAAAAGCTATGATAATACTTGTGGACATGTGCACATGGCGCGTGCTTGAAACCGGGCTTCAATTGGATTGAAGGGATACTTAAAATCGCCAAGAAGGAACGGTTCTAGATGAGTCACTGCACGCATCGGTCATGAATGAGTACAATTGTATACCGTTTTTCATAAACCACGTATCGGTATACATTAAATCCTTCGTGGATGCGTTTACTCATGAGTAAACGCATCCACGAAGAAGGAACCCATTGGACGATGCAGTGTGCGAAAAGTCGTCCAATGGGTTCCTTCTTCATTTGCAATTTTATTTTTTGAAGGTTTGACGAACCATTTAGCTGTTAGCTTTCGCTCTTCTCCCAGCTTTCTTTGAGAAATTAGGGCATTTTTTTCTTTCTCCCAGCACGCATTCGCCGGTTTCGTTCCCAGCTAATATGCGTGACGTTGGGAGTGAAGGGATAGACAACACCTAGATTGACCGGCTGGAATCTTCTATGTCAGGCATTCCTATGCTGTAGTTTGACGCAACAGAGCGGCTGACCGCACCGTTCCCCACTCTGTCAAAACTGTGAACACATATGGGCTTAAAACCGCTTCCATGTGATATTTAGCGCGCATAATCGCAGGAAGGCATGATTGCGTCTTCATGAAGCGGTGTCTGTTTTAAAGCAAACTTTTCTTTGGTTGGTCTTCCTCGTCCTTCAAGGGGGGCTGCTGTTGCTGTTGCTACCGCCTTCTCCCTGCGTGGGCCGTTCGGTGGGCGCTGCCAGTTTGTGTCTTGCAACCTCGTCGATTGCGCGGCTTGCTTCTATCTTAACCCATATAAGGTGGGAAAACAGCCTCCGCCGTGCCATGAAGGCGAGTCGCAACGAAGTGCCCTGGGCATTTTCACCTGATAAAGCTTGTCTGAGCTCACTGCTGCCTCAGTGCCGGCCAAATAGCGACTGGGAGATGGAGATGTTGAAAGCCTCTATTTACGTCTCGTATGGCACGAGGCGCTGTCGACAACGCAACGCCTTGAGAAAGCAGCAACTACTCCAAGCATACACACCCAAAATACCTCATAGAATTCTATTTCAAGCCAGTTATGCCAAGACGGAAGCCCCGCTTTATGTCTATGTCCGCCTAACCGTGGGATGAGCCAATTTTTTTTAGATCTACCTTTGGGGTGATTAATCTTTCAAAGTGACAGGCAACCGATTCTTGTGGAGTCGATACGCATATTCACAAATGAAAGGACATCACTTGAAACACCTAGAACCGAAATGGTCTCGATTTGGAAACCAACAAACTTGTAAGTGATAGGTAATGTTGACCAGATATAGGTAAACATATCTTTAAAATATCGCTGGTCTAGAAAGAATATAAATAAACGCGAAAATATTGACCGCTTTGCTTTTTCTAAAAATGCATAACTTTAAAAATGAAAGTAAAAATAACGGTCTCGATTTCTTTCAAAATTTGCGAAAAGAGACTCCTCAAGAGGATGAACAATACTTCTGAAAAATATTTTGCATCATTTTGTTTGTACTGAAGTTCCAAGCGGCTGAAATAACGCGTTCGAGACGCGTCTCCGTGCCCTGTGATTCGCTACTGCCGCTGGTTTTCTGGCTTCGCGCTTTGATAAAAAAGTATCTCTTGGCGTTTCGCTGTCGCACCAGGGACTTTTCAACATTTTATGTCCTTCTGAAAGGGAAATCCGCGTTTTCAATGGTTTTTATTCGTGCTAGCTCAGTGACTAAGGGCTGGCACAGTTACGCCTGGGACGCGGACGCACCAAAAAGCGCGCATTTGTGGACTAAATGTTTCTTTTAGCCAAATCAAAAAGCAGGGTTGTAAAAAAAAACAGTTTTCTTGGTGCGTCGATTCCCGTAGCTGGCCCCGCGCCGGCGACTTCTTAAAAACGGGGCGCTTGTTTTAATAATGAAATATATAAAAAAAGCTAACTGATTTCGATCTCGGGAAACCACCGATGATTTAAACAAAGCGCACCAAATTCCTTGTAAGGGGCATGTGAAAAGACCCCCTTGGTGCTGTGCTATGTAACCAAGAAATAGACGGGGCTACATCATAGAGACTACAAAAGACATTTTAAACAGCTCAACATGTTAGGTCCCTTACTACCGCCGACTCTTTTCCCAGCCTCATGACAACTTCATGCGCTAGCGGCGTCTCCCACGATGGCCGATACAGCCGCTTGTGGCGTCATGGTGTTCCATGCGCAGAAGCTCGCTATCTTACTGCCTATTTAAATATTCGGTATATACAGATTCGGTATAAACTTTCGGTAAATACAGATGTCACTGCTTTCTCGGAATGCGCCAAAGTCGCGTCGCCTGCGGAAACGCGCCCGTCGAGGAGAGGCAGTGAGTTTTAGGTGCGGAGTACCTTAGGACCGCACAATGTCCGTCCGCGTCCATGCGCATAGCATTTGGAATCGCAAAAAATCACTCCGGCACCGGCAGGATTCTAGCCTATGTCGAGTAGACCAGACAGAGTTAATGTCAGTCGTCTCACCCATTGGGCTACGACCGTGAGTGAGTACCCGAGAGTCGAACGGCTGACTACCTCGCCTGTAGCCGTGCGGAGTACCTTAGGACCTCCCAATGTCCGTCCGTGTCCAATCGTGCGCACACCACCATCAAGCGAAAATCAAGCGAAATTCTATTTGAGCCTTGACTTGCAGTTTAATTTAGGGAATAATGGAGGTGCAACTCACGGCTGAAATCGAATGACGGTCGGGGCGCAATTGGCATGTCACTCGGGGCGCAACTTGGATATCAGTTCGAGTCCCCGTACTCCGCACCCTCGCAATCATCGACGGAGTGGAGATGCTGCCATTTTTTTCAATAGTTACCATTGGGAGATCGTTGGACCCTCTTTGTTATACCTGCCCGGCACTGGGTCAGTTGTGGCAGCCGTCACATGAAGAAAACTGCTTTGTTAAGCTGCTCTTTATTTTTGTTAAAAAAAAGGTTATGCCGACAAAGGCGCGCTTTTTGGCGGGTCTTCACCACAGGCGTAACTGTGCTAGCGCCTATTCAGTGAAACATCAGGGATTAAGAATTGAAACCGCGAATTTCTCTTTTAGAAGGACGTCAAATGTTTAAATGTCCGTGTTGTAGTTGCAGAGTGCGACCAGACACTTTTTAAAGTGAAGCGTTCCCCCTCTACACCCCAAGGATTCTGTCGCGACCATTGCTGTCAACAGAAAACTCCCGAGGACAAATAAAAATTTACTGGTGGCGCCAGGAATCGCACCTGGAACGTATACACAAACGGAGCGAGAGCCAGTTGTCTTAACGATTGAGCTACGTGCCCATGCGCAGACGCTGGAGACTGACGCTGCACTCACCGAGCACCTGCGGGTTTATACCCGCTGCGTTCTCGCTGAATGCCACGCGATAACTTCACACTACCTCTCGCGGCGCTGTGCGCTCCGCCCACGGCACGCCTAGCGGCCGTGCGCGCGCCTTGCGCATGTCCTAGGCATCGCACTTCTCCGTCTCTGCCGTCGGTCTCGTCGCCTCCGTGGGCGGAGGCCGAGACGGAAGAGAAGTGGACGCGTCTAACACCGGGTTTGGCTGCCTTTAATTTTATCAAAAGTGTTTCCACTCATGCGCTTCACCAATACAATTCAACCAACCGAGGACGCGGGGTCGATTCCCTGCCGCGGCGAAGCTTTTCCGACGGAGGCGAAAAGCAAAAAAATTCCCATTTGTGCCAGATTTCGGCATACGTTAAAGATCCTCGGGCGGTCTAAATTAGTCCTGAGCCCTGCTCTACGTCGCGCCTCATCACCTGCGTTGCGTCGGCCTTGTTAAACCCTACAATCAATCAATCAGTCAACTCAACCAACCACCTTTCATGGATCATGCATTGATTAAACCTTCGCAAAGAAAATCTCTTCGAAGTAATAAAGGGTATGGTTCAGTGCATTTCCCTTGTCTCCGGTTTCACTGTTAGTAGAGTGACGTTTATGAATTCAAGTGACGTCGCATGGGTAATCGTTGTGGGTGTGGTTTACAGCTTCGCTTTCGAACCACCTTCGCAGGGTGGATTGGCGAGCACTTTTTTATCAAAGGGCGAAGCCAAAAATACAGCGGGAGTAGTGAATCTTAGTGCACGGAGACGCGTCTCAAACACGTGATTTCAGCCGCTGATTAATTCGATAGAGGCAAAATGATGCAACATATTTTTCAGCTGCATTGTTGGCCCTCTTGAAGAGTCTCTTTTCCCACACTTTGAAGAAAACTAAGACCGGGTTTTGTTTTTCTTATTTTTATTTTTAATACTATGCAGTTTTAGAGAATGAACATCAGTCAGTCTTTTTTTTTTTGCGTATATTTAAATGATTTCTGGACAAGCGATATTTTAGAAAGATATTTACAAATATCCTTTCGACATTACCTTACACTTACAAGTTCGTCACGATTACAGATACGGAGATAGGGGGCGTCAAAGATAGAGAGAACCTGGCGTCTGGCGGGAATTCACAATTTTTTTTCCAATTTTTCTGTTCCTAGCAGAATGCAAAATTTATTTTGGCCTGTTTTTCATTTTGGTGTAGTTTGTTTTAAAATACATTTACTCCTAACTATCAAACATTGCCGTGCGCAAAGTACCAAATTTAGAAAAAAGCAACAGCCGTCGGATATCACACGTCACTCGCGCCACCTTTTTAAATGTTTTTCTCGCGAAGTTCGCAAGCTAGGGGAAATCGTATTGCAATTTTAAACTATTTTCTGGCTTGCGCATAACTCACAAAAAATGTGGGAAAAAAAACGAAAAAAATGCGCATGTACACGCATGTTGGTTCTCTCGTGCAATCGCCCCTGAGCTGTTCGTATACGCACGATTGTGTCACGTTTACACACTACGTGGCGCCGCCCTTCAGACACTTAAAAGTTTAGTGCCGGATTAAAATTACGTCAACCAATTCATATCGCAATTTCTTCTGCTAGAGGACATGCACCCAAAAAGAAAAACAATGGTCTGTCATTTTTATAGGACCATCAAGACAAAAGTTTGCCCCATTAACAAAACTGCCTTGACCTGACAACAATGATGCGAAATACATTGCGAAATTTAGATAAAAACACGAGATATTAGGGAAAAGAAGACGTCAAGCAGTGGCACAGCCTCATCCAGACAATTTCTTTATGACGTCAAAGAATCCTGTTTCTGCGATTGGCAGTCGCCGATCAAACCCACCGCCAAAAAACATGACTAGGCGACTCTGGTGGGGCCTCTATATTTTCGTTTTATGATATCACTAGAATGCCAACGTGCGCTCAACACGTCCATAACCACGTTTTAGTGCTGGCCCTTACAGCGTCACTTCTGTCCAGATCACGTCCCTGCAGTGCGACATTTCGGAGGTTTTGAATATTCCTTCCTGTTTTCTCAGTTAAACAAACGTCTCCGGTGGCTGTGACGAAGGTGAATAAGTTGCCAAAGGCTAGTACTCTCAAATTTACCAAAGTTGTACTTTGTCTCCACGGCCCCATTTAAAAATCGCGGTCTGTTGCGACATGCACTCACCTCCTGCACTGACACGTCGTGGGTTTCTTTCACCAGCATGATGCAGCCGATGATGTAGCAGGCAGCACCCACTCCTTGGAACATAACGTACTGCGATGGGGGCGCAGAGACCACGGTTAGAATCACTACTTCAGCGTTCTTTAATCAACGGTGTGTGTGTAAATCATGGATAAAAGTAGCTACAATTTCTCAGCGACCGTGACCCCAAATGAACACCGCAAGTAAGGACGAGCTGAAGTCCAAGGTTATGGTGGGAGAGAATCAGGCTGCACAACCAGCCTTCCAGGTTTTGTCGTAGATGGGCAGTTCGTACCACGGTTTTGTACGTAGCATGTTGCCCACCATGCGAGGTATAGCTGATCAACTTTATTCTGTGCCCCACCTCAACAGCAGCAATTTTGAAGATAAGATAAGATAAGATAAGATAAGCAGTTTATTCGTCCAAATAAAAACATACATGTGCATATCCAGCCAGCATAAGCCCTGAGGCATGTGTGCTAGGCTGGGCAGTCTCGGTTGAAAGCGGTTAAGCCAAAAGCCAGATAAAGAACTTCTAACATTCTGAACAACTTGTAACATTCCGGGAACTTCAGAAAAACATTGCCGTTTTCAGGCGGAACGGTTGCGTTCATAACTTGCAAGCTACATGATTTACAGATTTTTTCACCTCAGAAGTAAACTTGTTACGAGCGGATAACTTCAGAAGGACGTGGCAGCTTTTAAACAAAACGGTTTTATTTAAAAACTTTGGCCGTAGATGTCCCAGAGCTGTGGTTTCGTCACTGCTTCTACTAGTAATGTAAATGCTTACGTTACTCCGCTGATGGTGTATACCTATTGGTAATTGATACTTCCGCTTCTACTGAACCTGTAAGCATTGGTAGTAATACCTCCGTTCCTCCAACTACCACGGTTGTACCACTACAGCTACTCTCGCTGTTACTATTGGTCAACGATGATCAGTATAGCTGCTAATACAACCACTGCCAGTAATACTGCTGTTCACGCTACGCGGAAGTGCAACCACTGCAACTGCTCATAGTCCAAGACCTACAATTGCTGCTATACTACTCCAAGTATTGCTGCAGTATCACCACTTCAGTTTTGACTGCTCACCCGTCTAGTGCACGGTTCTCCAAGGGAATTTCTGAGAATAAGACATTTCGTTTGCGGGGCTGGGCGGTGGGCAAGGAGTTAAGAAATTTCACCGCTTCATCCCAAATATGGAACAACTCTGGTCAAGTACGGGGCATTGTCGGGCTGCCGCGTGGTGAAAAGTGGAAGCTCTTAAACAAAATAAGACAGTGAAACGCGCAAGCATTGTCTCGCAAGATTTGAATGCAGCTGCTAATATGACTTCAAAGCCACATCTTCAGACACCTTTTCACAGAACCAGATGGGGGAGGTGCGGCCCTCTGCCGCCTGCACAGCTCTTGCACACAGTAGATGTTGACATTCTCTGTGGCCACGGAACAACGTAGACGGTAGATACGCCAATGTGGCCAGGGCCACGCATAAAAATGATAAGTGTTTCTTACGAAAACACAGCGCTCAAACGGACTGGACGATGGAAAAGGGTACACCCGCCGCGGTGGCTCAGTGGCTAAGGCGTTGTGCTGCTAGGCGCGAGGTCGCGGGTTCGATTCCCGGCCATGGCGGCCACTTCTTTGAGGGAGGCGAGAAGCAAAAAAGCCCGTGGGTACGAGGTTGAGACGCATGGTCAAGATCCTCAGGTGGCCAAAACTAATTCAGAGACCTCCACTATGGCGCGCCTCATCACCTGCGTTACGTCGGCGCGTTAAACCCTATAATCAATCAATCGAAAGACAGGTGCACAACACAAGCCCTCGAGGAGCACCACTGTGCTCCACTGCGCGGTACCCTGCTCTGGTGTCACTCGAGTTTTGGTGCAATTGGTGTTGGTGCTGCCGCCTCCGACGGTCTCTTTTCACTGCCATTTTTCCAGTTTCTCTGCGTGTGTGGGTGTGCGTGTGTGCGTGTGTTTGTGTGTTTGTGTGTTTGTGTGTGACTGCCTGCGTACGTGTGCGTGTGTGTGGGTGCGTGTGGTGCACGCACGCACGTACGTAGTGTGTACCCCACACCGCCGGGTAATGGGGGTTAAAGGCCGAACACACCAGCGGAAACACACAAACGCTTTGGCGCGTTTGGCTGCCGATTTGGATGCCGGATTTTTCTGCACCGCGTCGGCAACTGGCTTGATCGGACGTACATGTGTCTACCGCTTTAAGCACCAAAGATATGCGAGTCCGGAAAACGCTCCGGCAGCGGTCACAAACCCACGTTAATGGTACATTGAAGTGATTTGTAAACATTGCGGCAATACTCGCGCAAATTGTAGTCTGGAGCCTCTACGCCATGTTTCGTCCACTCTCGCTGCGTTTACACAAATTTATTCATAAGAAAAATCCATTCAAAATGCTGTCCTTCTCTCTCCATTCTCCTTGCCGATTCCCTATGACGCTTCGTATGACGTCAAAACAAGATAGCTTGGCTTGGCTGCGCTACTGCACGGCTCGCGAACTCTCCGACAGAATCAATCGGCCCATCGTTCAATCTGCCGGCCGTCGGCGGGTCATCGCCATTCGTTCACTCAGTTGAAACAAAGCCACGGCATGTTTGTGCCTGCAAGAGTGGGCCTTTAGTTTGTTAGTTTGGAGACTGTATCAAGTTCTAAGTCAAATGCGCTCTATACAAGCCCACATACGACGGTTTGCGGACGGGTACGCTAGTAGAGAAATCTAATGCCAATTGAAGGGGGGAGAAGAGTCATAGAATTTATATAGGAAGGAAGGAGTTTAAATCAACCTAAACTTTTATCGTACACCGTAAAACCAAGGTGCCAATGCACATTTTGGGCTGGGTGAACTCGCACAGTGGTCAGAAGCACGACAACACATCTGCGAACGCTTTTTCGTCTAAGGAATGCAGCTGCTAGACATAAGATATTGTGGGAATTTAAAGTTTACTGCATAAACGCTACTGAAGAAATAGTGATCTAATTCTGAAAATCCTGAAAATAAACAAAACTATAAACGGGCTGTACATTATATATTGTATATGTCCGACCCTGGCATCACTGGCTTATGGCCGCGTGGTCTGGAGAACTAGGTGTCCTGTTTTTCAAGTCGCAAGTTCGAACACCCGATATTGAGTGTTATTCTTTTTTTAAGATGTTTTATTTGTTTTTGGGTAATGGTTTCTATACTGAATTCACCATTTTTGCTCTGTAACGTTCATTGCTCAACGAGTGAGTTCGCAGAACGCGTGCACACTGACACTGATGCCCTGGCGAGTTCTCATTGGCGTGCTGTTGCCATAAGCACCGACTGCTCGCGGGCACAGGCCAGAATCAGCAGACTGTTGGCCTGGTGCGAACCCGCACCTTACGGTACAGGCACGAGCCAGGCAAGGTCCATTAGGTGGGGGAGAAGCGCATCGCATTTAGGTGTCTCCGGTGACGCGGAGGGAGTTCTTCCACTATGTACGCCTCGGCTAGTGATCGGTACGGTTACAAGGCGTGAAGGTAGGCTTATTCGACGTTATGTACACATGACAACATTGGAGAAGCACGGCCAACCAAATAATAAAATATTGAGAATGCCCATTCAACGATAACGTCGGATGCCAAGCACGTTGTTTCAAAGAACCGAAACCTAAAGTTGTTTGAATTCTAATCTTGGACATCGTCCATTCACGTAGCACCTTTTTCTGACAACACTGCTGTTAGTTGGTGCGGCCGCCGCAATCCGTACATACCAGTTTTTTTCTTTCAGGCTTTATAAAATAAATACCGTCTGATGGACCGGATAAACCATGAAAAGTGTGTTTATTGAGCCAGTCTACGCAGTGCAAGCGAGGACAGGAGCATGACAAATACACTCCAGTGTAGCTTTAAGGCTTGCGGGAATCGTGGGAAACCGCGACCCGCGATCCCGTACAGGTGGCGCATCGGCGAGAGACGCCTTGCGCTGAAACAGGTCCGGCGCTGCGCTGATTCATCGGCGCCACCGAGAAATGGCACAACCGGTCCGTGCGCTGCTTAGGCGCGCCTGATGCGCGAACGTGTGCGTGCGGAAGAGGGAGTCAGATCGGAGGTATACTGTTGGGGTGACATCGACGGAACACCTTGTATCAAGACTGGGAACTGTCGTTTTCGAGCGCCTTGAGTGTCTGCCTCCCGTTCACGACCACGGCCAGGATGGCGTGATTCGTGAACACTGTCGAGCTTTGTGCTCGCATGCTTTGGGAGTTCCCAAATAAACGGCTGCGCTACTGCACTACTGTCTACTGTGTTCCCGTATCGGCGAACCTCGCTGGGCTGCCGCAGGTGCGGAGGCCCACATGGTTGACACGCGGGGAGCTAGTGTGGTGTTCTTCGCCGAAGTACTGCCTAGGTCTCCCCAAGAACCGCAGATATTCCCCAGGATACAGCTGTGGTTTAGGGGAAGTGGGAACCTGGCGCGGAAACGCGTCGCTTTCCGCACTGTTTGTTACTTTAGGCTTCAGCGCGTCTGCTTAATACTCACATAAAATAAGGCGGGGAGATAACTGGCAGACAGTGCGCTAAGCAGCCCGGCGATCAGCATGTGCATCCCGTTGAAGGCGAACGTGTAGGCTGTGCTGCACACGAACCGGAGCGTCTTCGTCTCCCAGCGGTGGTTTGAGGCCATCAGGAAGTACAGCACGGTGCCGCACACCTGCGACGCGCACGATGAATTAGCTCACTGAACGCACACAGGAAACAGTTCGAAGAAATTAACCCGCCAATGCCACCTGGAGGAAGTGGGTGACCAGCGAAGGTCAGCGCACGAGGGACAGGTGACACAAAATTGAGGTGAAAGGTACGAGAAAACTTTATTTCTCTACCGCGTTGACGGCTGTCATCCCCAAGAAAGGCACTTACATGCTCTCACACGGTTTATTTTGACTGCACTAATCTTTAAGGTGTAGCTTTTTAAGGATACCCCCTCCACTCCAGACGCATGCGCAAGATACGAGACGTATATACTTCAGGTCCAACCAGGGTTTCGCACGGCGTGCCACTTTGGCGGAGTCCGCGTTCTGATACCACAGACACCGGTACGTTTGTTTTCCGAAGCCGCGCGTATAGGCGCCTCATCTGGCGCACACCACGTCACGGACTGCGTCATACATTCACCGAAACAAGCAGATCCGATGCGAACAGTGACATGCGTTTGATTTGGCGATAAGCTGGTTTCCAGCATGGCGTTTCTTTTTGTGCGCTCGTGGACCCAAAACAATTTGTCATTCGGGTCATATAAGCTCCGCTTTAAAGCGAAATAAGGCACGGATGCGGCTTGTACAATTATTTGTCTCCATGGCTTGCCTTATGGAACGAGACATCTCCGCGGCTGCCGCAAAACCTCTGCGTGTCCGGCACTGGGGGATAAGTGGTTGAGAAATTGGCACTTTCTTATACCAGCCCTATTCATAGACTGCAGAAAGATTTAAACAGTGCGACGTTGTTATGCGGTGGGACAGTTTATGAAAAGGAACCCGACATTCGTCGTTTGTGGTACCACTCCGTACGCCTGCCGTTAAATGAACCATTAAGACATATTGCAAGCTAGGTTCCGACGAACAAATTGGCAAATCATATTGGCTATTCTACCAATTTAATGCTATGAAGCTAAGCTATAAAGTAAGGAAACCGGATAAATGAATATAGGCCGCGAATATGACGTCGTAAGTAAGAGTCTGTGGGACCGATGGCTGACGATTGCTTACAAAGGCGTCATTGGTACGTCTCGTTCATTTCATGGTATCATTGAGCCAATCCGCACTCAACAGTCCGCCTATGGCGCATTAGTATACAGGTGACTACTGACAGCGAGAGGCGGTAAATTCAAAAATTTGTTCATCCGCTCTTGCGGTGAAAGGAACATCTGTCGGGTCCGTGATGGAGTTGAGCGTCCATTTACGAAAGGGTACTTTTTTGTATAAAAGACAGGTGTATCTAGTCTTCATGGCCCCATGTATGAACAGAATTTTGCCGCACATGTTTCTAGAGTAAAAAATTGTGGCAATCCACCTGTGAATGTGGTTGGATAACAAAGCTGTATACGGCACCAACAACGATTACCCATGCGATGTGTCTTAAATTCACTCACGCCGCCATACAAATAGTGAAACCAGAGAGCAGTGAAATGCACTTAACCATACCCCCTATTACTTCAAAGAGATATTCTTGGTAAGGTTAAATCAATTATGATACATGAATGGTGGTTGGTTGAGTTGTATTGGTGTAGTACATGAGTGAAAACCACTTTTATAAAATTAACGCAAGCTCAAACCCGGTGTTAGACGATCTCACTTCTCCATCTCTGCCGCCGCAGACGGAGGCGACGAGATCCGCCGCCGAGACGGTGGAGGAAGAGGAGGAGGTGGAGGAGAAGAAGAAGAAGAAGAAGAAGAAGAAGAAGAAGAAGAAGAAGAAGAAGAAGAAGAAGAAGAAGAAGAAGATAAAGAAGAAGGAACAGGAGGAGGAGGAGAAGAAGAAGAAGAAGAAGGAGAAGAAGAAGAAGAAGAAGAAGAAGAAGAAGAAGATAAAGAAGAAGGAAGAGGAGGAGGAGGAGGAAGTAGTTATATTCAGATTTCTGAACGACCCAGAGTGCGGCGCAGGGGAGTGGTTCATTCTTCACTGGAGCCCATATGCAGTCCGCGCCGCCTGTGCTCTGTCCAGCAACTGAAGCTGGGTATGCCGAGAGGGGCTAAACAGCAGCATCTCCCATTGCACTTGTTTTAGGTGGTTGACGGAAAGAGAGGAGGGTGCTCAAGGCTAAAGTCGCATACCCCGATTATGTGGCAAAGTGTAGCTACTTCTGAGCAATATTTACATTCAGCGTCGTATTGATTCTGATCCATTAAGTGGAAACGCGTCGGGTCTGGGAAGGAGCCGGATTATACATGCCGTAGGGTAGTTTGTTTTTCTCTGGAAAAGTCAGGGTAAGATGAAGGTAGGGTCTGTCTCTGAAGGCGATAATGCTGGGTTATGTCCCCGACCAAGACACGCGGGTGGCTGTCCTAGTGCAGCTCCATAGCACGGAGGGTAAAAGTGCAGGCGGCTTGTTGGTGGGCGTATTTGTTACTCTCCATGGAAGCGCGAGCGGGTGTCTAGATGAGCTGAATGGAACCGTTTGTGGAGTGGTTTTTAGCAGACGCAGTGCACATCGGGACACGCAAACCGACTGGTAATTCCGGTAGGCTTGTTGGGAATGGGTTACTTAATTCAGAACCCCCGATTGCGTGAGAGCCAATGCGATGGCTGCCTCTTCTGTTGCAATCATGTCTTGGTTATTCAGTGAGGCACACGCAAGGAGGTTAGTTCTGGAGGTAGACACGAAGATGTCGTACAACTGCCCTCGATGTTGGGAGGCGTCAGGGTAGGTAACTACATGATCGCCACCGAGGGTGCGTGGTGTTGAGCGCTTGAGCCCGTGCTTGTCGGCGAACCTGGTCGTGTGAGGAGTTGATATATCTAAGCAAAGGGAGCATCTTTAGTTCTTATCGCCAAGATTCCGGGAGTCCCGTACAAAAATGAATGTTGGGATCCTATTAAACTTTTATAGAGTTCTTATAGAGTCTAAAGGAACTCACTAGAAACTCATGGCAGACTCATGATCTAACGAGTTATCTCTGTAAGACCTCTAAAGAATTTCAAAAAAGACCTCCCTATAAAAACTCACTCTCCCCATCTCTATAAGATCTCTATAGAATTTCAGAAGAGACCTCCCCATAAAAACTCACTCTCCTTATCTCTATAAGATCTCTATAGAATTTCAGAAAAGACCTCCCTATAAATCTCGCTCTCCCCATCTCTATAAGATCTCTATACAATTTCAAAAGAGACCTGCCGATAAAAACCCACTCTCCTCATCTCTATAAGATCTCTATAGAATTTCTAAAGAGACCACCCTATAAAAACTCATTCTACTCATATTTGCAAAATCTCTATAGAATTTCAAAAGAGACCTCCCTATAAAAACTCAATCTACTCAGGCTCGACAAAGATTCTATACACATTTTACTGAACGAGTTCAATAGCAGTTCTATGCAGTCTACTCTATGAAAGCTGTTTTGAATTTTTGTAGGGTCTTCACTATAGCAAATAACTCAATATAAGCTCACTAGAAATTCTATTGAAGTTTTAACGTGATAACTCAAGAAAGTTTCTGTTGGCTCACTTTGAAGTTTCTCATCCAAGTTTTTTCGATGGAGGCGGTGCACGAAGAATGAAAATGTCCGTCACATATGCAAGTTAAAGGATGCATATACCGCGATCACCAAATTTGGAATGTTAAAAAAAATTATACAATTGGCTTCAATAGTTTGTGGAGGTCACTCCCAGCAATTTTGGCAGCTATATAGAGCGGGGCCGGAGATGCATGTCGAAAATCAATTTTGATTGCCCCGGCGAAAAAAGGCGAAAGATATTAATTCCCTGCTGGTTTTGCACGTACGGGTGATGTCATATCTGAAATGCACTAAAGTCACTATGATTGTTGGTTTAACATGATAGGGAAGTGCGCTGTAGTCCCCCATCACATCAGATCTAGCTACCCCGTTCGGGAATGGGAAGCACTCTCTGGCGCTTTTGTCGTCAGTGGTCCCGTTTCGCCAGGCAGTTTTAAGTGGGAATGCACTTTATAAGCGACCCCAAACCATCCACCGCCGGCGGCGGCGGCGGCGGCGGCGGCGTCCGCAGTGCTCCTCTATATTTAAAAAAGAAACAGCATCCGGCGCCAGGTTTCGATCCGAGGACTTTGCGGCCGCAGCGCGACGCTCTACCGACTAAGCCACGGACGCCACGCTGATATCAGTGTGAGTAACGCGCCTTATATCTTTAACGCATTCAAACTACGTCGTCAGCGGCGTGCGTTGGCGACTCAGCGGCGTTATAGCGGCTTGATAACTGCGTGGTGTACACGTGATACTACAAACCCGATGGAAGAGATGGAAGAGAAGGCGGCGAGGCGGTGGGCTGCGGGGGCCGAGCGCAAGCGCCGCAAGCGGGCCGACAACCGTGCATTCGCACTTTCACATTCTCCCCCTCGGGGAAATGCGGGGGATTTTTTGTCACATAATGGCATCGTCAAATCTTGCAAAGTGAGAAAAAATGAACGCTGTATATACAGGCTTTCAAAACCAATTGAAGACAGACATCATGAACAAAAAGTGAAATCTAATGTGTTCCAATTAAAACTTAAATCCGGTAAATAACTCCTAATTACACGAATTTACAAATTATTTTTGGAATTATATTTACATAAATTATATTTATATTCGAATTATATTTATACAATAATATTTCGCTGCGGTCTCGAAATTATATTTCGAGACCGCAGCGATGGCTCAGAGGTACAGCACTCGCATCGTATGCGGGAGGTACTGGGTTCGAATCCTGGTACCGCCGGGCACCCACCGGTTTCTTTAATGGGTACAGGCGTCCCTGGCCGAGTGCGGACCCTTGAGAGGGGATTCCACGCCTGGAAAGCTGCCTTTCCCTTATCGAGGGGCCCCTGACCCTTGTCCATCTGGCGGGGCCCCCGGCCATCATGCCGCGTTGCGCCATTGCCGGGGGTAAAAGTGTCTGGCGGCATGTCCTGCCACAGGTGGTTGCGAGTTGAGCGTCCACCGTGGCTGTGGAAGGCACTATGTGCATTTGTGTGCCTTGGTGGCGCCGGGCACCTACCGGTAAAATAGGCACAAGCGACTCCCCGGCCTGGCGCTCGGCCATTGTGTGGGACTACAACGCTTGGGAAGTTCACCCGGCTTGCACAGGAAATCGCCCCTATGGAGAGGGGCGGCTGCAAAAACGCAGGAACTTTTAACCACAGCGATGGCTCAGAGGTACAGCACTCGCCTCATATGCGGGAGGTACTTCGTTCGAATACTGGTACCGCCGGGCATTCACCGGTTTCTTTAATGGGTACAGGAGTCCATCGAGTGCGGACCCTTGAAAGGGGAATCCACGCCTGGAATTCACCCCTATGGAAAGGGGCGGCTGCAAAAACGGACGAACTTTTTTTTCGAAGTTTCAATAAGTACTCGATAGAAAAAGTCTTTTGAAACTCAACAAAAAGTTTTATGCATATTCATTTTAAACTCTGTAGGGAACTTTAATAGAAAGTTAATAGATCTAGTCTATCAAGTTTCAATAAGTACTCGATAGAAAAAGTATATTGAACCTCTTCGTCCCATTTCAATAGGAACGCGGTGGCCAAATAACTTTTGGCAGAGTAAATAGAAACTTAAAAAGAAATCATTAAGTTCCTTCGACAAAACTCAATAAACTTTCAAAACCAAGGCGATAAAATTTTTTGTAAGGGGTACATCAAGCAGAGTGGCATTCTGTGCTGCCCAGAAATCTGGTGAAGGATGCGGCGACCCGCCGTAGTTCTGCTCATTCGGAGCTTTTGGTTAGAATATTAGCCCTATATCAGCTCTTCCACCATGTTGTGGAGCCCCGTGCTAAGCAGCCTGTCTTACTCAGGGGAAGACCAATGGCCTCCTCACCCGCCTTGATAATAATTAATAAAGCTCCTATATGTCCTCCTTGCTGAGTAGACAGGGGGTTGACGTAAGTGATTCTCGAGAGGACAAAAGCTTGAGTTAATCGAAATGTATCGGATTCCTTGAGGCCTCGCTTCTCGGTGGCAACTCGCCTGATAATGTGTATCATTTGAGGCGGTGTTTGAGGCGCTGCAAAGATACGTCACTGTTTGTGTTGGCCTGGAGATGTAGGCGCTGGATCTTGATGCTGGGGCTTGGAGTGACGACCATCCATCAAGGAGTATTTGAATACGTTCCTTTATGTGTCGTTTGGAGTGAGGGCGGACGACAAAAAGCTGTGATTTTTTACATGAACACTGGAGGCCACAGGCCTTAGCAAATTAGCCTACTAGAAGTGAGATGTCATGCGTTTGTGTGACCTTCCTCTAATATTTTAGCTACTATCACAAGAGCAAGGCACGCACAGGGCTGCTAGACGTGCCGTGGATGGAGCGCACAGTGCCGCGTGAGGTTGCGCCACGCTATCACGTGGCATTCAGCGCGAATGCAGGGGGTAAACCCGCCTATGTGCTTGGTGAGTCCACCCCTTGTCTTCCCCGTCTCCGCGTGGGCTCGCAGCTGAATCGGTGAGACAACGGGCTCTCGCTTTGTTACGCTATTGGTTCCAGGTTAGATTCCTGGTCGTGCCAGGAAATTTTTTTATTTGTTTGCAGGAATTTTCTGTTGACACCAACGGTCGCAGAAGAACCCTTGTGGGGTAGAGGTAAAAAGCTTCGCTTTAAAAAGATTTCTTAGAACCTCGTTTTCGGGAGTAAAAAACATGCGCGCGAAAAGCACTCTTACATCGCCAAGGTTGGCATATTACGATGTATGCACTCGACAAGCCTGGACTGATGGGTTTGTTGGCATCTTGCCATTCTTGAGCAACACCGTACTTCCATAGGACAACAAAAAGGGGAGGCGGACATAGCGCTGTCTCGGCGTCTCGCTGTTCGCTGGAGTGTGTTAAAGGGGCTATGAAAGCAAAATGCAAGCTTTGTTTAATTTGACAGTAAGTACTTCCGGCAACTCGCTCAGCTCCACTGAAGCCGCAAAAGGCGTTTCCACTCCCCCTCCAAAGAAAAACGCAAGAAATGTTCAGAAATCAGCTTTTCAATTTCGTGCTACAGGGACGACGCAATGTGGGCCGGAATTTGGACATTTTTATCAGTTTGCTAACCCTGCGTATACAGTCAATTGATGTGATCTCCAAACTGTACTCGGGTAGATGGTAAGAATGGCAATAGCTCATGTCGTGTATCACTACATCGAAGCTACGGACCCGGATGTCTACGCTCGCGCCTTTTGAAACGAGAGTGCCCTATATGCGTAACATAGTATGCTTTTTCACACCCAGATTTTTTAATGCAAAGCTTTTTACCTCTACCCCACAAGGGTTCTTTCGCGACCATTGGTGTCAACAGAATATTCCCGCGAACAAATAAAAGAATTTACTGGCACTGCCAGGAAGCGAACCTGGAACCATTAGCGAAACAAAGCGAGATCCCTTTGTCTTACCGATTTAGCCACGAGCCCACGCGGAGACGGGGAAGACAGGTGGTGGACTCACCAAGCACATCTGCGGCTTTACCCCCTGCATTCTAGCTGGATGCCACGTCATACGTCATGCAACCTTACACGCCCCTGTGTGCTCTATCCACGGCACGTCTAGCGGCCCGTGCGCGCCTTGCTCTTGTGCTAGGAGTTACGAAAATTATATGAAGCTCAGACCAACGCATGGAATCTGACTTCTAGTAGGCCAATGTGCTAAGGCCTGTGGCCTCCAGTGTTCACCTAAAAAATCACAGATCCTTGTCCGCTCTCACGCCAAACGACACATCAAGGAACACATTCAAATACTCCTTGATGGCCAGGCCATCATTCCAAGCCTAAGCATCAAGATCCTGGACCTACATCTCCAGACCAACACAAAGCGTGACGTATCTTTGCAGTACCTGAAACACAGCATCAAATCATACACATGATCAGGCGAGTTGCCTACGAGAAGCGAGGCCTCAAGGAATCCGATACCTTTCGATTAATTTCAGCTTTTGTCCTCTCGAGAATCACTTACGTCAACTCCCTCTGTACTCAGCAAGGAGGACATAAAGATGCTTTATTAATGATTATAAAGGCGGGTGAGGAGCCATTGGTGTTCCCCTGAGTAAGAGAGGCTGCTTAGCACAGGGCTCCACAACACGGTGGAAGAGATGATATAGGGCTGCCTTTCTAACCAAAAGCTCCGAATGAGCAGAACTGCGGCGGGTCGCCGCATACTTCACCAGATTTGCTGGGCAGCACAGAATGCCACTCCACTTGATTTACTCGCGGACTCCCGGCGACAAGAACTAAATATGCTCCCTTTGCTTAGAAATATGAAACCCTCGCACGATGAGGTTCGCTGGCAAGCACGGGCTCAAGCGCTCAACACCGTGCACCCTCATGCGGTTATCTACCCTGACGCCTCCGATCATCGAGGGCAGTTGTACGCCATCATCGTGGGAACCTCCAGAACTAACCTCCTTGCGCCTGCCTCACTCAATACCCACGACATGATGGCAGCAGAAGAGGCAGCCATCGCCTTGGGTCTCACTCAATGGGGGGTTGGGAATTGAGTAACCGATTCCCAACAAGCCTACCGGAATTACCAGTTGGGTTGGGTGTCCCGACGTGCACTGCGTCTGCTAAAAAACCACTGCACAAACTATTCCATTCAGCCCTTCTGAACACCCGCTCACGCTTCCATGGAGGGCAACAAATACGCCCACCAACAAGCCGCCTGCGCTTTTATCTTCCGTGCTATGGAGCTGCACGAGGACATTCACGCGCTTGTGTCGGTCGGGGACATAATCCAGCATTATCGCCTTCAGAGACAGACCCTACCTTCACCTTACCATGACTTTTCCTGAGAAAAACAAAGTACTCTACGGAATATACAATCCGGCTCCTTCCCAGACCAGGCGCGTTTTCACTTAATGGACCAGAATCAATGCGACGCTGAATGTAAATATTGCTCAGAAGTAGGAACACTCCGCCACATAATCGGGGTGTGCGACTTTAACCCTCAGCACCGTCCTCTCTTTCTGTCAACCACACAAGTGCCATGGGAGATGCTGCTGTCCACCCTCTCTCTGCCTACCCAGCTTTAGTTGGTGGAGAGAGCACAGGCAGCGAGGACTCTATATGGGCTCCAGTGAAGAAGGAACCACTCCCCTGGGCCGCACTCTGGGCCGTTCAGAAATCTGAATATAGGTACTTTCTCCCCTATTCCTCCTTCTCCTCCGCCTCCTCGTTCTCCTCCTCCTGCTCCTCCTTCTTCTTCTTCTCTTCTTGTTGTTCTTCTTCTTCTTGTTCTTCTTCTCCTTTATCCTTCCTCTTCTTTTTTTTCTTTCCCTCCACCGTCTCGGCCGCCGATCTCGTCGCCTCCGTCCGCGGCGGCATAGAAGGAGAAGTGACATCGTCTAACACCGGGTTTGAGCTTCCGTTAATTTTATAAAAGCGTTTCCACTCATGTGCTACACCAATACAACTCAACCAACCACCGTTCATGCACCATCATTGATTTAACCTTACCAAGAATATCTCTTTGAAGTTATAAAGGGTGTGGTTAAGTGCGTTTCACTTCTGTCTGGCGTCACTATTTGTAGAGTGACGTTAGTGAATTTAAGACATGTCGCATGGGTAATCGTTGTGGGGGCCGTATACAGCTTTTCTTTCCAACCACCTTCACAGGGTGGATTGGCACGATTTTTTGAAGTCGCTACTGCAATTCAAAGAAGAATTAGTGCGTGAAATGAAGAAAACGCCGCGTATCACGTTCAAAATACTCGCAGTACAGCACTACTTGCGCCGCGCGGAGTAGCAGCCGGCTGCGGTGATGAGGCGCAGGGGTAACGCACATTGCCGCTCTTGGCTTCTTCCCGAGTATAGAAGCTCCACTACAATTTCCTAGACATTTTAAGTGGTGGCTTAACTAGGCGGCTGCCAAACAGGCAGACAAGATTACTTTATGTGACCTCATAGAAATATCGGAAAGTGATGAACACAAGTTTTGCTCACTAAGAAGACTGCTATCTCCTAAAAAAAATACTACTTTTATACAAAACATAAACAAATGATCTACATAATAAAGAAAACAGGTGAGGCTGCGGCGACTCACCAGCTTGCCGTGTTTTTATGACTTCGCGGTACCTGGTTTGTGCGGTTGGCGTCGGCCGACCACAGCTACCGCCAAGAGAATCGATTGTGTGATGTGCTAATGGGGCCTCTCGCTCAGTTTTATTCGTCCTTTTATTGAAAACCTGCCGTTAACACAGTGAGGAGCAGGTTCTTAGTGCTTGTTCTGCTGTACATGCAGAGGTAGCTCATTGGCTAAGATGTCGGGCTGTTGAGCCCAATGACGCGGGTGCCATCCCGGCTGGGGTGGTCAGTTTTGTCATGGCAAAAAAAAAAAAAAAAAAACGAAAGCTCCGGTTTGTTGAAAGTTAGGCGACAGTTAAAAATCCTCACGTTTCCAAAATTCATCCAGAGCCCTCCGGCTGCGGCACGTTAAGCCCCATTATTTCTATTTACTGCCGCTCTTTTGCGTCAATCCTGACGCCGTGTAGCGCAACATTTGCGTTTCTCAATATTTGTAGTGTTGTTGTTTCGGTTAAGCAATATTCTTTTGTAGCACCAATGGGGCTAAATGAGTTACCACCGCCTAGTTATCTGCCTAAAAGTAAGGTTGTACTTTGTTTTTACGGCCCAATTAGGTGCCTAAAGAACCTGCGGATTCGAGGAGCTTGAAGAGCAGCTTGGAAGCGGCGCTGCGGTGCTGGCCATTGGCGTTGGTGGTAATGACCGTGGAGAGAACTTACCACCTCCATCAGGTTGAAGATTCCGTTAGTCGTGCCGAGGTAGTTGCCGAAGTTGAAAGTAAAGCCTTGATCAACCGCGGCGAACGACAGTGGGGGCGCCGTCCTATAGTCGCCCTCTTCGCCTGTAAGGGGAAGAATACAGTACACTCGCGCTATAACGAGGTATCCTTAATCGAAGTATTGCTTCATTCGAAGTTTTTTAACGAAACATACTGCTTATAATGAAATCGATTTGTGTATTTTGCAATAACGGTGTTTTTTTTTTGTACAAGGCTTGCGTACACTATACGGGAACAGTGCTACGGAGCAGGAGTTCTTGGCCCTCAAAAACAGCCCGCTGGTGAGCTCGTAGCCGGAGGGCTTCATAAAAAAGCCCCTGTTCTACTCATTTAATGCAAAAGCTTTGTGCTTCGTTTCATAGATTGCGTGCAACGCAGTGTAGGCTAGGAAGTAGTCCGCGGCAAAACAAATTGTACCACTCCGCCTCGCGTCGTGCCTCAGTGGTATACGTGGTGAGCGCCTGTAAATAGAACATGTTTGAAGAACCCAGATGTATTTTCGAGCATTTTCGAGAGTAGAGTGTAGCATAGAGCGTAGCATAGAGCGAAATACAGCGTAGCATCAGAATGTTTGTAAAACACTCATAGTCACGAAGAGAGTAAGAACATATACCGCCATGTATATATGAGTTCATCTATCCTCCCTCTTTTACGAGATTAAATAAACATACTCTCGCCTTTCCATCTAATCGTTCTATAATATTGCTGCCTACATAACTGAAAGGGAACACAAGTGAAGTGACGAAATCGTTCATGTTGCCTGCCCGAAGCTCCTACTCGCTTATATCCCGACTGCGATTGGGAACGCGGCGCGATCTCTGCGTTTCTCTTATTTATTTATTTATTTATTTATTCATTTATTCACAATACTGTACGCCCTGCCGGGCTGTTACAGAGTGGGAACTACATCATACAATAACGATTCTAATTTACCAACAAAAGATTCAACTGTGTCTACATTTTCAAAGAAATCAGCGGCAAGGCAGTTCCAGTCGACAATCGTTCTGACAAGAAAAGTGTTTTTAAATGTGTCAATTCTTGGTGTATAGGGCATAATAGCGTGTGGGTGATTGGTTCGTGATGAGACTCTTCCTGGGGGACGCAAATAGAGATTAGGGTTTAAACTGAGCTTATTGTTGTAAAGCTGATATAAAAATTTTAGTCGAGCGATTTTTCGGCGAATGGCAAGTTGAGGGAGTTTAACCTCAGTGAGCAGGGTTGTTATTGACTGCCTCCTCTCATAAACGGAAAAAATAAATCGCGCTGCTAGCCTCTGAACACGCTCCAGTTTATTTATTTGATATTGGTGATGCACATACTGTAACACATACTGAAACCGAAAGGTTGTCAAATGACATTGCAGCACTTAAAGGAGCCATGAAGAGAAAATACAACTTCGTTTAATTTGAAAGAACTAGGATTCAGTATCTCACTCAGCTCCATTAGAGCCACGAAAGATGTTTTTTTAACGAAAAAAAGCAAGAAGTATTTAAAATCTTTCAAATTTTGCGCCACAGTGACGTGTTATGCGCAAGAATGACGTCATACGGGCCAACAATAAAACATAATTTTCAGTGCGTTAAGTGCACGTTAGCATTCAAGTGATGCGGTCAAATGGAACTAGAGGCCCCATTACAGACGTCCAGTCATGTGTCGTCGCGACAGGTCAGATAAGCGGCCGCCAATCGCACAAACAAGGTTCCGTGACGTCATAGAGAAGTTGCGGGAAATTGGCTAGGGGGTCGCGACTGCTTCAAACGTTTTCTTTAATATCTCCTTTATTTGTTCGAAGATTGCGATGATGTTGGTATCATTGTTATCGGGACTAAGAAGTCTTTCTAATAAACCCAACTTGTATTTTGTCTTCATGGCTCCTTTAATGTGCGGAAGCATAGTCTGTTGAGATGACACTAACGGCATCCTAGTCGTCATGATTATGTACACAATATTTGCAATTTTGTTGCTTTGAGCAGCTTTGCGTCCCACTTTTCGCGCCGCCGGAAGCATGCTATAACGATCGTTAGAGTTGGCAGCATTGCAGGCCATGAATAAAATGGAGTATAATACACTCGCTAGGCCGATAATCCGGCATCGATAACACAAGGACTGCATAAAAAATGTACGACAGTTCAAATAAAGTCAAAGCCCCTCTCTTGCGGGAAGGATGGTTGAAACTGGAAGCTTCATTCCATCAACGTGAGTCAAAGTCAGCGTAAAATCCAAATTGCTTCGACCGTGTCGGAATGGCGCTATCGGATGGATGTCAGCTTCGGTCCCGACCACAGGAAGCGTTTCTTTCGTGAGGCGCTTGATGTTCCTTCGCTTGTAATCATTATCGCTTCTTGATACCCATTGTGTAAGGTTGGCTTTCCAGCAGTGCGACTAGGCGAGACATCGAACGCTCTCAACCAGGCATAGAAATCTTCGCTTTAAGAAAAAAATTGGCCGCGTATCTGCTCCTTTCGTTGCAAATGCCGTCAAAATACGATAGTCTTTACGGACTTTTGCCAAGTAAAGGCTTCCCTTCACTTTCCCACTCACCTCTCATGTTGTTCCTCTTGCGTCGCGCTCCTCCCAAGGTAAAGACGCCAAAGGTTTGCTTAAATCATTTTAAATTTCCCGCGTTCCACTGCTCCAAACCGGGTGTCTCAATGCCAACGCTGCCGTACGGCGAAGACGCGCGTGAATCAAGGCGCCCTACTTCAACGTTTATAGAACCGCGTTTCCCTAGTCCACGTGCGTTCCAAGCAGAAAGTGGAACCTATCTAGTGGAACCTTTCGAAACTGTTGCCACTTGATTTCTTCAAACGCCGCCAGAAGCTATATGGCGCGGGCGACAGCAGGCGACGGCGGAGTGATATTTTTTTCTTCAGTTGATGAAGTATTTAATCTCGCCAAAATCAAACATGTACGATTTTTTATAAAGGAGCGCTGCAAATATCACTTCTGTATTAATTTGTTGTCTTATATATGCGTAATGTCTTGTTGTTTGACAAGTATGAACATTACACCGGACTTAGACGGGCACATTTAGCTGTGACTATATAAGACTATTGCGCAGGCATGTTTTACTTTGGCCGGGTGACTGAATCGAGTCACAGACAGACGGACAGAGAGACAGACAGATAGACATACAGACAGACCAAGATTTCTGAGTTCTGAGATCTGAAGATGTCTGAGATCAAGTAGCCCAAGGAAGACTATCGTCTTTAAAAAAATTACACCATCTTCCCACGTGGGAACCCTGAGGGGATGCAAAGCCGTGGAGTAGTAGCGTGTTAATTGGTTGTTAGTGTAAAGACACGTATAGTAGCGTATTAAATGTGTTCTTTATTTATCGAGTACTGGGGAACGTTTTGCGGCTTCTCGTTCTCGAATCGAGGAATCCGCTGTTCGACGCTGGCGTTTCGAAGCGTTGTCACGTTGCCGAACGCCACCCTCATCAGCTACTCGCCGCTGGTGTTTCAAAGCGGCTTCTCGTTCTCGAAGCGAAGAATCCGCTGCTCGACGCTGCCGTTTACGTTCGGCGTCGCGAGGTCTCCTCTGTGCAGCCTTGTCTTCGGAGGTGCTCGCGGTTGACAGTCTGCTGGTCTGCTGGCTGGAGCTATACTCCGTTTTATACATCAAGTGCAACGCTGTCAAAGCTAGCGCTCTTGTTTGCGCTGTGTGCTTCCGCGACCAAAAGTAGTGGGTTGCTTGCGGTGAGCCAGAAACAATAAATGATTCGCCGGCAACCTTAAAGCATAAATATTTATCATCAGCTTGACACAAAACGTCCGTGTTGCCGGACAAACGATCGAAATATGCGAGTTTGTATTTTATGTTTGTCGCTTTCGTATCAGGTTTTCACTCTCCGCGCAACCTTAAACGCCGTTTTTTGTTTACTCTTTGAGGAACCGTTGAAGAAATGGCGTCCAGATGTCGGGCTTCGACCACGCCTCCTGTGCGCATTTTTTCGAGGGTTTGCACATCAAAGTTGGCAAAGAACGCCAAGCAAGTAATTGCAAATGTGTACGCCCGTACCAGGATGCGTTTCCCGGCGAAATGTGTGCAGGAAGTACTGAGTGTTGTCAGCGAGGACACCGGGGTGTCTCCCCGTACCGTGGAGAAATTGAAGGCGGAGTATCTGCGGGGGAATTTGGTGTCTCCAAAGCGAAGACCTCACGACGTGATGATATCAAGCACGCGAACCGTCAAGCATGACAGCTTCACAGTCCATGCCACCCGTCTGTAAGTGCAGAGCATGTACGCCAAGAGGGAGATCCCAACACTGGACAGTGTGCGAAAGGCTGTCAACGAAGACGACGACTTGCCGAACTTCACGAAAACCACCTTGTGGAGGTTAATGGAGGACATGGGCTTCACGTATGATAAGAGAATGCGGAAGCGTGGCATCATTGTCTGGCGCCGTAGGTACCTGTGGGTGATCAAGGAATTCCGAAGACAGGGCAGGGGGGAATCGTTGATGAACTTACCAGGATTGTGTGACCTGTCAGCAGCGGCTTTGTTCACGAGGGTCAACTGGCAGATCTGGAGCTTGGACGCCTTTCTATGCAGCCTCTCGCGCTTTTTCAAGGTGAGCCGATTCCCCGAGAAGGCTTTGTTACCGCGACAAAGCAAACTGCCATGGGTGTCTCGTCTTGTGGTTTTGTTTGTGGGGTTTAAAGTCACCAAGTGACCCGTGCTATGAAAGTACATTATAGTGCTGTCCTGTTCGGTCGCGAAGTGTATACAGCCCGAACAGTCATATAACTTCTGCAAAAACTGGGTGGAAGAAAGGAATGAAACGAAGAAGACGGAACCCACCAGGAAATCGACCACACGTGCTTTCCTATAAATAAAGTTTGTTTCTTAAACCGCGGAAGTCAGCCTCCTCTTGCAATATTTGTGTATGAAACACAATCCGTATTGCCCCTGTATGCATTTATGTATGGCAACAAATCTCCAACTCATGAGCAAGTACTGTTTTTTGTCACAGCATTTACTTAACACAAAAACAGGCCATATCATGGTTCCGTATGTAAAAACAACTGACGTATGGTTCTCTTGCCAATAAGAGCCTAGCTTAAAGATCTCTCTTTTCAATCACAAAAGAAAATATAACTTTTGTTTCCTGGGTGAAACATTGTAGTGAAGGAATAAATAAATCAAGCACAAGAATTCACGAAAATGTTGCATATATTCAGATGGAAAGGGGCGAATAACAAATTTAAAATATGTATTATGCGTTTCTGTGCTAGAAATCAGTATTCTAAGGTACAGAAATCTGCTTTCTGGCCTTTCCCATGAATACCAAATAATACGTTGTTCACGCCCAGTGCCTCGGGCTACTCTTCAGTGCAGTGCCAAAATCGGTTCCAAACTGTTTCTGTAAAAACTGAACCCGTTGCTCTGCTGAGTGTTTTAAGAGAGGCCCAAAAAGAAGTGGATCATCAGGACAACGGCGAAAACGAAAGTTGAAAGTGAGCACCTGTTGGTAATTCATCCTGGTTAGAGCAGCTGTGCTAACTAATCAATGAATTAACGTGTTTTTCTTAGACAAAGTTCTCGCTAGAATCAACGAGGTAAACTGACAATGCTGCAGAATCGCGAAAAAATCGCCATTGCTGGTCAAACATCGGTGCGAGCTTGTTTCGGCCCGCATAAATGAGCATGGTATGCATCCAATGAACCCATACGTGCAGTTCATTTCCGCATGCGCGTAGTGTTTACGTTAATGGGAACGAAATAAGATTTACAATCGAACTCGCTGAAGATGTGATAAAAAATAAAAAGAAACTCGGAACGCGGTTTCGAACCCATGTACTTCAAAATTCAGCGTCTTTTCTTCAGAGCGACGCGTTAGACCACACGGCAAAAAACCGCGCAGAGCAATACACCTTCTTTCTTTGCGGTCTACTTGCGTAGCCTTCACAGCGTTGCACTTGATGTATGAAACGGAGTATAGTTGAAGGTGTGGCAGCCAGTTCGCTGACGGAATCGTTGGCGTCCATTTGCAGTCATCGGACGGCGCAGTACCGAAGAATCAACTGAGCGGAGCGCGGACCGGGTTTATTTGCAGAGAGAGTGGAGAGGAAGAGCAGCGCGCATGTGCGTGATTAGACAGCTGGTGTGGAGATGAGGAGGGGAGAGAGTGGTGTTATCACAGGTGGTGCGGAGAGAAGGAGAGGTGCGGACGCCGACGGAAGACGGAGGGTCGACTAAGAGATGCTTTGCATCTAAAACAGGGCAATCGAGCTGACAACAAGGTCTGGATGGCATTCGAACCAGGAGCCCCGGTGACATGAGACGGCCACGCATCTGCAACACAATCCAATCTTAGCGAGTGTATGCAGTGAGTATAATAAAGCCGGACAGGTGGGAAATGCGTTGTTGGTCCGCTTTCTTCCCGATTTCAGCAACATTTCTCCCTAAATTCGAGGCCTATCCCACAGCGAACAGTTGACTTGAACAGAAAGAATTCGGTGCGCATTAATTTCGGCGATTGTACTAGCACTGTATTAGCGAAACGGACAACTTTTCTATGAGTTTAAATGATAGAGTGAAGCTGCATACAATGTGGCTATGCAGACCTGCAGGATAGGAAAAATATTGACGTCGTGATTGCCGACGAGCCACTAGTCGCTGTTACAAAAAATAAAACTCTCAACCATAGTCGGTACAAGTTTAGAACAGCACGAAAACGGCTGTGTCGATATTTCGGCGCACAGTGCGCATCCTTAGATGATGAAAATAATTCGAGCCTTCTCCTTACAGCGCGCCTCATAGCCCAGTTGTAGCTTCGGCGCATAAAAGCACAGAATCAGACAATTTAATAATAACAAAGAAAATTTCCCCGCGGCTTAATGTCACAAGAACCGGCTGTTCCTATGCACAGCGCAAAGAGTTCGGTACAATGAGTATTTTAGGAAGCACAAAATACAAGTGGGCGCAGTAAAAACTAGCAAACCTAATGTTTTGCGAGTTCAAATATTTATGTCAAACATAGTTAGAACTGTGGATGATGTCGCGCATTAATTCAATATCCTGTCAAACGTCGAGCTTGTAGACATCACCCCTCGTTGCCTGCGCGGAGGAATATACAACATGTGCTGCTGTCGTTTGTATCCTGTACCGTAATATAAGTAGGGAAAAAGGCTTGTGCAAGCCTGCCTGGCTATGTTGGTCACACAGGCGAACGCCAGTTGTAAAGGCAGAGAGACTGAACGTGGTGGCAAGTAGGCTGCGCGAGGGCATTCTGCCTGTTGTCGCTGCCATGCGCACGACTAAGCAATGCGAGTCACAGTGAATACAGCCTTAGTGTAGATTAGGATATCTTGATTTTGCCACAAGGAGATAGGAGAAAGCGATCGAATTGCGCAGTGCACGCGATTACCTGTGCTGGTGAAGTTCATCGTGATTGCTGCGCTGAGCGGCGGAAGCGGCGGCCTTGGCTCTTCTTCTTCTGAATGCGGGAGCCGCCTCTTAGCGCGCGCAGTTTTTAAGGTAAGGATCATAACCATGGTCATGATGATAAACTTAATGAGATTCCCCATGTCTTATCTGCAAAAAGGCAATATCATGTTGCATACGCTGTTTTAGGCATGACATCTCTTTAGCACTGCACAGCACTTTTTCAAATGTTTGGTGCCGCAGTGCGAATGTTTCCGGTGACCTATAGATTAAAAATAAACAGCATTCCCCAGTATACCGAGGTTGCGACGTTCCATTTTCCCCAACAGTACACAGCCGGCACTTCGGACACGGTGCAAAGCATCACTTAAATGCAGTGATAGGCTGTCCAACGTACCTGAAACAACCAAAAATATACCGAACTTTCGTTGCTTACTAAAACGGTGGCTACAGTTTATTCAGAACACTTTTGCTTTCTTGCATTTCCTATGCGAAACAGGAGCCAACAGGTATTTGTAATATACATCCGCTGCGGGAGGCGACTGTATCAATTACCACTGGGCTAGCCTTACAAGGTGTCACAATAGCAGAACAATGAGGCTGACGGGTGCTCCGTGAGTGGTAGGTGCAGCTTTCGGATATGTTTTGTGGGAAAAGAAAATGAAAAGAAGTGCACGCGGGACATTCTTGAGCTCTTAAGGGAGCTCACCTGGATACAACCAAGTGCAGGGCAAGGGGATTAAAGGGGAGTGAAAGGATAAAGTAAAAAGAGAGATAAAGATGTAAAGTGACGATAAAGAGTAAGAGATAAGGCTGTCAGCCCGGGAACATCAGTCAGACTTTACAGTCCGGGCTACAGCCCTTGCGTGAGGCCGGTCATCTCCATGTAACGTAGAAGATGTGCGAAGACATCCCGTTGGGTTGCTACAGGCCCCCTCGGGTACAGAAGGCCCTGCATGCAGGCCCCAGGAAGGGCTTGACGGTAGAGCGCTCGGCGGAGCTCTGCTCTCGGTCCCGCGTGGTGGGGGCAAAAGCACAGTAAGTGCTCCAGCGTCTATGGTTCCGAAAAGTCCGCACATGCAGGGAAGTCTTTGCGCTTGAGTCGGTGCAGATGCTCCGCCACATGGCAGCAGTCGAGCCGCATGCGGAGCAGCAGGCAGCGGGTGTACCTGCTGATACGTGCAGGCAGCGGTCGCGGCGCCAAGCCACTCACGGCCCGATGGTCGAGGTGCATCGTCCGGCAGGTGCCCGTGCGTAGAATGGCTGCGTGCTTGGGGAGTGAAAACACGCGTCAGCAGAGGGGAAGTCAAAATCGCTGGCAAACGGCTTCAAATCACAAGATCAGCGTTAGGTGCCTTAAGAATTTTTTAACAGCGAAGCTGTCGTTATTGGCCGTAATTACCGCGTTGCAAAAAGCTCAACGAGCGCGTACCCACTTAGGGTTATTGGCAAATATGGGCCCCATAAAAAACCCCTCCAGCATTCGCCGTAATGGTGGCGACGCTTGCGCGGATCCAGACAGACACGTCATAATGTACTCCCCTCGTTCGTTCGTACTCGTGTAGACGTGCGCATGGGCTCGGTACAGTAGAAGAGCCCACGTGTGCGGCAGCGTCTAAATTCACCCTGCTTGTGAGAGGTCACCGTGGCCGCCGCATTCTCTAGAAGCCATTATGGATAATTAGAGACATAGCACAAGTGTGCCACTCCTTCCCGAGACCACTTGCAGACCCCACGAGTCGATGAGGAAGAGCTGGTGGAAGTCTACAATGCTGAGGAGGAATTTGCATCCACCACTCGCCGCAAACAAGACGACGACCTCTTCGATGCATATGATGACGATTACTAGCACCGTAATAATGCAAATAAACAATGACACTGAAACTTAACCATGTGTCCGGCAATGCTCGTGTCCGGCATTTCAAGTCTAGTCCCGCAAGTCAAGCCTAGTCTTGCGCGTGAGTTTAATCTTCCCTGAATTTACATTCCGGTACAAAGTAAAAAAAATGAAATTGTAGGAGCTTATTACATCTAGCATTTAAGGCCTTCTGGTGGGCCTTAAACGAAAGTAATATACGCCTGTTTACGGATGAAATGGAGGAGCCGAGTGCGCAATGAGGGCACGCTCGGTCCCGTCGCAGGGTCATGTGCCTGCACATTGATGGCGAGGGGCTCAGCTAGAAGACCAGTCTGTGTGCTGGGGCTCACGCTAGACCGCGGCGTCAACTTCCGCCCGGCCGGCAAGAAACTCTGAGCGAGGGCAGAGATGGCAACCCCGGCCACGCGGTACATGGCCGCCCGGGACGGCAACTGCTCCGCAGCGAACGGCCCTGTGGCTCTAAATGCCTCAGCTATGGGGCTGCTCATGTACGCGCTCCCGCTGGTCAACCTGCGTGAGCCCAACTGCGGCAGCTGGAGGGCGACCTCCGCCGGGGCGTCTGAACCTGCCTGCGCCTGCCTTGAGACTCACATTGCAAAATGACGCTGGCTTAGGCGGAGGCATGGACGCTCCAAATGACGGCAGAGCAACGCACCTTGGGCAACATTTATTGGCTGCGGCGGGCCGAAGGGCGCTGAACCCTACAGAAGCGGCTCCGCACGCATCGTCACTCGCCTCACTCGCGCATGGTCACTCGCATACAGCTGGTGGTGGCCTCGTGGAAGCGACACCCCCCGCCAGCCGCTGGCTGTCCTGGTGGCCGAGGTGCACGTGGATATCCCGGGCCTGCGCAAAGAGCGGCGGACGTCCCATTGCGGGCAGCTGCAGCTGGCCTGAGCCGTCGTGTGGGACGACCTCGAGGGCCACACCCTGGCCTACACAGACGGCTCGGTGCGGCAGCGGCGGGGTTCGGCCATGGCTGTAGCAGTGTTGGAGAAGGCCACCAGGCAGGCCCGGCTGCACTGCGCCGCGTCATCGGCCATGGAAGAAATGGCGGGCCTAAGGCTTGGTCTGGACCTGCTACTGGAGCGGGAGCAGTAGCGGTCCCAGAGATTGGTTTTGGGGGGGGGCGATTTTTTTTTGTGGGGGGGGGGGGGCGAGGCGAATAAAGAATCGCTCCCTTCCTTGCGCCAATTCTGCGGAGGTGGTGATAACCATGGAGGCGTGTGCGCGTATGCTGTGCAACCCGCTGGGATTTACCTTCTCGCAAGTGGAATGCTTAAAAAAACTAAAAATAACAAAACTGAGGACCTCTTTGGGGGGGGGCGACCGCCCCCTTCGCCCCCCCCCCCCTTGGGACCGCCACTGAGCGGGAGCCACCCCTCGAAAGCTGCGTCCTGCTCTGCGATTCGCGGTTAGCCTTCCTGTGCATCTGGGAGGGCTACCCGCGCTCACTCCTCGTGCTCAGCAGCACAACGCCTCAGCCACTGAGCAACCGCGGTGGGTGCTTCTCTTCACACTGACAGCGGATACCAGATGAGAGGGACCCCAGGAAATCCCCGGACCGCGTACCCAGTGCAAAGCCGTTTTGGACGGCACTGTAAAGCAAACGCTGTTAAACTATGTACTGTGATTCAGTAGCAATCGTCGTCATCTCTTTCTTTGTCGTCTTCCGACGGCACAGTCACAAAGGGCAAATCCACTTGCAGCGCGTCCTCGCCACGGTGTAGCTTGACTTCTTTGTCAGCTCCTGCGGTGGCTGTCTTCCCGTGTGGATTGTGAAAGGATAGCTTGACAGATTCGTCCTCGTCGTCATTGGCGCGGCCGACCCGTGGCGCGCTAGTCTTTACACGACGAGGATAATGAAGGCGAGAGCTCATCATATGACGTAAGCCATAGAGTTGCTTACAATATACACGAGAGAGGAATCTGGCGCTACCGTCTATGCGGTTGAAATCAAGGCCATCTTTGTCGTCATGGGCCGCCATTATAACATGCCCTCACCTTAGTTTCATCATTGGCTTGGATTGAAACGCTTTAGTGACCGCTAATTTAAACAAAGTGCCACAAAAACGCGAAGAATAGTGCGCAATTATAGAAGTGGAAAAATAAAACATTTGTTTTATAACTAAAGAAAAAGGAAGTAAAGCATATTTTTGCCTGGACGGTTGTGGCTGCTATTCTGCGGCCAAGGTGGTAGTTACGAACAATGTAAAAATTTGGGGTAAAAACTCATAAGAGACTCTTATTTTATTAATTTTACTGTTATTTGAAATAATAAGGTGTTTGAAGAGTTTGGAAAGATCTTTGATCGTGCCTATGAAAACGTCGCCCTCGTGGTGAACCAGTGCACCATCCGTCAGCTACAGTTTAACAAAACTTGCTGCTTAGCGAGTTGATGAAGAAAACTTGAAGAACAAAGAAAACATGGCGTTAAACAGTCGTAGACGAAGGCAAGATAGGACGGAAACAGGCACCGGTATCTGTCTTCGTCGAAGTACGTTTTGTTTCTTCTTTTCGTCAGCGACGAGCAACTTGCCCCTACATCCCCCTTCCAGATGACTAAAGCCTCCGCAGTGACAATCCTCCAATGACATTGCCGCTCTTTCCGCAGCAAACGCTTTCAACTCGGCCATTATACTCAGCAACACCAACCTGACATTTTGGTCCTACAAGAATCGGACACCCCTTCACCAAAACTCAGAGGCTACGAAGCATACACTCGAGATCTGAGTCACCGCACCGCCACGCTCGTATCCAAGACTCTCGCCGCCCAACTAGATAGTATTGCTTCGCCCATCGCTCATACCTTTCTGGAAATTCTGCCCTCCCACCCGAAGAGCACATGCCTGTTCATTCTAAACATCTACAACCCTCCAACGCACTCCCTCACCACCATCGACCACCTCATCCACAACAGAATTTGTACCTCTTGCACCGCTCCTCTCATTGTTTTAGGTGATTTCAACACTCTGCACCCCGCATGGGGCTATCACGACGCAACCAAAAAAGGGGCAACCTTACTCAACGCCACTCAGCAGCACGTTCTCACTCTCTGCAACGACCTTACCATCCCTACACGGCTGGACAACAGTGTATCACAAGATACGAACCACGACCTCACCTTTTCACATAATATTTCCTACCTGGAATGGCAGTGTCTTGAAGACACATTGGGCAGCGATCATCACAGTATCCGTATCACTATACCCCGCCTCACACTGAAACCTCGCATCGGTCAAGCCACACTCACCGACTGGGAATCCTTTCGTAAAGATCCTGAATTTGTCCTAGACACTATCAATTAATCACGGCCTAGACACTATCAATTAATCAAGCATTTCAAGACAATTCCTATGACGGTGGAGAATCCCTCTGTTGACTCCCATCTTCTACATCTATGGGAGGCTCGCCGGGGCCTCGTTCGTCGATGGCGGAGGCAAAAATAGAATAGATTCCTGAAACGTCGAATTGCTGCCCTGACTCAAGAAGCCGCTATCTACGCTCACACCCTTCACAAACAAAACTGGTCTACCTTCTGCGACCAGCTCCAAAGAACACTCAGCAGTAAACGCATGTGGCATCTCCGTAGCATTCTTGGCTAGAAACCTGCCAAAACTGCCACCCACAATCACGTCCGCCGTCTTCTTCACAACTATCCCCATTCGAATGATCAGGAACTAAAAGAGCTCAAGGCTAAACTTTTTACAACCGACAGCAATACCTCTCCTTTCTGCCACGCTGATTACACCGGCGCTCCGAATCCTGCCTTTGACGCTCCCTTTACGCTGCAAGAACTTGACCAAGCTATCTCTTGTCTCACTAAAAATACCACTCCCAGCCACGACCGTATAACTCACAAAACTTCCGTAACTTGGGCAATGCCCCTCTAACCGCTTTACTAGATTTCTTCAACAACCACTGGACAAACGGCACCCTCCCTCCGCAATGGCGGCACGCAGATATATCACTAATTCCTAAGCCAAACAAGCCAATTCAGCTCTCCAACCTTCGCCCCATCTCTCTCACCTCCTGTCTAGGTAAACTCTTTGAGCGCATAATTCACACCCGCCTCACTACTCACCTTGAAGACAACGACCTATTCTCTCACACCATGTTTGGCATCCGCTCACACCTCTCAACACAAGATGTTCTCCTACAGATCAGAGAGCAAGTCATCGATCATCTCAGCAAAATTCATCCCAGTGCCATCTTAGCCCTCGATGTAAAGGGCGCTTTTGACAACGTCACACATCAGGCCATCTTAGAAGGACTTTCAGAAACCCAGTGCGGTGTGTGTACATACAACTACGTGCGGGTCTTTCTTACCAACCTAACTGCCACCCTTGGCATTGGACCACTTCGATCTGACACATTTCGCACACCTCCCGAAGGAACCCCACAAGGATCAGTTATATCACCCCTCCCCTTCAACATCGCTCTCCTCAAGCTCCCACCTCTCCTTCAAACCATTCCTGGTATCCACCATGCCCTATACGCTGATGATTTAACTCCTTGGACGACCACCGGCTCTCCTGGCACACAACAATATACCCTACAACAAGCCATCGACACCATTCTCGTTTAAATCCGTCCTCGAGGCCTCACGTGTGCCCACAGCAAATCAGCACTCCTCATCCTCCGCTCCCGAACTCCTGGGCGATCTCCAGTACCCACACCCGATCCTGCTCCAACAATCGGTTCCACACCCATTCCTAAAGTACACACCCTTCGTGTACTCGGAGTCGAATTTCATCAAGATGGCTCTGGCGCTGCAGCTCTTCCACAGCTTCAAGGTACTGTCACCAAACTTACCCATCTCATCAAACGCATCACAAACCAACGTCAGGGCCTCAAAGAAGGCGATGCAATACGACTAATTCAAGCACTTTTAATTAGTCGCATCACATATTCCACCCCATACATCGCCCTCAAACCCAAAGAACGGGATGAAGTCGACATACTAATTCGAAAAGCTTTCAAAATTGGACTTGACCTCCCCGCTCAAACCTCTACCTGTCGTTTCTTCCAACTCGTAATCCACAACACCCTCGAAGAACTCCTGGAAGCTCAACGCAACAGCCAACTCTCCAGACTCCTCCTTACCACTACCGGCCGACACGTCCTCCAGGTCCTCGGATACCCGACTCCACCTGCTTCACAAGCCCTTGAGCGCATTCCATCTTCAATCCGGTCCCACATTACTGTCTCCAAAATTCCTAACAATATGCACCCAGAATTCAACCAAGGTGGAAGGCTCTCCCAGGTTAAGCATCCTCGATCACAATTCCACTTTCACCCCGATACTCGCTACACCGACGCCGCCCTCTACCCCAAACGCCAGGTTCATGCTCTGGCGGTTGTAAACTCAGAAGGCACACTTCTCACCTCCCAGCAAGCCTGCCGTGACATTCAACGTGGACGCATCTCACTTCCCGCATTACGCATACTCGCATCGATCAATCCCCTCCCCGAGCTGTACATCGTCTGGACCCCTGGCCACTCGTCCCTCGAGGGAAATGAGGCGGCTCACGCCACTGCCCGCGCCCTTGCACACTAGGTATTTCCCTCAGGAACAGAACCCACGGTCCAGCCTCCTCCACCTCCCGCTGTTCCATCACGCTACTATGACATCCTGCACCATTATGGCAACCTTCGCCTCACTTTGCCTCAACCTCCTTCCTCCTTGGTTAGTTGAGGATGACCTCAACTAACCAAGGAGGAAGCAGTCATCTGGGGTCGATTGCAACCAAACCCCTATTACAACGCACCCATCCTCCACGCTATCTCCCCTGCCCAACACACCCTCACCTGTCAACTCTGCCCCTCTCTTAGTAGTACCTACCACATGGTGTGGGCCTGTCAAAACACCCCATCGCTTACCCCCAATCTCAGACCTTCCACAGAACAGTGGGAGGGCCTGCTGACAAGCTCCCGTCATGCTGACCAGATCTTTCTGGTCACCCGTGCCAGGGCAGCAGCCAAGGCACAAGGGTATCTGGACTGAGGCGAACCCACCTCACCAAGTGACGGCTCAACCCCCCCCCCCCTCCGTTTGCGCTATTAAATGTTTCTTGTCTCTCTCTCGTCAGCTACAAATTTCGGGGCGGCATATTACCCGCTCAGTCATATGTCATTCCACTGCGGCATGATCCACGTCAGGTACGATCACCCACTGCCTGCTGTTTAACCGACACGGCTACCACAGAACAGGGAGGATTTCGGCTTCCTTGTAGCTCGTAGACGTTGTAATGCATAGTGAAGGAAGCAAATCCCCCCAAAATTTCACCATCTTCCCGTAGGGGAACCCTGAGTAGTATGCAGCAGCCATGGGGTCGACTCAAGTTCCCGTTAGTTTTCACTTTGTCATTTCCGTTAAGTTGAGGTTCGTAGGTACCGTTATATTTTCGGGAGCCCGAGGTTCCGGATCGGCCTGTCGCTGCTAGATGAGACCAGGAGAGGAGAGGAGGCGGAGGAGGATGCGCATACGTAGTGGGGGTGTGGGCGCCGCACAGCGGCGGGGGGAACAGGCGCTACCATAGGCTGCTTCGCATCTAAACCCGCTTAAGAATCCAATTGTCATGCCAAGCCCAAGCCTGAAGCGGGGGTTTTCCCGTGAACCACATGACGACATGGCTTGCCAGATGCAGTTTCCACTCTAGTATACTTACTATGAAGCTCTATGGCGTAAGCTAACGCGCAAGCCTGCACGACGCCAGGCGGTCCCCGCGATGCACGCACTCACGCTTGCTCGGGGTTTTCTGTCTACGCTAGAAGGGTTTGTGTCGGCTTCAACAGCTCTGCCGTTAAAATCCTTTGTTTTATCTCTTGAACTGTAGTGCTCAATATTCGTTTTATTTTGGTTGGCTGGGAATATACCATCTCCAAAACATAAACGAGGTAACTCGAATGTTCTACGCGTGGGTACCGACATCAGCGCGGCGTTATCCTCTCTCACTGGGTAGACAAAACTCAGCGCCTTTCATGGTAACACATATATCTGTAAAATGCGACAGTCACCTTCGGGCACTGTAATGATGCGAACGAAACAGTTTCCCTACTAAACGACAATCGACGTTTTTTGTCAGCTCGCGGAATTTATCATTTTCCTCTGCAGAAAGTACGATTTTGTTTCCACGAACGGAAAATGTTTAATCGAAAGCAGCTACACGTTCCAAAGTTTAATCTATGTATTAGCAAAAGATGGCGGGCAGGTAACTTGGTGTTTTACTTTTTTTCCGTCGTATGGTTTTGTAAACTGGCGTGCGGTTTTAGGGAGATTTTAATAATCCATTCTGAATATGTGGCGAGGTGAAAGCTTAGTGATCTGGAAAACTGAGATTAACTAAGGTTTCGCCCGTTTGGGATTGTCCGCCTGGTCGTACGATGTTCGTTCCCCGAAAAAAGCGAGCTGATAATTAGGTAGGGGGGTAATAAAAGATCTTATTCGATATTTTACAATGAAGTACGGTTTGGCAATGAGGCCGCTTTTTCATAACTCGCCTCGCCAAGAATTTCTACTTCGTTGGTAGAATTATGCAAATATGATTGCTGTACGAGGTGTGGCCTTTCGCTTTGTGGCAACCAGATGTCGCGCTTTTCACGGCACATAACTTCATTACCCACAGCTAAGTGTTGGCGGCAATTATTATGCCGAAACAGAAACTCGAAGCGTGCGGCCTCCCTTGCGCATTCCGAGGCTGATATATGCGGTCGCCGACACCGGCGCGCCCTCTTCCGGTCCTACGGCAACGTCACGTCTGGTCGCCGGTAATGACCGCCCTTTTGTTCAGTTTTGTTTCCGTACACGCTTATATTTAGGAGCGCTTCGCGCTGCGCGCACACCTATTTCAAACAAAGTGTTTTACATTCCCTGCCCTAGTTATTCCGTAATTACCCGATTCTAACGCGCACATTTTTTTCCGGAAAAATAGGCCGAAAAATCGCATGCGCATTAGAATCGGATACGAAACCGAAACTGCCGAAACAGCGGAAATTTCATCCCACCCATCGCCATCGCCATTTCAAGATGGCGCCAAAGCCTTTAGCAACAATTTTTCGAACGCAGGAGGCATAGGCGCCTAGGCTTTTTCATCGGCGTTCACACAAATTGTCAAATCGTTCCACTTGCGCGCTTGATAACAGCAATGGCAGCAGCGGCTCTCACGCGTTCAAAACGAGCGGTCGGCTGAAGCGTGCGCCTCTGGAGAAGCTCGCGGGATGGGCGTGCGAGGCGTGGGCCACGATCCCATCGACCATGGTTGAACGTTCGTTCAGAAGCGTGGCATCGCGAACGCACTTGACGGCACTGAGGACGAGATAATGTCGTCAGCGGAAAGCGACGAGGAGTGAGATGAATGAGATCACTTCGGGAAATAAATCGCCCATTTCTCTCGCATTCATTTGTCTGGGTCACAAAGTTCCGTGCGCGTTACAATCGGAGGTGCAAGTTTTTTCGTTTTTTTTTTTTGCTAGGAAAATCGGGTGCGCGTTAGAATCGGGGGCGCGTTAGAATCTGGTAAGTACGGTGTGTACTCTTTTATTACAGTATTTCTAAGTTTGCAGTGCGGTTGGCCTCTAATGAAACGCCATGTTCATAAAGGCGGTGTGTTGTAAGCGGCGCTAATTTACGAATAGTGCCGGCGTCGACGCAGGGCAGGCAGTGCATGGATGATGGAATCAATTACTGGTTGGGTTAGTTGTGTAAGGACGACGCTTGGCGTTTCCGGAAGTGCAGGGAAAAGCAGACTAGTTTCCCGCATTTCTCCTCACGGCGCATTAAAGCGGCGGGTAGGAATGGGGGCAGTTCGTAATTTGCGAGGGTTATATGTCGAAAATTTGTAATAACCGCAGTAACACAGGAGGGGCAAACTCCGCTGCATTTGTGAGCGTCGTGAAGATGACTAAAAAAACCACATTTGGCTCAGGTATCCACGAGCGCGTAACTTGGCTATTCCGCCGGATTACTGGCCGTACCTCGGAAAACTGTTGAGTTCTTTAATTACTTGATCCTTCAGGGCGATGAGCAGGCGGTTGAGTATCATTATAATTACAGTGACGATTACGATGATGATGACCAATCTTTGGTACAACCAAAAAGCACGCGACCGGAATTTTTTTATTTCCCCGTTATGGTATAAACAGCCCCCAGGAGAGAGGCAGAGGGGCCCATCGTGAAGGGGCCAGTTCTTTCATCGGCCAAGGGTCAGACGACGTTGCAACGCTCTGGCACAGCGATAAGGCCGCTCCAGTTGCTCCGGTGTCTCCTTTTCCTGTTACCAGATAGCACAGCTTTGTCGTCCGTCGTTGTGGTGCAGAGGACCCGCTTCAATTTCTTGCCATCAAGGGCAAAGGTTGGAGTCCGGCTGTCACCTAATTTATTTCGTTTTAGATCTTTAGTTACCCTTAAAATTTTCACGGCTTAGCTTACTTTACCCGTTTGTACGAGTCATTTCTCTTTTTGAGTTTACCGCAGGTTAGTTTACATTACGTTACGTTAGCAAGAGGGAAATAATGCCAGCCGCTGTATTTTTTCTGCGGAACGCCGGTGGATGTCACTTCAGAGGTGTGATTATAGTAACGCCAGCTGGCACTCAGGACCTTGTGGTAATGCCGTTGTTAATACAATTTATATGTTTGAACGTGGCGATCTGTTATGTCTGTTTTTTTTTACGAAAACGCTTTTTCCAACAAACTCTGAAGATAAATGCAGTGCTTACTTCTGGTATTACGGTTGCTAACAGAATCTGCATGTTCTTCACCCAACTTCAGCACCGTGAAAAGTGGGGAATGACCACACTGCCGCGATGTGAATTATTGCATCAGTCATTGATATAAATCCTTTACTTACTTCGTTCGTGAAAGTCGCATGACTGATCGGCGGAATTCCTTGGTAATAAGTGCTTTATTGAATCTGTTTATTTCATAAGTCAATTTATGACTCGTTGTCCAATCAACTTAGACATGTGCATCTGTCGGCGTATGTTTGAGATGCGACTGCATGGATATGCTAGGCAGCTGCTATACTAAAGAGGCGTTCTATCAAATTATGGCTTGCTTAAAATTGTTCGAATGAAATGGTTGATCTCCCGCAGGTACTGAAGTTAATGATAATTTGTGTTCGAATAAAATTTACTCTGTGTGATTGTTTTATAGTTGATAAGGCATTCGCCAATTCCCCTCTATGGGCACCCTCACATTTTGTATCATATGATGTATACGAGTGGTACATATCACAAATGCGGAAATAGTGGGCCCTACAGCCGACGTTGAAGGGGACCGTGGGGGACCGTGGTCCCCTTCAACGTCGACGGGGAACCGCGATCCCCTTCAAAGCCGACGGGGAACCGCGAAACTGGAACCATTGCCAATTCCGCAAACTAGACGCCCCAAGTGCGCACACAAAATAGGATCCTCGCCAAGCCGCAGCTGACTGCTCTTTTCTTTTCTCATAAGGAAATCCAGGTCCACCCAGTGCTTTGGCGAATGCCTCATCAACTATATAACAATCAAACGGAGTAAATTTTATTCGAACACAAATTATAATTAACTTCAGTACCTGCGGGCGATCAACCGTTTTATTCCAACAATTTTAAGCAAGCCATAATTTGATAGAACGCCTCTTCAGTATACGCCCTTTCTATGTTTGTCAACAAACCCGCCTGCGCGCTGATTGGTTGCCCCTAGCGGACTTCCGCCGAAACTGCTTCCGGCTCCTCTAGTCAGTGTGTTTGCCGGGCTGTTTACACGTTCGTGCCTTCGTCTCTTCACCGAAAAAGAAGTGTTTTTACACAGTTGAGTTGCGTGTTTCTCCGGACCGTGATGTCGAGTGACTATTTTAAAGGCTTAGAGCCCGATGCGCAGCTTCGCTACCGTGAGAAGCTATCTTTTAAAGGCGACGAGCTGCCTGATCCCCTCGATGGCGATGCAGTGCGGTTTTCGTACACATGTGGCCAGAAGAACCTTCCTTCTGTTACTGTTACTGACGTTTTTTTGCATCTCGTGGAAGGCGTGTGCTTTTACACGAAAGAACAAATCAAGAATTACAAGATGAGCGACGCCTACAACGCTTTTCTGAGCGGCAAAGTGAAGCAGGTTGTGTCATTCAAGGCTGGCAGCCGGAGTGAAGGCGTCGTCGTAGTTTCAGCTACAGTGGAGGCCACCCAAGTGCTTGACAAAGCATACACGCCGTGGTGTGTCATCAGATATAATGGAAGTGTAGTCAGCGGTCACTGTAAATGCATGGCTGGGTAAGTAGCACTTTTTTCGTAGTAATGAAATTACGGCAGTTACGGCCTAGCCGTCAGCGCATACCCACTCGCCACGGCAGTGAAATGTCTTTTGTTATTGAGCTCTACTTTTCGGCTTAGATTTTTTCCAAACTTGCTACCACGCTTTAACAATGTAACTGCAGCACAAATTAAAAAAAAAAGCTGAGTTAGCCGGCTTCCCATCCTTCGTGCGACGTCAGCTTTTAGTGACGTATGGTTCTAGAACAAACTGTAGACGAATGCGCATTAATTGCCGGTTCATTGTAATACCGTCAATTGTTTACTTGTCACCCAAAGCGCGTGCTACACGAATGAAAACCGTACATGCCGTGTAACTTCCAGCGTATGTCATTGGCGGTGTGTTGTTTTTTCACAGAACTTGGCGCTCTTATTTCTCAGCATTTTAAAGCGGAAAAAAATATATTCACAATTGTTAATGGAACTGCTATGGCACCAGTTACTAGTTACCTTTGTTTAACTGTTGTGTTCTAATAATATTGAAAGTGTCATCAGCATACACAATTCATAGCTACCCAATGTAGCTGCATGTAATTTTTTGTTTAAAATATTTTTGTGGTACCTAAAATTTGTCTTTTCGGTGCACTTTGTTGACATCCTGCGTGTTGTTGGCATTCTATGTTCCAGGCTTGGGGAATGCTGCACTCATGTGGCAGCCCTTCTTTTCTACGTTCAAGCAAGTGCAGCGCATGGGCTTAACACCGAGTCCCCAACTGAAAAAGCATGCTGGTGGATTGAAGTACCGAAAACAAGCAGAGTAAGGCACTGACGACATGAGGCTTTCGTTTTCGTTGTCATTGTCTACACCAAAACTAATTCGAAAATTGTATGCAGGAAGCACCAATCAGCGACATGATTTTCTTCAAGCCAAACGTTGGACAGCCAGTCCCCGAACAAGTTGCTAGGCCTCAAGAGACAATTCCAGAATTGTCTCACGATCAAGTTCCAAGCTTTTTGCGTCAAGTCAAGGCAAGTTTCTTTGGACTTCTTTTTCTTTCAGAAGTTGTCACTTGTCCCTTAGTTTTAAAAGTTTTCCTGGTGGTCAGGAACAACTTTACGGGCTAGTTGTTACCAGGAAGTGTGTGAGCATTAAGTGTGGGACGCAGTACGTTGGCAGTATATTTTTTTTCTTGTTTTCTCCCAGGTAACTGCCCCAAAGACACTTCTTCTGAGCTCGATCACGGACAGTGAAGAGACGGATTCTGCACCAGAAGCAGCTGCTGAGCAACCCCAGCGACAAGAACAGCCTCCGGAGTCTTCTCCACTGCGACTTGGTTTTTACGCAAACGTCAGCTTGGAAGCAGCAAAGGAAGTCCAACTGACGTCTGAGCAATGTGACGAAATTGAGTTAAACACCAGGGGGCAGTCTAGCTCACCGAGATGGCTGCAAGAACGCAAGGAAGAATAACAGCTTCAGTGCTCCACCGTGTAGCTGCATGCCGAACTGGTGCTGATGGGCTCGTAGCAGAAATTATGGGCTACATAAAGACAACTCGCATCGCGGACCTTCGGTACGGCTCTGAAATGGAGCCAAATGCTAAGGCCGCATTCATTGCCAGCGAATCTAAAAGACACACAGATTTGCAGATGAATGACTGCGGGTTGTTTGTTATGGAAAGGCTACCTTTTCTTGCTGCATCTCCAGATGCCATTCTTTCTTGTGAATGCTGTGCAAAGGCAGTGCTGGAAGTCAAATGTCCTGCATCGGTAAAAGGTGTTTCCCTCACTAACACTAAAAAGCACCCAGCCTACCTTAACGACAGCTTACAGCTTAAGCGTGAACACTCGTACTACACCCAGGTGCAGGCACAAATGGCCGTAACTGGCCTCCGTCGATCATACTTCGTCGTGTTTACCGGAGTGTCTCTCACAGTTGAGCTCATAGCCTTCGACGAAGTTTTTTGGGCAGCAGTTGAAGTGAAAGCAGAACGTTTCTTCTTCAGCTACATATTCCCCGAACTGCAGTCTTCACGAACTGCAAAGCAAATGGAATGCGCACGAACAACCTGCCACTGCCATGGTGCTCGGACGGGCAGAGTTGTTGAGTGGTCGTCGTGTCTTGCCACATTTCATTTATTATGCATCAAGCTCAAACGCACGCCAAAGTCCTGGTTGTGCACTGCATGCCAGGATGCCAGCCAGGCTAACATGGATTGAAGTTTTGCCAAATATTGAGAGGCAAATAAAAAGAATGCACCACTCAGCCTGCACAACTAAGTACAGTACGCTAATGATTTCGCTGGTTCGACGGTGGACTGAATGAGCAATAGAACGTTTTTTTTCCCAACAAAGCAGTTTCAGATGAATACGTTTATCTTGGGGGGAAATTGATCACTGCCCTTCTCATAAATGTGAAGGCGAATGAAAAAAAAGAATATTATATACAACACGCCACACACAGTTTAATTGAAAAATAAGGAAATGAAAAATTTTGAAATAAATGCAGAAATTACGAAAAATGCTACATACCCACACAGACTGCTCAGCCCTGAACGTACAAGAAAAAACCATTGCATCAACCTTTAGGTGTATGCATATGAGGAAAATGCACAACCATAGCAATGCACACAGGAATTGCCAAACTGAAATAAAACGCCCATCAACACCAAAAAAATTAAGGCAGAAACAGCGAGAGTTCTTCGTAGCTACGCTAAAAAAGTCGAAAGCTCACATGTGGTATAAATGCACATCCTCTAAAGCTTTACAGGTAATTACTAAAAAAACTAGCCTGTTAAGCAGACATTTAACAATGAAGAGAGAAGCTTTAGGTGCGAAATAGCAAAACATTTCTCCTTGTGCGAAACATTGCATCAGCCTTTAAGTAGATGCTTGTGACAAACATGGGCACTAAGTAGCAATGCAAACAGGACTTGCCTAAATAAACTAAAACTCCTATCAAGCAGTCAATAAGAAATTAATACTAAGGCAGAAAATAGCAAAGCAATTATTTCTAACTACACTAAACAAGTCAAAACTGGTAGGTGGCGTAAACGCACAAACTGTAAAACACTACAGGCGATACAGAAAAAAAGGACTATTAAGCACACACGACTTAGCAAAAAATGAATAACCTTGGCGTGCCAACTAGCGCAACATTTATCCTTGTGCCACAAAAAAATGTGCAAACACTATTCGTGCAACGGCAAAAATGGTTTCACTCTTTAGAGCACCACGCACAGCCAACTCTGCTGAGTTCACTGCTCATCATTTATGATGGGTGTTTGCAAGTTCACCAGTCCATTGCACACCACCACCAGCTTGTCATTAGTTGCACAATTTCCATCACCGGCTCTCTTAATGAAGCTGATGGGCAACACAGTCTGGAAGATTCTGAATACTTTGATCCTCTGTATGGCTCTCTCAACATGTATTCTCACACTCGACAGTTTCCTTGAAGCAGTTACTTCCCCACCTGGCAGCTGTTTGCGCTTTTTCGTCATGGACAGCATTACAAGTACTGCACCACGAGCTGGCCGCGGCGGCTGCTTTTCTGATGGAGGCGAAAGGGAAAAACGCCCGTGTGTACGAGATTTCGGCGCACGTTAAAGATCTCCACGTGGTCCAAATTAATCCCTCCACTACGGCGCGCCTCATCACATGAGTTGCGTCGGCGCGTTAAACCCTACAATCAATCAGTGTGGTCTCAGCACGAGGGGCAGTCTTTCCGGTCACAGCGCATATCTGCTGCCTCGTAGGAAGTGATCGCCCAATCACCGAAACCACAGCGGCGTGAGCTACTCTGTTGTTATCTCGCAGCCCGCTGCCACCGCCGGCCAGCGTGTTGTGCGAAGTTTATTTAAATAAAAAACGATAGACATACAATGTACATGGGGACCCAGCTACGTTGTCAAAAGGTCCCAACAAAATAATAACGGTAGTAGCAATTGCAGCAACAAGAAAAGGAAAAAAAAAACGACGAACAAAACCACGCTATCACAAAGCAATTTTTCAGACGTAAGGTGTTACTTAACACGTTTTTTAAACAACACAACAGAACCAACGTTCTGAGTTTCGGCATTCAAACAATTCAAGCAAATTGCTGCTGTGAATTCTAGTGTTTTTTTGTATAGTTGGTACCAATTTTAGGCAACATAACACGTTGTTGTATGGTATCAGTGGTTCAATGAGAAGGTTGCTGGCAAGCTGTGTTTATATATAATTTGCGATGAATAATTTGGAACATCTCTTGAGATATTTTATGCGTCACGAAATTCAAAATTCGAACATATTCACTATTTCGTTACTTGTACAACGTAAAACCACCCGAAGTGCTTGTTTTTGTAATTGAAGAATAAGGCAACAGATAACTGTTATATGTACAGCCCTAGTCTAGGATACAGTAATTTTGCGGCAGTGTACCAATGCATTGCATAAGTTCACAGGTAACTCTGAAGTGAAAAAAAATATCGACGTCGCGCAAGTACATGCAATACATAAGACGCCTTTTTTAACAATTGAGCGTATCTGATCAGTAAATTTTGAGTGGTTATCAATAACAATGCCGAAAACATTGTATTGTGAGTGCGTACTATGAACCGAGAATTTTAAATACCAGGAAATAGCTCTCCAATGCATTTGGCCTCTGAGTGGAATACTATATATATATTGTATTTTGAGAATTAAGTTGTATGGCAATAGCTGAACACCATAAGTATCAGTTTTTGAGTTCTTAAATAACTTTTGTTATTAATGCTCTCTCATTACAGTCATCATTGGTATCATGAAGCATCATCGGATTGGTATCATCGGAATGAAGCACCGGTCTTGGGTAAAATAGCTGACAAAATAGGTTATTAATATACAGTAAAAACAATATACGTCCAAGGATGGATCCCAGAGGAACGCCAAGGTTTATAGTTTTAATTTTTGTTAGAAATTTACCAATATGGACTGCTTGTTATCTACATTTCAAATAATTTTCTGTTACGCTGAAAGGAGTGCCATTATTGCCGTAACGCCCTAATTTCGCTTTAGGAATTGCATGGTTATAGGAATCAAATGCTTTAGCGAAATCTATGAAGATCCCGGCGACTAAAAACATTGTCTATATATTTCCTCACTGCATCTACAAAAGTCAAAATATTTGTACTAGTTGAATAGTCTTTCCTACATCCCAACTGAACTTTTGTGAATGTTAATTATACTTTTCAAGGTGCCCATTTAAACAAATTACGATACGTTTTCCCACTATGTTACTTAAAAAGGGAGTGTGGATATGGGCTGATAAATCTCCATTTTTTGTCGGTGTTCTGATTAATATATCGGAAGAACCTTTGCAATTTTCTGCCGGCCAGGGAGTGGGCCTGTGAGAAAAGTATTATTGATTATATGGGCAGGAACAGGCGACGTATTATCTTTTACCACGGCCGCTCGATTGACTAGTTTCCATCGAGCGGCCGTGCTTTTACAATCCTAATTGCATGTGCTGGGATGTTATCTACCCCACTCGCAGTCGTGCCGAATCCTGATATGACTGAAGCTACTTCAAATTGATCTTTAGGATAAATGCAGACTGAGTAAGCTGAACCCTGTATATGGCTTGCATCGTACGTTTCGATTCTTGGACTTTCCAATGAAGAAAAATGCCTACTGGGGGGGTTACAAATGTCTTCGGGAGAATTAAAAATGACATTATTATGAAGTATTTGTTCCGGTGGATGTTGTGTTTGTCTGTTTCTAGGAATTTATTCAGTAGATTCCAGTTATTTTTTCTACAATCATTCCCGTGTAAACAAACTTCTTCACAAAAGTAAGATTTCTCGGTCGCAAAAACAAGGTTGTTTAACACCCAAGCACATTTAGAGAATCTTTCATGTAGGGACCGGCTAACGGGTCGTTTTTTAAATGCCCTGTACATATTATATTTTCTTTTTATACAGCGCAACATGGATTTAGTCTTTCAAGGCTCTCGCAGAACCTCATGCCTTTTGGTTATGGTATGTGTGTTTGTTGCAGACCACTGCTGCAGAAATATGTTGAGACAAAAATTCGTAGCACTAATTCGGACACTGCGACACATAAAAAGGTGAAAAATCAACTGAACAAATATAATTTACAAAGGTGGATGAGTTAACGTGAGACTGCTCCTAGCGTTCAGGGCTTGTTTTAAAACAGTCGTTTATTATATATATTGCAGAGTAATGATCTGAAATATCGTCTTCATCTGCAGAGGCAGATTTACATAAAGGAGTGTTAGATATTAAATGATCAATAATGGTGCTATATGGCCTGCAACACGTGTTGGGGACAGCACAAGTTTGCTATATCCATAGCAACTCAAACACGCTACATATTCATTAAAAGACGATGAATGTATATCACCTAAATCAATCTTAATATCACGAATAAATATGACCGCTGTACTTGTATTTAACAATGCACACATAATTTTGTCCAACTCTGTACAAAACTGGGAGTATGGCACTGACAGAGACCTATAAAGACCACCAACTCATAAATTCTCCTTACATGTAAGCTGGGATTTATCAAATTGAATCCATAGAGATTCGCAGAAATTGATTGCTATTTCAATATCAATTTGTCTCTTGTATGTGACATCTGCATGGACGTAAAGGGCACCCCCCCACCCGTTTGCGATCGTTGAAAAGATCCCGACATGAGCATCAGCTTTCAAGTTATAACCAGGAAAATTCAAAAGAGGCACTTCTACTTCTGTCAGCCATGTTTCTGATATGCCTATAAACGTGGTCTGACGCCTAAAACATTTGCGAAGTTACTGATGACCGAGTAATGTTTAGGTGCGGAGTACCTTAGGACCGCACAATGTCCGCCCGCGTCCATGCGCATAGCATTTACACTCGCAAAAAATCACACAGGCACCGGCAGGATTCGAGCCTGTCTGGTATACCCGACAGAGTTAGCGCCACTCGTCTTACCCATTGGGCTGCGACAGTTTTTGTCCTTTATTGCCATATTTTGACACAGCACTCAAACCAAACAAACAAAAAACAAGATAACGATAAAAACTGCTGGCCAAAAACCTTGCTAGCAGAAAGCGGTTACAATTGCTTGAGGTCCATTAGCGTCTACATCACGGACAGCCACTCTGGAGGGTAAGGTTGAGCCCTCCACACTTCAATCATCCATTGCATAGTATCAGCAAAATACTCTTTCGAGCGTTTCACATCAACGTCACGATGACGAATCGCCATACGCGACTTCCAAATGCCGTGTAAAGCGAGGACCATGACAAGGTCGTATGGTACCCAGTTGTCCCTCTCAATGGGCAGGAACCTGATACCATGTGCATCCAGAGGGAAGTCCTTTTTTAAGGTCCGCTGAAGCACGTCCCAAAACAATATCCCATCCCAGCACTCAAGGAACACATGTTCTACCGTTTCGGGTTTCTTGATTGATTTGATTGATTGTGGGGTTTAACGCGCCGACGCAACGCAGGCGATGAGGCGCGCCGTAGTGGAGGGCTCCGGATTATTTTGACCACCTGGGGATCTTTATCGTGCGCCGAAATCTCGTACACACGGGCGTTTTTGCTTTTCGCCTCCATCAGAAAAGCGGCCGCCGCGGCCGTTTCGGGTTTCTTACACGGGTAGCATTCAACCCCATGAAATGTACATACCCTTCTCCTTCTGCCACGTTTTTACGGGGAGGACAACCGCGTGCAGTTTAAAAAATAACGACTTAACCCATGATGGTAGCGCCATTCGTTTTACACGTTTGAGAACGTACTGTCCCTGCCCTTCACGGTAGATTGTCCTGTACAACGGCACAAGCAATACAGTGCCAAGCAAATCACGATGCAACTTTTCCCGCGTAACACTAGACACGTACTCTGTATTGAAACGTGCACGCAAAAACTGGGTCGCTTGAACCACTTCACGGAAGTATCTCTTGATTACTCCGACAGAAATGTGTGCAGACGTACAAATAATTCAGGTAATGCCCTTGATAACTTCAGCTGACACATAGTTCGCAGGAAAATAGCGTTCATGCCACGATAGAACAAAAAATGATTGGCGACTTGCCCCAAAAACATGGAAAGTCTACTGCCTTTCCATTTCTCAGCTTTTTTGCGCAGTTCAGTGGTCTGTCTACGCCAGTCAGGGTCACTGTCTTGATAGTTTTTAGGGGCACTATCAAGTACTTAGATGGCGTCGTCTGACAGCTGATACTTCCAAACACACTAGGCGCACTTTCCCAGTCCCCATGCCAAAATCCTAAACACTTTTGCCAGTTTACTCCACTGGCACTATATTTACAAAACCGTTTCAGAGCCTTTACTACAACGCTAATGCCCGCTTCTAATAACACAAAAAAAGGGCAATGTCGTCAGCGTAGGCCAAGACACGCACTTCAGCTGACTCTAATCGAAACCCGTTGATGCTCACACTTCTTACGATGCTTAAACAAAACGCTTCAATACATACAAAAAAGTAATGGTGAAAATGGGCAGCCCTGACGCACGGCTCATTGATCCTGAATGGGTTTGCTTGTCGTTTTGTTTACAACAATGTGAGTGCAACACCCATTGTACGCCATACGTACTCCCTCGCGAACAACAGATCCTACGTTTACATGTTGTAACATGTCTAAAAGGAGTTCATGGCGTGTGAAATGCTTTTGCCAGGTCTATCTGGAGCATGGCCACAGCACTTAGCATACTGTCACAACCTTCAAGAACACTTCTGGCGGTGTGAATGTTCGTGGCTATTGACCGTCCCTTTATTCCACAAGTTTGGTGTGGTCCAACAATGTCTCTTATTACGCTCTGCAACCGGCTAGCTAATACTTTCATTATTATCTTATAATCAACGTTGATTAAACTGATTGGGCGGTAGGCAGATATTTCCCTCAGTTTATTGTCGTCCTCTAATTTCGGTATAAAGACTGTGTGTGACACCAGAAAGGACGGAGATAGTTCTCCTGTTCGGTAAGACTCTGCGTAACCTTTGAGCGAAACAGGGCTTATGTCCTCCTTGAACTTTTTATAAAAAGCTCAGCTCAGTCCATCCCGACCCGGGGTCTTCCCTGGGCTCCGCTCGTGAATGGCTCTACTTATTTCATCTACTGTTCTATTACTTTCGAGACATGCCGTTGTTTCTTCGCTCAGGCGCGGCAACAAACACACAAATTCCTTTTTGAACTGTACAGCATCGTTAGTCTGACACGCGAACTTCTCATAGTAGTCACAGAAACTATGTTAGATGCTTGCCTGGTCATTACACTTTACGCCATCGTACTCTTTTTCCGTTATCGCATTTCTACATGCGTATCTCTTCTCTGAACTGAGTGCTCTTTTGGTAGGCGCTTCACCAAGCAGGAACCGTTCAGCCCTTGCGCGTACAAGTGCTCCGTGATACTTTCCCTTATCTAATTCTTCGAGCTGCACCTTCAGTGTTCGAATTTCGTCCTTGAACGTATCGGGCGACTTACATTCTTCTCTAACAAAAACATCAAGGCTGCTTCGTAGCAGTGCTTCTATGCGTTTTTCTTCATTTTGTATTGCCTACGAAGTTTCCAGGGCTTTCATTTTTACTTCTTGTGTGAAGAGTTCCCATATAAAAGCGAAGTTCACGTCTTCATCACAGTAGAAAATCTTTCGTGCGCATGCGTTTACTGCCTCCACGAATGTTTCTTCTTCGACTAACTTATTGTACATCTTCCATAATCCACAACAAAAGGCAGTTCGCCGCTTCGCGTTCCTACCAAGCCTTAGAGATACCAAACAGTGATCGCTGAACGAGACAGGTATCACACGGTATTCTTCACACTGCGGTAGTAGATCAAGCGATAAGTACACCTATCCAGACGCGCATGGCTATTGCCTTGGAAATGCGTGTAGCGCACGGGGCCATTACTACCCACGCTATCATTAACGTCTTCTAGTGCGAAGTCAGCGACAATATCACTTAGTAGTGCCGTACTAGCATCCCTAAAAGGTGACGGGCTACTTTTGTCGCGTGCAGAACACACGCAGTTAAAGTCACCCAGTAAAATTACCAGCCGGTCTCTCTCACACCACTTTCTAATTTCCTCAAAAAACGACTTCCTTTCGGCGGCTTTGGTCGGGCCGTACACGCAAATACCACGCCATTCATGCGAGAACAAAGTCAAATCGCACACAACAAACCGCCCCGAATCAGACGCAGTGACGGTTGTCAGGGTGGCCCCCCAACTCCGCCGTATTAAAAGCGCGCAACCCCCCGAGAACCCGACTGCGTGAGAAAGACAGACTTCAATGCGCAACATTAATGGCCGCACCATACGGTCCGTTTGATCCTCTCTCTCGACCTTGGTTTCTTGCAAAGCGACGATATCTAAATTCTCGTCTACAAGAAGGCGATACAACTGACTTTGACGTGTCCGATCCGCAAGCTCCCTAACATTAAGCGTGGCTATGCGTATAGGCTTGCTTAAATAAACCATTCCAAGAAAGCGATGGGGTTTACCGTTAAACACTTAAGTCCATAGAATCGCAATAAAAAGCAATCCGTAGACACTAAAAAACTCACACGCATTCCAAAACGCAAGTACAACAACAAAGAAGAAAATAAAACACTCATACATACACTCATACATACATACATTAAACTGCAAACACTCTAACGGCTTTATGGGCACCACTAAACACAGTGCTCTACCTGCCCCTCCCCCCTTCCCCACCCTAAAATACACGCCGAAAGACACTTTGCAGGCAACAAAGCCACCGAAGACACTCCAAAACACTCCAAAGTAGTTCAGTTTAGTTCGCTCGCGCTTCGGTAGAACAGTGCAACACCAGACACTGATCAAAAAGTTGCCGACTACCTTTAGAAGCATCGTGCTGACTAGGTGGGCGTAGCCGGGTGCTTGGTGCGGTCTGGGGGGACGTTGGGCTTCGGTTTGAAGCTCGAAGGTCTCAATATAACCGCCTTAGTAGGCGGCTCGTCGCTGCCGAGGAGTCCGTTGCCTTGTCCTGTGTCGTTGCCCTCGCGCTGCCGCTTTGCGGCTCCACCACTGAGGTCCATTTGCACGACGTCCGCTACCGTGGCCGACGCCGCCGTCATACCGTGGCTTGCCGCTCCGGGGCAGCCATCCTCATTCGGCGCTGCGAGTTGGAGAGGCGTCTTCGGCTGACCGGGCGGCTCCTTTTCAGGACCGCGCAGGCTAGCCTCGGCCTCGACCCGTTCCGCAGGCGTCGGTTTCTTTGCCGCCCCGGTGGTGACTCCTGCTGCGGTCTACTCCGCGTCTGCCTCGTCGATGAGGTTTTCGCGGAGGTCCCCCTCCTTCGAAGGCCCGGTGAAGCTGGCGTAAGACTTTGCGCATGCTGCTGCGTGCCCGTAGCGACGGCCCGAGCAACAACGTGGCACCTCACCCTCCCGGCGAACGTGGCCCTTCGTGTTGCAGCGCAAGCACAAGTCAAGTCAGGTCAAGTCAACGTTGATTTCCAAATAGCAAGGCTATGTTGAGGGGCACAGGCAAAAAGCCTTTTTTTTCTTTTTTTGGGTTGGACAAAGGCCGGTCCCCGTATACAGTTACAGCAGCGTTGTGGGGAATACACGTGTCCTAAAATTATATAAACCAGAAACAAAGCACCGCATCACGATTATAATATCACATACAAAGACATGTACAATAGGTGTGGTAAATACATGTGCCACAAAATTAAACCAGCGTAAAGGAACAAGAACACCATCAAAATCATGTCACGATACAAAAGCCAAGGAGTTCCAAGGTAACAGGAAATATAAGATTACATGGTTAAATCGAGGATGAATTTAGTATAACTGTTAAATTAAATCTAAGCATTTGTCTTGCGTAGTCTGTTCGCATATATGGTATTTTACAAATGTATGTACAGCGTGTGTCATAAGCGCTTACCCGAACTGTTAGTGCAACAACTTCTATCAAGAATGAATCATTCTTTTTAATGCTATTATTGTAGCGCGTAAGTGATATGCATCATATAAATTTTCCACCGGGAGTAGTTTAAGGTTGTGAAAAATTGGCCCAGTAGGTGCGTTGTAACGAACATTTACAAGAGCTCTAACAGCTTTTTTTGAAGGATGTTTATTTTATTTATATTTTTTGTTGTCCTAGTATCACATACAAGAATACAATAGGTTAACGTAGACAGAAAAAGTGAATTATAGATCACAATTTTTACATTTTGGGGTAGGACACTACATAAGCGGGACAATACACCAACCTTACGGGCAAGCCTACGGCACACACTTTCAACATGCGGATTCCATGACATGCATTCATTTCCTTCATGACCCTCCCGGTGACGACGACAAGGGCCTTCTCACCCGCCATGCGTAGCTCGTCATCCAGAGTCACTCCGGCCTTCAGTTTAGGAGTCACCCTCCTCAGTTTGGAACATTTGGAACAAGCACTTTACAATGTCGCCTCACATTATTGGCACGCTGATTGATGAGTTGTCTCCATTGGTCTAGTTAAAGGGCAGTTCAACCTAAAATTACACTTTCTAAAATTTGCCAGAAATCTCTTTCGGATAACACGTCGGCGCTGCCGAGATTTTAAGGTATATTCATTTCTGCCGTTAACAGTGTTGCAACGCAATAAACCACTCAATGTTTATCTAGGAATTTTCAGTTATTCAGGGGGAACCTATTTCTAGTGGAAGGAAGTCTATCCCTATATGCTTAGAGTAAAACGATTGTTCAGTTGTTACTTCTTGCACAATTTGAAGCTTCGGCGCATTACAGACAGGTACCATCCTCACCGACCCCCAATTATACATCAACAGAATTCTGTGACATCGTTGAAAATGTTTAACTAACTTATCTCGACGGTGGCCAATTTATTCTATGATGAGTAGCAAAGCCACCACAAACAACAACAACAAAAAATAAAAGTAGAACCACTCTTTTGTCAAAAATTTAAAATTAAAAACATAAAACCGCATCTAACAAAATCACGTTGTATTATTATGAGAACGTAACAAGCGCAGATTAGCAGAAATAACTAATTGTTAAATTTTAATAGAATTAAAAACTTTTAATTATATTGTAAATTGTTCCAAACAGCTGTTTTATTGTAACGCATGCTCGGCAGCGCCCAAATGTTATGCCACGCGAATATTGGAACTATTTCAAGCAGTCTACTTTTGGATATAACTTCGCTGGGGCTGCGCCGAGGGCCACAACAACGAACAGGACGTAAACACGGTTTATATCATTCTTTGCAGTATTTCTTTTCAAACACCAGGTTCGCTGCGTGGGTGCGCAACACGCTGTGTTTGAGTTTTTTTCAAGGGTTGCTTAACTTTTCGAGGCATTTTTAAATGCAGAGCATTTCAGTAACTCACGATGTCACCCGCGTTCACGTCCGTAGTCCGCACCGCACCCCTTCCTACTATATAAAAAGAAATACTATCCGGCGCCCGGTTTCGATCCCTCGACCCTGCGGGCGGAACGCAATGTACATGGTGCTCTACCCACTGCGCCACAAAGCCTACACAGAATGGGAGGCTACGAACGCGCCTTATATCCTTGACTCATTCAAACTACGTCAAGAAGCTGCTGATACAACGTATTCACTACCACCAACTCCCCAAACACTAAACGTTAACGCAATACACCCACCCCCTATGCGACGCATTTACTCGAGTCCCCCTCGCGGGGAGATGGGCCCAATTTTTTTTGACCAGATGGGGATCTTTAATGTGCGCCGAAATCTCGTACACAAGGGCGTTTTGCTTTTCGACTCCATCGGAAAAGTGGCCGCCGCCGACGGGAATTTAACCACCGTTCTCATGCTCAGCAGCACAGCGTCTAAGCGAGAAAGACTGACTTCGTTACCTACACTGCTGCTGAAGCGTAGCAGTAGTGGACATTGCTCACCCGTTATGTAAATTTAGGGTAAGGTATCACTGACACGACCGCTTTTTTGTATAAAGAAGAAAATCAGCGGCAGCAGCAAGAAACCGATTCCGCGGGAGTCGAGTGCCAGAAGAGATTAGCCAATAGAGATCTGTCGATGTTTATTTGCTCCATAGTTTTGTACAAGCCGTGCTGCGGCAGCAGTTGAGGAGATTCATTAAAATATTGTCAAATATAATTTATTTCTCTGCTTGGCAAGGTATAATATTACTTTTACAACGATGCTGCTGGTAAATGTTCCTGGATTACCCTAGTGGTTTTAGTCAGTAGAAGCTCTGTTGAGTTTTAATTGAATGAAGTATTTTGATGTTCTGTTGAGTTTTTTTTATATTGAAACCTTGTTGACGTTTTATTGACTGTACTCATCAGACATATGAACGTAGAATAAATGAGCAAAATAAACCTACTTGTCTTATCATTATAGAATTCCGCAGATACAGTGGGCAGTGCCGAAACACAAACAGCCCTTCAAAGGTATATATTTCAGCCTGATAAGTTTTGTCATTTCGTTCTCAAAACAGTTTCAGTAGAATAGGGTCATTAGGTTTTGTGCTGTGTTTTCTCAATACAAATCCTTTGGACTGGCTGATTACGGATCTTAAGAGCCCTTGAGTTTGAATTAAGTTTATATTGAATTAATTAAATCTCAACAGGAACCGAATCGAAACTCAAAATTCATTTTTGTAAAGGCATCCAGGGCAAGAAACTCGTTGTTATTACTAGCCACCAGAGCTGGATCCAAAGCGGTCCCTAATGGTTCGGTCGGATTTCACTGGCCCCTACGCTTTCAGCATGAGTACGCCTAACGGTTTGGTAATTTCTTCTCTGGAACCTCTGAATTTCACGCCTGGGACCAGAACAAAGTCGTTACACTACGTATATGCGCTGCCAAAAAAACAATTTAAAACAAAGATATACGACTTCGTAAATTTGATCGCCTGAAACCCGCATGAAATCCGCCGATAACGAGGATAAATATTTCGAGAAGTATGTTATGTACAACAAAGTAGGCTTCCCTTTCTATGGGCTGATGTAAGTAATGTGATGTCATGTAAATATAGATCTGAAAAAGCATCAGTAAGTCCATATTTCCTGAATACATCCTACCATCTAAAAAAGATGGCTAGTCAAGAATGAAAAACTGCTCCTTCTGAACCTCACCAAATGAAACAACTCTGCGAAATTACTATCCCTACGCAAAATACCCGCGGTGTGTGAATAACATCATTGGACGCCTCGTGGAATGCTCGCTAGGGGTAGTGTACGAAGTTCTGCTGTCGTGCGGGAAGCAGTACAGTGGAACACGGATATATCGAACTCCAAGGGGATCGCGAAATAGTTCGATATATGAAAAATTCGATATAAAAAATATGGGCTCTGAGACCTCACCTATGGCGGACGATCACTTACCGATCGTCGCATTCAAGAATGACAACTAATTCCGCACTCACGACGCAACAGGACGCTTTATTTCCGTGAAAAAAAATCGCTGATCTTGGCCTCCTGGAAATAAAATTAAAGACGCTGGTCTCGATCTTCTCGAGGCTGCACAACTAGGAAATTCCAGCAGTACGGTGTGCCTTCGCACGCCATGCACAACACGCACGCGAAAGAAGAACAGCGCGCACGTACCACAAGAACTTTGAAGGTAACAATTCCAATGCTCTCTGAACGGACTCCAACAAAGCGCTCGCGATGGTCATCTCCGAGAGAAACAGTGATCTCCGAAATGTGCGGGACAACTCGCCAAACAGCAGCAACAGCAGCAAAATACAAAAAAAGGAGGAGGCCGCCAGCGCCTTCGTTCCCTCTTCCCTTTCCCGAGATGACATCGGGGGAACACAGACCCGGAGAGCGATAAAACAAAACTCTTTTTCGGCAAGCCGGGGAACGTACGCAGCCGCAAAAAAAAAAGGACGTACGCATTCGGGGCATCCCTACATTGCCCTGTCACATTTTCCGAGCATTCGGGCTTGTGTGCCTAGAGGGATTTAGCATACCGGGCTCCGTCCGCAAACGCTACGGCGGCCGGTGGCGGGCCCCGACTGGGCAAGCGCAAATTCGTTCGGGTAGGGGGGGGGGGGGGGGGGGGGGATTAGTTCCGCAAGCTAGTCTTTGCCATGGCCGCGCATTCCTGCACATCCTCGCCAACCTAAATCGGGCGTGCAGCGACCGCCTAAGAGCACCTTCCAGCTCGCGTGGCGTTCGATATACCCAATGTCGGGAAAAATGCGGGTCGCTATAGACGTACGAATTGCTATACTGTTACACAGAATTTTCAAGGGGATAATTTATGAGTTCGATATAGACAATAATTCGATATACCCGTGTTCGATATATCCGTGTTCGACTGTATATCTGGCAGACCAGCCAATGTCTAAAGACCGACTCAGAGAACTCAGACTAAACGTTAGTATCCGCCGGGATGGTCATTTGTATGGCCACTGCCACGACTGCAGCTGCGTGCCACTTTTCGAGTCATGCGTTGTCGGAGCGAGATATAAAATGCAGACTCTTCGAGATGTTATGCTACCAGAGTCGTTTAACTGAACAGGGTCGACTTCGTTATGTGTGTCGTCGTTACGTTTGACAAATAGGCAGTCGGCATTTCTTAACAAGGCTGCAACGCGTCTGCATTGAGGGAAAGAGTGCAGTAAGAAGGTGAATATATACGTATGCATCTTTTAAGTGTAAGTAGTAGAGAGTAGTGCTCTGTGCTGTCTCTTCTCTTTTCCTCGTCCGCATGCGCTATGAATGTCAACAGTGCAACAACAGCAAAAGCCCGGGAATCTTTCATCGTGAATGGTAAATTTGTAAATTTGTGAGTTAAACGGGGAATTATAACCCCACAAATAGGAGGTGTAGACACACTATTTCATCCTTTTAGAGCAGATGTATAAATACATTGGGTGCAAAAGCGATTTGTTTGCAAATGTCCAATGTATCAACTGACTTGATCCTAAGCTACGCCAGGTGACACGAGGCGTAGCCAGCATCAAATGAGAGCACGGAAGTTCTGGCGCCGGTGCTCGCGCTTTCTTCACTTTACACCACTTTGTTCACGTTTAACAATGCTACCAGGAAAGGAGTGTTCCATATTGTGTCGGAATAGACTGGTGGTTATGTCTTTCCCCTGTCAGTACGCATCTCCCTGTTCGATTACCCTCCTCGAGTTCGAGTGCGAGCGTGAGCCAAACAGTAATAAAAGGAACACACAGATTGTGCGTGGTCAGCTAGAACAAGAGAGACAGAGAGAGAGAGAGAGTAAACTTTATTCAATTTGCCAGCTGTGTAGCTTAGTCGTCGGCTGTGAGCCCTTGGGCTCTGACAGCGTCCTCAGCCAGCTGGACGGCCCAGAGTTGATCTTCCGGGCTGGAGCTGAGCAGCACGGTCTCCCACTGCTCACTGTTAGTGATTGTGCGGCCATTTGTGATCGCCTGCGCACACTGCCTTAGCATGTGCGCCAGGTCCGCTCGTTCCTGACATCTATGACACTGGGGGGGGGGGGGGGGGGGGGATAGCGCCCTGGGTAGCAATTGCTATACACTAGGGGATTTGGGTACGAGAGGGTCTGTAGCAGTAGCCAGACCACCGAATGCCGTTTACTGAGGGATGGGTGCACGGGTGGGAAGCGGGCCCGGCCTAAACGGTAATGACCGATGATATCACTGTACGATAACAGCCTGTCCCTGCCTGACATTGGGACGAGTTCCGCATCGGAAGGGCCCTCCGCTCGGTCGGTAAAGCCTCGAGCGGCTTCGTGCGCAGACTCGTTCCCTGCAAGGCCGGAGTGAGTGGGGGTCCAAATTAAGTTGATCTTGCCTGTCCGGTTTTCGACGTGTAGACCAGAAGTGAGGATTGCGAACGCCTCCCTTGATATGTGTCCTCGTGAGAAATTTAGAATTGCTGATTTGGAGTCGCTGATGATTGTCTTGATTTTTGTCGAGGCAACCATGGCTAAAGCAAAGGCTGCCTCTTCTCCAACCACCGAGTCTCTCGCTCGGATAGAGCAGGAGGCAGGAGAATTTTCAAAATATTGGTCCTTGCATTCCACACGCACTGAAACCCAGAGTACCCAAATGGGTACCATCAAATTGTATTACTTTCGTTTGCTTTTTTGCTATTGTATTTTTTTTGCGTTTATTTCCATGAATAATGAACCGAATTGAGGGTGTTAAAAAAGATGCTTGTATTTGCGCATTCTTGGGATTGAAGAGCTTAATCCTGTGTTTTCAAATCAATCTTTCTAAACACCCCTTCCAGACATCTCCTGCATAGTTTTTGCGAGATGCTATCTCCTCTCTCGGATCTAGCATTTATCACTTTGATTTTGGAGGGGTTATTTTTCCCGGCATTCCTTATACACGTGTTGCAGAAGTATTAAGAAGGTCTCCTCTATTTTCTAGTGTTTGGTGGTTTTAGCATGGCTGCGTTGAGTGCGCATTCAAGCGGTTTTTCGTAGAAGGTAAATGTCAGTTAAAAGGTTTTGTGTATTGCGCCGATATTTATATAACTTGATTGACGAAATCGATGTGATCTATTGTAACGAATGCTTTTGTGAACTCAGCCATCTCTCTCGGCTGGTGGGAATCCGCGGTTGCACCTATTTGGCTAACTAAAACTTTGGTAAACAGCTAATAATCAACTGACAGTAGACGGATGGGTCTGTAATTCTTGAGGTCCGTGGTATATCTCTTTTTGCGAATAAGAATTATGTTTGCGTTTTCCAGGGCTATTGGCACTTTTTGAGTCTTTGCGAATTCCGGAAATAGTACAGCAAGGTTTTCCAGTACAATATCTCCTCCATCCTGCAGAAGATCTACGGTTATGCTGCCATCATCGGGAGCTTTACCTATTTTGATACCCTTTGATAGACCTTTACAATGTCGCCTCACATTATTGGCACGCTGATTGATGAGTTATCTCCATTGCTCTAGTTACAGTGCAGTTCAACTTTAAATTACACTTTTTTAAATTTGCCAGAATTCTTTTTCGGATAACACGTCGGCGCTGCCAAGATTTTAGGGTACATTCATTTCTGCCGTTAAAGGGGTCCTGAAATACCTTCCGCCGATGCATGGATCTACATCTAACCAAATAAGACAATGTATTAGCAATCTCCTCCCGCAAGAATTTTGTTAAAGCGATGAGTATTAGCTGAGAAATCGTAAATCAAAAACCGCGCATGATCGTCGCGCCGCGTTTCCTCCTCTTTTCAACTGTGACGGCGCGCGAGCACTGCCTCCCATGATGCTGCGCTAGTCAGCGGTGACGTACTTCCGCATTACGCTCCTCCGACTGCCGTCTGCTACGGGCAAGTTTTGTTGACACCATGAATTCCGCACTCCGCTCAAGAATGGATAAGCGAACGAAAAATCTGCCCGCATGTGTGCGGTGGCCTGGCCTTGCCCTTTCGCGGTGTGCGTTGCTGCAGTGCAGCTAGTGACTTTTAATCGGCGGCGAACTCGCAGCCGCTGGGGAGGATCTCGCGCTCGGTCCCTTTCATGCACCGCGCACTGTTTATCCAAAAAGCGCCGTATCAGATGTGGCCCCGCTGGTGCCGGGTCTTATTTTGCGGTGGTGGTAATTCCTGCCGGCGCCATGTGAAAAAGACATTTTAAGCCGATACAGAACCCGCGCACAAAACGCTTCAATCATGTGACCAGTTCAGCTTGGGGCGACGCGTGGTGGAGAGCGGCAACGTTGGCTAATCATGCTCCGGCGCGGCTCTGAGCTTTCTAGCGCTGGAGCGAGCGCCTTTCTTTGACGATCTCAAACATCGGTTGCCTTGGCAACAAGGCACAAACCGCCCCAGAGGTCAGTTACGGTTGCGTGATCCCGGTTCAGCTTGGGGCACCACCTCGCGGCATATGGGCACTGCAGGCATACTACTCACTCTCATTTGGAAGTGCGAGATGCGTTTGGCATTACAGGAGGCGATGGTGTGTGTGTCGTGGACGCCTTTAATTGTTTCGCGATGAAATGCGACGTTGTGCTTCTGCGGGTGGATAGTGCTTCCCATGGCCTGGATTATCTTTCTCGAGCGACGTACGACTCAACCTCGCATGGGGTATGTGCAGTGTGCGTGGCTAAAAGCCATCTCGGCTTGCGCGCCAGAGTTAAGTGACTTGCTGTTCGTCACCGCAAACCGCGCGCGAGGTGAGTGCCGAATTTACGAGGGGCAGGAGGAGGCAGCCCATCGTCTGTCAATCGCGGTTCAGACTTGCAACGCATGTTGTGACGTTGTGTTCGTTCGAAACGCATCTCTGGATTGTTTTGAAGTGGAAAAAAATGTATCCGTCAAACCTGGGCATTCGGCACAGGGCGTTCTCTGCGATTGCACGAAAGAAGTGCCACGGGGCTTCAACGCTTTATTTATGGAACGTACTCAGGTAAGAGAATATCCATGTCGTGTTATGGCCGTGTTGCATTCAATACGAACGGTTAAGCGTTTGTTTACACTTGTTTCGTTTGTCGTAAAATGTCCAAGCACTCCGGCACTCCGCCGGCAGATCAGCCGGCGAGCCGACGCTGAGCAGACGACTCATCTCTTTGCCGGAAGTGCGTGAAAAAGCCGCCCAATAGCAGGATGTCTAGCTCATGACGAACATCTGGGAATCGATGATGTAGACATGTGAAGATGGCGGCGTCCAAAAACACGAAGGAAAGGGTGAGAAAAAAGCGACAAACTTTGCAACAAAAGTGTGAGCTTTCCCCTGCGCGTAAAAGAGTAATACTTGGCCCAGATGACCTTGACGACCCAATCTAACGATTGCGCTACTTCATTTAGTGTGCTCAAAATGCCTTTCAGGGCCCCTTTAACAGTGTAGCAACGCAATAAACCACTCAATGTCTCTCTAGGAAATTGTCAGTTATTCAGGGAGAACTTATTTCTAGTGGAAGAAAATCTATCCCTATATGCTTAGAGTAAAAACGTTTGTTCAGGTGTTACTTCTAAAATTTGAAGCTTGGGCGCATTACACACAGGTACCATATCTTCCCCCAAACCCATTAATACAATCAAAGAAGTCGGTACAAACTACAACGAATGAGTAAATAATGTTGGCTCGACGGTGGCAAATTCATTCTATGATGAGTACCAGAGCCACCAAAAGCAAAAAAAAATAAAATAAAAATCAAACCATTTTTTTTGCCAAGGTTTTAAAATTCAAAGCACAGAAACGCAGCTAAAAAAATCACATTGTTTTATTATCAGAACTTAATAAAAGCACATTAGCTGAAATAACTAATGATTATAGTTTAAAATAAATAAAAACGTTTTATTTATTTTGTAAGGGTTTTCACAACAGTTGTTTTCCCGAAACGCATGCTCGGCAGCGCCCAAATGTTATCCCACGCTGAATTCTCGAACTATTTCAAGCAGTCTATTTTTGGATATAATTTCGTTGGGGCTGCGCCGACGAACACAACGACGGACAGGACGTAAACAGGGTTTATATCATTCTTTGCAGTATTACTTTTCAAGCACCAGGTTCGCTGCGTAGGGGCGCAACACGCTGTGTTTGCAGTTTTTTTTCAAGGGTTGCTTAACTTTTCGAGGCATTTTTTCAGCCATTTCGATTTCAACATTTTACTTTTTTGGTGCCAGTGGGTAACTCATCCAACTTCAATAAAGCCGAAACAGAGACCCTTACAAACGCCAGCTCCATCTCAAATGCAAAGTATTTTTCTTCTTGCTTACTTTTTTTTAGGACGGAGCCCTTTGGCAGCCGTCACTCGGTTTCGCGGGGTCGGTGTCTGTTTATTCCCGCGTAACCAATTCAGCGAAGGCAGCAGCGAGGGCATATAGAAAACGGAGAGGAGCTTCTGGGGAAGGGTTAGCCGCAGAGTCCAACGCAGGGTTATGGCATCATTTCTCACCCTGCGTCCCCTCACTCTTGTTTCTTGCGTCGCCGCAAAGGAGCGCACTCGTTTTCCTATTTTCCCCAGACGCTGTTCCGTTGGCCGCTTATCCAAACGCGACAACTTTACGAGGGGGGTTCAACAACGATTTCCAACAACATGTTCGCTGCCATGGCTAATCCGAAGCACTGACATTTGCGCAGGAGGTTTCAACACCACTGGAAACCACACGCTGGCCGGCTGCGGCGACGTGTTGCGAGATTTCAACAGAATAGCACAGGCCGCTTTGCGTTCCCTGGTCGGGCGATCACCTCCTGACGCGCCGCAGATATGCGCTGTGACTGAAAAGACTGCAACTCGCGCTGAGCCCAAATATCGGATTAGGGATTGTAGTAATAGTGCGTCTTTTAGATGGAAAGCATCTTTTGAGCTCGCCTTCTCCCTCCGTTGTCCGGCGTCCACCTCTCCCCCTCGTCCCCTCTCCACGCCAGCTGTAATAACGCCGCTCTCCTCCTCGCCGCTCGGCTCGTCTCGTGCCCGCTAAGGAAGACACCGGCAACACTGTCGCTCCTGGAGCCCTAACCAGCTGTGATAACGCCGCTCTCCTCATCGCCGCTCGGCTCATCTCGTGCCGGCTCAGGAAGACACCGGCAACACTGTCGCTCCTGAAGCCCTACCAAGCTGTAATAACGCCGCTTTCCTCCTCGCCGCTCGGCTCGTCCCATGCCGGCTCAGGAAGACACTGGCATCACTGTCGCTCCAGGAGCCATTAAAGGGGAAGCACGCTCGTCTCGTGCCGGCCCAGGAAGACACCGGCGACATTCTCGCTCCAGGAGCTATCTCAATGTTGGGGCTATGTCCCTCCCTTGTCGTTGCGCCGTCAACATCCCCACCAGTGTTGCGGAGTTACCAGTCCGGAATTGGAATGAATCCGGAATCATTCCACATTTTTGCGACCCTGGAATGGAATGGGAATGGAATGGCGACAATACTTGGAGGAATGGAATGGGAATGGAATTAAGCACTTTTTGTCCGGAATGGAATGGGAATGGAATTACACGTATTTTTTTCCAAAATAAAGCGCACTTTTCCTTCTACGCGCTGTTTTTTGTCAAAATATGCAAAAATACGCAAAATATCCCACCAGCCCAAGTTCAAACATTAGTTCAAATAATAACTCAGTAATGTTAAAATCGATTGGCTAATTACAAGCACGGTATATTTATAAGCAGCGATTCTACCACAATTATGTCCTTAAATACAGCGCTGCTACGAAGTTCGTCGCGATTCTCCGCCTAATAACCGTGGCTCTAAGCCGTTGGTATCCGTCGTGGGGAACTACCGCGCTGGCATAACCCCCCCCCCCACCCCCCCTATCTCTCCCACCAACTTCGCCTTGTGATTTTTTACCTTGGCGGCACCTTCGCCCCGGCTGCGAGCTGTCTCCCGATGCTTCACTTTCGTTTTTTGCGTTCGGAACCGTCGGTGATCGCATCCCACCTCGCCGTTATCAGTACGCTGGCGCGGTGTTTGTGTTCACTGCGAAATTCCGCATATCAGCTTACGCCCCATCTCTCTTCACACTCCCCCCTCCTGCGCCAGGACGTTTTGCAATACTGGCCCTCCTGTCTAGACACTCGGACGCCTTTGCCCGAAGCAGCGTCTACGAAGGCCTAAAATATTGGTCCGAGAATCCACCCGAAACAGGAGAGCCCATGTGATAGGAACTGCGGTCACACCTGCAAGCTGCACGCTGCAAGCTTTGTTCCTAAACGGTTCCGACCTAACGGAAAGCGAACGCTAGCCACTTTCCCTTGCTTTCCCGACTCGCAAGGGCCGTTTCCGTTGTAAATGTGACGTCAGCTGACGTGGAACGCGTGTTTTCCATGACATCTCTTTTAATGACAGACAGCGAAGCGAAACTGGCTCTCAAACACCTCTTTTAAGCAGCTCGTTTGTAGAGCGCAACACACAGGCAGAAGGCAACTGTATTAGTTTACTTTTTTTTGTTTTTAGAACTGATCGTTGAAGCAGCCGTCATTTACACTTCGTTTTTTTCAGAACTGATCGGCGAAACGCCCATTTGGCTCACACGATTTTGTTACGTAATTTTGATGAATGAAGCAAAAATAAACTTTTTTTCGACCTTTCACGGCAGCTTGAGACCTTTATTGCAGCATATAAAATTAACGAGTAGACCTAATTGCGCTGCTGAGCACAAAGTCGCTGTTCGATTCCCGGCCGCGGTGACCGCTTTCCTGATGGAAGCGAAAAGCAAAAACGCCCGTGTGTACGAGATTTCGGCCTAAGGTGGTCAAAATTAATCCGGAGCCCACCACTACGGCGCGCCTCATTGCCTGCGTTGCGTCGGCGCGTTAAACCCTACAATATATCAACGAGGACACCTACGCACTTTTTTCTAGCGTAGGGATTTCCACAACACTATACTGACAGGCTGCCTAACGTGTCCTTCTATTATTATCGTTATCATTTTTCTTTACATCTTTTCTTTCGGTTGATCGCCCAGACCAGAAGACACTTGGGGGAACCTTCATTGCTACTCCACTGCATGCAACTCCTCAAATTAGTTATACAGGCCTCAGTTATGCAATTATTTACGCAGGCCTTGGATTCAGTTTTGCTGATTCCAAGGCCGCAACGCATTCTCTGAGTCCTTCTTCAATTAGCTAGAGCCAAAGGTTGCATGGTGCTAAAGTGTGAACAATCTGCAAATTTTTAAAAGAAAAAAAACAAGACGCAGATTAGTATACGAACCAATGCACTATCCCAGTATACACTATAGCGAGAGAAAAAAGAATTCTCCCTGCGCATTGGTTCTCATCCATACACCCATACAAAGGTCGCGCATACTCTAAGCAGAGCCTGAACTTTCGCTCGTGCGCAGTGGATGATACCTGACGCATGCAACTAAGCTTTTCGGCAAGGGCGACATTGCATACCTGCGCACACGCAAACACAGGAAGTTCTGAACCTATCCGTGCTTTCGAGGCGCGCTTGACATGCGTGAGTGCTGACGACCTGTGCGGCCCGTGATCCGTATTTGGTGCAAAGGCAGGACAAGGTGCTCGAGCGGTAATTCTTCCAACTAATACCACCAGATCCGGAGGTTCTGTTCCTCGTTAACAAAATTATAGTTCTAACCCTGCTCACGACCGCTCCATACGCGTGTCAAGTGCTTAACGAATATAATGTCTTCTTCAACCATACTTTTGTCAGCACAAAAATAGAACATGTCATCACGTTAGCATTAACACATTCACACTTAAACATTATTAAAGCATCACAACTCGTAAAGACGTGCTGACCATGCAAATACTATAATAACTAACTGGAGAACTAACTGCCCCTGTGAGAATTAGTAGGGTGATCGCACTGAACGAGATATGCCACAAAGCCACTATCCCTCGACTTTGGTTACGTGTTTTGCGTATTTTAGCAGTTCTTAACGCGTGTAATAACATAAGCTTAATGGTGGGTTCATTCGTAACTTGATAATCACCCGATAAAACGTTGAGGAATTAGAGGAATGGAATTGAACTTCCCGACAATTCCCGGAGTGGGAATGGGCGATGTTCCGGCATTCCGAGGAATTGAAAGGAATGGAATTTAGACAACTTGTAATTCCCCGGAATGGAATTGGAATGGAATGGGGACGCCCATTCCGCAACACTGATCCCCACTGCACATGCGCGTCTCTCCTCCATTCTACTCTCCTCCAGGTATATAAAAGCAGGTGCGCGCGCTGCGCGGCGTTCAGTCTGCCCCGAGACACCGTCTGCGCCGGTTCTGCTCCCGTGTGGGACGTACACGGAACCCCCATGCTTTGCATCCCCACATAGTTCCCTTCGGGGTGATGGGGTAATTTTTTCCTCTAGAGCATCCTTGGGCCATCAATTCAAGAAGTATGAAAATGTTTGAAACAATTAGCTTTGCCTGTGTTTCTTTCCATCTTCAAACTTTAAAATTGAACGAGGAATTTTTTTTATGTGGACTTATGTTTTGTTGCGAAGAAAATTTTACTATCCCGTGCAGCTGCCTGGCTTGACCGGTGCACCCATTGTGCTGTAAGCATTTCAAATGCCTTCTCGGAGCCTTATGCATTAGTGGTATAGTGGTCACTGGTTGGTGTTCTCCCGCCAGCCGCTGCATTTAATATAGAAATAATAGTGACAATGGTCTAATAATACCTTTCATATTTATTAGCTATTGCTATATTTTACTTCTAAAGTAGGGGATTAACAATTCCTCTTTTATACACAACATATACTACTCAAAGGTTCCGCCGGCGGTTTCTTTCCTTGGGCCTCCTCTTGTATACCGATATTATGTAATCGCGCATCATTGTATTTTTGAAATAAACTTTATAGCATTAAAAGGTTTGTACGTTTAATAAAAAGTAAGTTAAGGTGAACTTTTGCTTACACTGAAGCGTATCCCATATCCTTCAAGCCATTTCGAATGCCCATTCTGCATAAGTGTCCTTTCTTATATGAGTCAAATACCCAACCAATTATTTCGACTTTTTGGCTATCTTTAGGAGGCGCTCACTTAGTGACCTGTCGCTATTTTTCCTTCCCATATTTTTCATGTCAGCAAAGGGAAAACTTCGCTTCGTACTGAATGCTTCGAATCAGGGAATCATCAATACACAAATTGGCTTTACGCATGGCTTGGAAGCCTCAGTGAGAAATGTCATGACAATGATGCTATACATTCAAAATAAGTAGGTAACTTTAGAAGCGTGAACTATTATTACTTTACGGCGCACACGGAAAACGTGCACAATTGTTTCAACATGAACCATACCATCGATTGGATCAGGGGTGCTATTCCAGACGTCCGATATGTGCCTGCTCCCGTGTTTTCAGGTGCTTGGTGTATGAATGTAGTGATACTGAAACATTCCATTCACCTCGAGTAAAATGGGCGCAACCGCGCGAAGACAGGCCTGTCATTATCAGCGCACCGTACTGAGGCCGCTTACGTAGAGAAAGTACACGGCGTGTGCTATCATACGCTTGAAGCATCATCTGAAAGCGAGCTGCCACACTCACTCTCTAGCATAAACTAGATAAACCACACTACTACTTTCAATTCCCCGGCCAGGCTGGTGGCCACGCCCGGCGCGGGCAGTCCGTTTTTTTTCGTGTTCTCTTCTTCCACTGAATAGTGTTTGCTCTGTGGATTTAGGGTAGCCCCAGTGTAGCTCAGCGGTAGCACAAACCGAGTAAGCAAATGGGCTTAGTGTAGCGAATGCAACGCGCCCTGCTCCTGAAGTCAAATATAGCTTTTGTTTACGGCTTGGTTGAGTGTGCATGGCGGGCGCTTAGCAATTCAGCGAGTGAAGAGCGTGTTTGATCATTGGCGAGTGCGTTTTAGACGTTGAGGTTGTGTCACTTGTCATCGACTGCGTTTTCCCTGAATGTGAAGAAGGCTCCCTTGGGAAATTCTCGTCGTCTTGGCAGCTCCTATGGGCTCCGACAAAGGTGAACGCCAGTTTGGACCGAGACCCTCGTTACTGTGGCACCGTGGGCTGACGGTGTCCTGGGGTCTGTGTTCTTGTTTTGTGCTAAGTTCTTGTCGTTGCTAGCGGGCATCAAATGATGACTTCGTGGCTAGGACATTCGCCCACACAAAGTGGACGCCACCCATTGCGCCCACTTCGGCTTTAAACACACGCACAAATGGGCTGGGCGTGTTTGACTGACATTAGAACTGGGAAGAAACCCGGGAATGGCTTTGTACAGCGAGTTAAACTGGGGACGCCCGTGGGGGCTGCTGCTGCGGTGTGGTTTATGATGATTGTCACTATAGCAGGCATATTTCTACCCCGACACGTGCTTACAAAGGAGGAGGAACTTCGGGCTCGTTTTTATCTTTTGAAAAGTGCTGTGCATTTGCTGTGTAGTCATCTGGCAACAGAATTCCGTGTACAATGGCTTCGAGGCAGCTTTCGTTCGATGACCGTCGAGGAGCAAGTGGTATGTACATGCTCTCCGGTTTTACACGACGGGCAGTTTCCACGGAGGCTGGTGGCAACCGCACCATCGATCACCACTAGTCGACAGTCAGCCGATGTGTGCGTATATGATCGCCGGAGAAATGCTTCCCTGACCTCGCCAGTTTTTAGGTGGTTTGCCGGGCATGGCTCCCGCAAGTTCTACCGCGCGTCGAACCGTCTGCAACCGGAGCGTGCGCTTCAGTTGTCGTCTGCTCGCAAAACAGTTTCAAACGAGGCGTCGCGTAACCGTGCATTTCGTTTATCATCAGCGTGGTAGAGAGCTTCCCTTAAGGCGTAGCGTGACGCATATTTCTTGTGGAAACGTTACTGGCAGGATAGCTTATAGTATATACGTGTACAATCAACGGCGCGTGCCTATTGTAGAGGCGATCCCTACACATTTCAACGCGTCTTGTTCAGCGTCACCGTCGTATGGCAAGAAGCAGAGAATGGCGACCTAGTAACGGGGAGAGCGTAGAATTAAAGAAACCAGGTTGCGCTAGAAGGAGGGTAATCGAGAGGGGGAAGTGTGGAAAGGAAGAGAGAGGGGCCATGGGCTGCATAAGCTACTGCATGCGCCAGCATCTTGGCCTCTAGTATAATAAATGAAATGGAAAAGGGGAGTGAGGGGATTGAACTCTATAAAGAATGACTGCGCAGAGCTTCGTCGAACAAGAGCGGTGAAGAGCAAAAGGAAATAAAGCCAACAAAACTGAAAAGTGGTCGTCTTCGCTATTCCTTCCTTAGCCGGAAATTGCCCGAAATATTAGCCCAAAATTGAGAGCTTTGAGGAGCTAATGTGCAGGTTCTCAAAATTTATAACTCTGTAAATTTTCAAAGTAAATATTGTAGAATAATGCATGCTGCGTGACGCCTGAACTTGATTGTCACGATAGTACGACAGGGGAACACCACCCTTGCAGGACCCCGATTCTAGGGAGGCTGTGGCGTGTTGCAGTCTTCTTGCAAATTGGAACACGGAAAGACAAAGAAACGAAAGTGACAAAAAAAAGGTGCAAGTACAATGAATCAAGGAGAAGAGTTGCTAATACGTATCGCCAGGCTTTCTCCTTAAAAATACTTAAGCAGAGTTGAGTGCCCCGACGAAATTTTGTATCAAAAATAGGAGGTTTTCGATAACAGTTTTGAATGTGGCACACTTCAATCGCCGGCTTTCTTTTTTTGCCAGTTGGCTGCAGTCCCGTGATTACACTGCCTGCCACCCACTTCAGAAACAGCTTCTTAGGAAGAAAAATTTCAAACAAAAAGCTCATATGAACGCCCCGAACAAAAATGAATGAACCCTGTAGTAAAGTGGAAATTGCAGTGCGGCAGGAAAACAAGTGCGGTGCTCTGCGAAGGGGGCGATGAAGTGCACGCTGGGAAAGGAGAAGAGCAACGTGCGTAGTGTCACCCGTATGGCACGTGCGACCACTGCCGCACGTGCGATACGGGCGACAATAAGTGATATCTACTGGGCGGGATTGGCCTTGATGGTCCAGGTAAAGGGCAGCAAGCCAAAGGACGAAGGCCTCTCCCATCGAATTCCATTCGGGGGAATGCAGCATTGTGGAACGAGTACCTCTGATTTTGGGTGTATCATGGTGTCTCTGAATTCGATTCTGTTTGTTATCAATCGCCTTATCTGGGCCTGCACTAGCTGTTAAATTTCTCGGAGGTGTTGGTGAAGAGTTGAGAGTACTTCCAGTTTTACGGGTCACCATAAGGATAGAATCATGGCTTTAATTTTTCCGGTCAGAACACAATAAAGCGGCTGCGCTGCTCACCAGGTAAGCCCACGTTTATGTCTGTCGTGTATAGGCTCTTAGCATGCCTGCCTGCGCTCGACGCCATCCTCTCACGCGCCGCACCTAGGGTGGCCACAGTTACCGGAGCCGATGCCTCTATCGTGTTTTTTCTTGTGTGTTCATCAGCGCTCATTAGGACGAGGAAGTGGCAGAGCGAGGTTTCGCCAAAAACGCTGCAACGTGTGGCAAAAACGAAAGACACGGAGCATCTCCATAACTGCCGCAAAGAAGGCAGGTGTAATGCACATGCGACGCGCAGTTTTCTTTTTACCCGGCCATACCTCGGTTCCCCTGCAGTTAATACCAACGGTGGTGTACATCAAATCCACAAAGCAGGTCAGAACACTCGCGGTACCAAAATCCAGGCAACATGAATAGCTTCACTTTAGTCCGAGTCTTACGTGTTGGCGCGACCTAGGGATTTTCTTCAACTTGGCAATGGAATGCGTGAGATATGATTACACAGTATTGCCAAAAAAAGCTACCTATATTGACAGCCTTTCTTGAACCGCCAAGATGGTGTAGTGGCTCGGGTGTTGTGCTGCAGAGCAGAAGGTACCGGGTCCGATTCAGAACACGAATGATGCTTTTGTGATGTAGGGGAAAAGTGATATTTCCATTGCGTTTAGATTTAAACGCACAGTAAATATCGCGAGCTGGCCAAATTGTTCAGGAGCCATCCTCTACTGCGCTACGTGAAGTCCAGGTGTAGCTTCAGAGCGCTAAACCACACAATCAACGATATATACTTCTTTTATTGCTGATGGATCTATCGGCATAGAAGGGCCGCCGAGAGCAGCTGGTCACATCATTTGGAGTTTTCCCGCACGCTGTCGATGTCAAACAAGCGTGCCAGAAAATAAATTTTTGCGACCCAGAATTACGTTCTCACGAGCTTTCGAGTGAGAGAGCCTAATATGAGGACGCATACTAAACTGTATAACACACTTTTTGGCTGAAAAGTGTACGAAATCTTGTCCCATGGCAAACGTCTTTACAAGGTGCTTTGGTCAAAACGGGTGCAGAATGAAAAAAGGGTTTTCGTATGCAGACCCATAAAAAGGCTCCAAGGTTGGTTAACACAATGGCATAAGGGTGTGGGCAGGGCAGCTACGCATGACAGTGTTCACTGGCGGCGCGCGCAGCATGATATACAGACACATTTATTGCGTACAAGAGACACTTGGATCACAAATGAAATTCGCAAGAAAACCAACGGGATGCATGAATACGGCGAGTGGATACTTAATTAGAAGTACGCGTGCTCTTCTTGATTTTATATCAAGCAGAGGAAATCCCTCCTATACAGTCGGTGGGATTGTCGCAAAAAAAACCCCAGATATGTTAGGGGTTATTTTGGAATTATGCCTTGAAGTGGGAGCATATACAAATCAGCTTGCGGTTTCCAAAACAACTTTGTAATCGCAAGGTTGTTATTACGTTCAAGAAGTAATCAAATTTTAATCAATACAAAAAATATATCCTGCCATTCCAACACCTTTCAAGAAAGGTGTTCATTATTTCAACAGAATTTTTCCCACAACGGTGTAGATGTAGAAATTTATATGTTGGAAGCTAAAAAGACGGTGCCGGAAAAAGGTGTAACAAAAAGTCTGTAAGAAAAGGCCGCCACCTGAGAAAAAGGGTGTAGGAGATCTCCAACTTTGGAGGTGTTTCATGCGGGGGGTTTACTGAACGTTTCCCACAAGCGGGGGGTTGTTTTGTACCCAATTATGTTTGAAGCAGTTTGATTTGGCGCAATTTAGTACCAGTGAAGCTGTTTCAGCTTGACCTAGTTTCGGTGGCGGTACGAAAACATACAAAGGAAAATAACTTCGGCGCCTGTAAAGCGTGCACCGTAGCGGATAGGGTATTTTTAAGAGTGAAACCGGCTTTTCGAGTCTGTTTGAGTGTGAGCAGAGGTGGCAAATGTGTATACACACCTATTATTTCACCGTTTTAAACGTTCTAGTATTTGGGTGGGGGGGGGGGGGGGGTGGGGGGGGGGAGGTTCTAAAACGCAAAAAACTTCCCGCAGCTTTCACTGGTGCTGAAAAGCTGGGGAAACCGCATAGCTGCGAGTCGACCTAGGTTGTGTCCCCATATATCCGCCGTCAGCGTTGGGGACACACAGGAACAGTCTTGTAAAATCCGGCTACGCTTGACATCAACCCTGCGCACTTAGCCTACCCTAGCAAGAACGTTGCAAAATCTAATAAAACTTATGAAAGCCTTGCAAGCCGTAGCTAAACTTAGCAACAACGGTAGACACTAGGCAAACACCCAGCTCCGCGGTTTTTATGCAGCTGAAGACATATTTTTCAGCATCCTGCACAACATCAAGCGTGTTGCAGTGGGTCGACACCCTTTTTCGAAATAAATTTATTCTGTTATTGTAGTTTTAAAAGTTCAAACTCATGTTTCACGGGCCAAAGCTAAACTTGAGGAATGAGGCGCACCGTATATGGAAACGAGAAATCCATGCACGCGAACAATTTCTTTCATTTTTGACAAATTTATGAGTGGCAGAGGGTGGTATGAGGGGATTTCTTGTATACCACAGTGGAATTATACATGCATGAATGACGTTATTCAATCGAAATCTTTACACTTTTTCACACGTTTTTGAACACCGCAAAAAAATCAAGGGTGTTGAATTCGGTCGGGTGTTGAACTCGTTGTCCTTCCAACATTTTAACTGTCGTCGTATTGCACACAAAACAAAGCTTTCCCCCTCAAATATACAGTAAATTTTATAATGCCAACTTTCGTGAACGCGGAAGATTGATTATAGTCCAGTGGTGACAAATTTACTGTATGATGGGTTCCGGAGCTACCGTGAGCAAAAACAACAAACAAATAAAAAGAAAACGTTTTTTTTGAACAAATTTAGATTAAAATACGAGAACCAAAAAACGCAACAAAAAAGCACGTTGTTTTATTATAGATCTTTAACATGTACGGTTAAGTTAAAATAACTAATTGTTAACAACTAAAATAAATAAAAACGGTTTAATTATTTTGTAAGGGTTTTCACAACAGTTGTATTACCGAAAGCATGCTCGGCAGCGCCCAAATGTTATCCAACTGGAAATTCTTGAACTATTTCAAGCAGTCTATTTTAGGATATATTTTCGCTGGGGCTGCGCCGACGGACACAACGATGGACAGGACGTACACAGGGTGTATATCATTCTTTGCAGTATTACTTTTCAAACACCAGCTTCGCGGCGTGGGTGGGCAACACGCTATGTTTGCAATTTTTTTTCGAGGGTTGCTTCACAATTCGAGGCATTTTTCCAGCCATTTCAATTTCGAAATTTTACTTTTTTGATGCCAGTGGGTAGCGCATCCCATTTCAAAAAAGAAGCATCAGAGACCCTTACAAACGCCGGCTCCATCTCAAATGCAAAATAATTTTCTTCTTGCGTAAGTTTTTTTAGGACGCAGCCCTTTACAGCCGAGAACTGGTTTTTCGGGGTTGGCGTCTGTTTATTCCCGCGTAACCAATGCAGCGAACGCAGCAGCGAGGGCATATACAAAACGGAGAGGAGCTTCTGGGGAAGGGTGAGCCGCAGAGTCGCACTTGGGGTTATGGCCTCATCTCTCACCCTGCGTCCCCTCACTCTTGTTTCTTGCGTCGCCGCCAAGGCGCGCACTAGTTTTCCTATTTGCCCCAGACGCTGTTCCGTTCGGCGCTTATCCAAACGCGACAAATTTACGAGGGAGGTTCAACAACGATTTGCAACCGCATGTTCGCTGGTCCCCGTGCATGGCTAATCTGAAGCACGTGACATTTGCGCAGGAGGTTCCAACACCACTTCAAACCACACGCTGCCCGGCTGCGGCGACGGGCTGCGAGATTTCAACGGAATAGCGCAGGCCGCTTTGCGTTCCCAGATCGGGCGATCACCTCCTGACGCGCAGCAGGTATGCGCTGTGACTGAAAAGACTGCAGCTCGCGCTGAATCCAAATATCGGATTAGGGAGTATAGTAATAGTGCATCTTTTGAGCTCACCTAATCCCTCCGTTGTCCGTCATCCACCTCTCCCCTCGTCCCCCTCTCCACGCCAGCTGTAATAACGCCGCTCTCCTCATCGCCGCTCGGCTCGTCTCGTGCCGGCTCAGGAAGACACCGGCAACACTGTCGCTCCAGGAGCTATCTCATGGTTGGGGCTATGTCCCTCCCTTGCTGTTGCACCGTCAACATCCCCACTTCGCATGCGCCTCTCTCCTCCATTCTCCTATCCTCCAGCTGTATAAAAGCAGGTGCGTGCGCTGCGCGGCGTTCAGTCTGCTCCGAGACACCGCCTGCGCCGATTCTGCTCCGGTGTGGGATGTACACGGAACCCCCCTGCTTTGCATCCCCACATAGTTCCCTTCGGGGAGATGGGGAAATTTTTAGGGGCGAAGCTCCTAAAGCCATGGGTCTGTCCATCCCTTGTGTCTCGTGGTACGTGACCGCCGCATGCTTTCGGAGATGTCGCAAAGTGGGCCGCGTTGCACGCGCAAGAACCGGCTGCAACCGGCAGCGCAAACTCGGCACCGGGAGCGCGAGCTTGTCTGCGTTCGCCAACGGAGGCGCGAGCGCACGTGCACTGCGAGGGGGAGATCACTCAAGAGATCACGCCACGAACGCAGACAGTCGTTCTCGGAGATCGAACGAGACGCAAGGACCTTTGCTCGTTTCCTCTCGTCTTGTTCGGGCACAAGTTCGCCCTAAATAAAAGTTCTTTCTTCAAATACGCACTCAGATGTATCCATATGAACCCTACCACGATCCGAGGAACGTGTATAGACTTAGTGTTTGCAAACTTCCCATTGCAGCCAGTAGAAGAACCTCTATCGCTTCATTTCACAGATCATAAAGCCGTCGTAATGAAGGGACCTCGCAATCCAGTCATGACAACAACGAAATGAAAAGAACAAACGAAGAAACGAAACAACAAACGAACAAGAACAAAATAAAAGAACAAAATAAAAGTTGATTTGTACAATGTACACACACAGTCTTACGTCTTTCTTATTGATGTAAGGGGCGAACTTTCACGGGAGAGTTACGGTTACCGATGATCTCCCCCTCTCGAGCTTCGCCCCACTTATCATCATTCATTCCGTGGATATGGCGGTATTTTTTCTCTATAGCATCCTTTGGCCATCAATTCAAGAAGTATAAATCCATGTTTAAAACAATTACCTTTGCCTGTGTTTCTTTCCATCTTCAAACTTTAAAATTGAACGTGGAATTTTTTTCGTGGGCTTTTGTTTTGTTGTGAAGAAAATTTTACTAGGCCGTGCAACTGCCTGGCTCGACCGGTGCACCCATAGTGATGTCAGCATTTCAAATGCTTTCTCGGAGCCTTATGCATTCGTGGTATAGTGGTCACTGGTTGGTGTTCTCCCGCCAGCCGCTGCATCTAATATGCAAATAATAGTGACAATGATCAAATAATACCATTCATATTTATTAGCTATTGCTATATTCTACTTCTAAAGTAGGGGATTAACAATTTTTCTTTTATACACAACATATACTACTCAAAGGTTCCGCCGGCGGTTTCTTACCTTGGGCCTCCTCTTGTATATCGATGTTATGTAATCGCGCATCATTGTATTTTTGAAATAAACTTTAAAGCATGAAAACATTTGTACGTTTAGTAAAAAGTAAGTGAAGGTGAACTTTTGCTGATGCTGAAACCAATCCCATATCCCGCGAGCCATTTCGAATGCCCATTCTGCACAAGTGTCCTTTCTTATATGGGTCAAATACCCAATCAATTATTTCAACTTTTTGGCTATCCTTAGGAGGCGCTCACTTAATGACCTGTGGCCATTTTTCCTTCCCATATTTTTATTGTCAGCAAAAGGATAACTTCGGTTCGTACTAAATGCTTCGCATGAGGGAATCATCAATACACATATTGGCTTCACGCACGCCTTGGAAGCCTCATTGGGAAATTGCATGACAATGGTGCAATACATTCAATTTGAGTAACTTTAGAAGCGTGAACTATTATTAGTTTACGGCGCACACGAAAAACATTGTATTATTGTTTCAACATGAACCATACCACCGAATGGATACGGGGTGGTATTCAGAGGCCCGAGATCCGCCTGCTCCATAGTTTCCAGCTGCTTGGTTTCTGAATGTAGTGATAGTGAAGCATTCGATACACCTCAAACAAAATCGGCAAAATCGCGCGAAGCACGCCTGTCATTATCAGCACGCCGTACTGAGGCCGGTTACGTAGAGAAGGTATACGGTGTGTGCTATCATCCGCATGCAGAATCATATGAAAGCGAGCTGTCATACTCACCCTCTAGCATAAATTAGATAACCGGTACTACTACTTTCAATTCCTTGGCCGGGCTGGTAGCCACGCCCCGCGCGGTGCGGTCCGTTTTAAGTGCAATGCACTACTTAAGCGACCCTGAACCTGCGTCCACCGGCGATGTCCGCATCACATACCCACGTGGGGGATTGGCCAGGAATCTCCTCGTCTTCCTTGGCAACGGGGGGAGATGGGCGCGCGCTGCCTGGCCGCTGACATGGCACATACCCACGTGGGGGATTGGCCAGGAATCGGGCGTGAAAAGGGCTAATGCACCCGCTTAAAGGAGTACTGACACGAAATTTCAAAGCTGAGATCCGCTCTAGCAATCAAGTACAACGACAACACAAATAGGCGTCTGTGAATAAATGCATCTTTCTTTCTTTGTAGTTGTGTGTGTGTGTATGATCTCTCTTTCGCGAACATTACCGAACCGCGCAAATTCAACTCGTGCATTCGCACTTTCACATTCTTCCCCTCGGGGAAATGCGGGGAATTTTTTCTCGGTATTCTCTTCTTCCACTGCATTATGTTTGCTGTGTGGCTTTACGGTAGCCCCAATGTAGCTCTGTGAAAGCACAAACCGAGCAAGCAAAGGCGTTTGCTGTTGCGAATGGAACGTGCCCTTCTCCCGACGTCAGATTTAGCTTTTATTTACGGCTTGGTTGAGTGTGCATGGCGGGTGCTTTCCAATTCAGCGCGTGAAGAGCGTGTTTCATCATTGGCGAATGCGTTTTAGACGTTGAAGTTGTGTCAGTTGTCATCGACTATGTTTTCCAGGTGTGTGAAGAAGGTTCCCGTGGGCAAATCTTGTTGTCTTGGCCGCTCCTCCCAGCTCCCAGAAGTGTGAACGCCAGTTCGTAACGAAACTCCCCCGACTGTGGCACCATTGGCTGACGGTGGCCTGGGTTCTCTATTTTTGTTTTGTGCAAAGTTCTTGTCGCTGCTACAGGGCATCAAATGACAATTTCGTGGCTACGACGCTACGCCCACACAGGTTGGACGCAATGGGTGGGTGTGGCTTAATCAGCTCCAAACTCGCTCACTAATGAGCTGGGCGTGTTTGACTGACAATACAACTGGGAGGGAATTCCAGCATGGTTTTGCACGAGCGAGTTTAACTCGAGACACTCGTGGCGGCTGCTGTTGCGGCGTGGTTTATGGTCATTGTAACCATAGCAGGCATATTTCTACCACCACAGGTGTTTTAAAAGAAGGAGCACTTTCGGGATCATTTTTATATCTTGAACAGTGCTTTGCATTGGTTGTGGAGCCATCTGGCAACAGAATACCTTTCACGACGACTTCGAGGCAGCTTTCGTGCGAAGACCGTCGAGGAGCAAGTGTTGTGTACAGGCTCTGCGGTTTTAGACGAAGGGCAGCTTCCACGGAGGCTGGTGACAACCGCACCGTCGATCCCCACGAGTCAACAGTCAGCTGGTGTCTGCGCATTATGATTACCGGAGGAGTATTTTCCTGACCTCGCCTTTCATCAGGTGGTTCGCTGGACATGGATTCCGCTATTTCTACCACGCGTCGAGCCGTCTGCAACCGGAGCATGCGCTTCAGTTATCGTCTGCTCGCAAAACAGTTTCAAACGAGGCGTCGTGTGACGGTGCGTCTCGTTTATCGTCAGCGTGGTAGACAGCTTCCCTTAAGGCGTAGCGTGACGTATATTTCTTGGGAAAACGTTACTGGCAGGATAGCTTATGCGTATATACGTATAGAATCAACGGCGCGTGTCTTTTGTTAGAAACGATCCCTATAAATTTCAACGCGTCTTGTTAAGCGTCACTATCGTATGGCAAGAAGCAGAGAATGGCGAGCTAGTAAAGGGGAAAATGTAGAATTATAGTAACCAGGTGGCGCTATAATGTGTGTAACCGAGAGGGGGAAGCGCGCGAAGGAAGAGAGGGGCCATGGGCTGCATAAGTTCCTGCATGTGCCAGCATCGTCGCCCCTAGTGTAAATAAATGAAATGAGAAAGGCGATGAGGGGATTGAACTGGGCAGAGCTGGGCAAAACGACTGGGCAGAGCTTAGTCGACTAAGAGCGGTGAAGAGCAAAAGGACATAAAGCAAACACATCTGAAAAGTTGTCGTCGTTGCTATGCCTGTCTTCGTCACACATGGCCACTTGTTAGATTAGCCCGAAATTGAGAGCTTTGAGGAGCTAATGTTCCAGGTTCGCCATATTTATAACTCTGTAAATTTGAAAAGTAAATATTGTAGAATAATGCGTGCTGCGTGACGCCTGAACTTGATGTCATGGGAGTAGGACACGGGCACACCAACCTTGCAGGACCCCGATTCTTGGGAGGCTGCGGCGTGTTGCAGTCTGCTTGCAAACTGGAACACGCAAAGTCAAAGAAACGAGACCGAAAAAAAGGTGCCAGTACAGTGTATGAGAAAAAGTTTGTAATAGGTATCGCAAGGCTTTCTCCTTAAAAGCGCTGAAGCAGACTTGATGGCCCCGACGAAATTTTGTATCAAGGATCTGAGTTTTTCGATAACGTAATGCAAGCAGCAACAGTTTTTAATGTGGCGCGCTTCCATCAGCCGCTTTCTTTTCTTGCCAGTTGGCCGCAGTCACATGAATGTATTGCCTGCCACCGACTGCAGAAACAGCTTCTTAGGATAAAATTGCCAAGCAAAACGCTCATATGAGCATCTGGAACAAAAAAAAAAAAACAGGTTAAAAAAATAAATGTGCCATAAAATAAAGTAGTTGGATTTGCTTGCCCCCAGTAGCCACCACTAGTGCAACAGTGGAGTGAGAGAACGCACTGAAAAGTGCCGCACGCCCTGGTCGCGCCTCCTTGGAGCGCGCTGCCCTGGACCAGTTACGTCACCTCAATAACCAGCAAGTAGCATGAATGGTATTTTTAAAGCGTTTTAAACCCGCCTCGAAATATTATCATAAGCTTATTATTGCCACCACAGCTCCGCCTGGCCGGAGTTTCGCTCAAACATGGGCCTCATGGAATACCACCCCAGGACGCGCTTATGAGCTACGGTAGCATGAGTACTGGTTTAGAGCAAAGCCCTCGGTGCGTGCATGCAGCTTTACAGGCAACTATAAAAACTGCCGGAAAATACCTTCCAGGTATTCTGCCCTCGCGAAGATTCCAGAGACCTAGTGCGGTAGTGTTTCGAAAGGTTTGAACAGTGTTAAGAAGGGCGATGCCACGCATGCCTGCCTAGACTGAGAAAATTGTAAACACTGCTTGTAATTATTTGTCTCCGATAAACGTGCTGAGTGGCCGGAAAGAGATCGGTGCTTCTCCTAAAAGCGTGGATTTTTCGCGATGTATAAAAATGTTTCAGCTTTTAGGACAATCCACAGTGAGTAATAGAGTTTGAAGGCATTTAAGGAAGCTGAGTGTTTTCTGACATCCAGTAACAACGCCTGCTCTGACCAATACATAAAAAAGTTGAAGTTCAATAATAAATTGCCCGAATAACACATGGAAATCTGGTTAAAACTATTCTGCACAATACATTTCTTGGTCCAATACGCTTTCCCTATTATTCCCGGCCAAGGTGAGTTTGAAATAATGCATTTTGATGCGTGTACTACCATCACATTTTCGGCGAAAATTGGATAAAACGGCCGGGGAAGTGTAACTTAATCAACATTCCGAGAAGTGTTTATTTCTCGGTATACAAGTTTAAACCGCATTCCAACAAGCTACAGGCCACACGTTGCAGAACGGTTGAGAGCGCTGCAGCGCCGATTTTGAGGCAAAAACATCGCTGTCGGGCATGGCCGCTTCGACCAACGAGGATGATGAGAGAGGCGATGTATCGGGCCATCTAGCGAAACGTGTTATATTCAAGCAAGAAGGTACGCCATGCTGTTACACTTAACTAGTACTTAAGTTCACTATATTACTGCAGCCAGGCGCGTCTTCTCTCCCCGTCTTCCCGCCATGCTCTGTGCTTTCCTCGCTGTTCTTTCTTCTTTTCTGCCTTTCTGCCTTGTTGCAATTTTGGGTGGTGGTGCGGTGGTTTTGATGCCATTTTTTGTTCCCCTCTGGATGCCTTACTGCTGGGTGTTGGTTCTTTTAGGCGTGTGACAATGTCGAAGAAAATTCAATGCACTCAGTTTAAGAGAAACTTAGACATTGTATGCAAATTCTAAGGCAAATCGAATATAAAGTGCGTGGACTCCACACGCGAGTTCGGTTTACCTTTGGGAAAGTATGACTGTTGTAGCTAAGCAAAAAAAAAAAAAACTCCGAAAGAAACTGCAAGTTTTCGCCCTTGTGTAAAGGAAACGCGAGTTGCAAAGCATGAGCAAAGAGAAAAAATCCTGCTTAAATTCTTGAAGGAACCTAGAGCCGCAGGAGAGGGATCCGTCGCCTTGTCCTGTATCGTTGCCCTCGCGCTGCCGCTTGGCGGCGCCACCACTGAGATCCATTTGTACGACGTCCGTTACCGTAGCCCAGGCCGCCGTCATACCGCGGATTGCCGCCCCGGGGCAGCCAGCCACATTCGGCGCTGCGAGTCGGAGAGGCGTCTTCGGCTGACCGGGCGGCTCCTTTTCAGGACCGCACAGGTCAGCCTCGGCCTCGACCCATTCCGAAGGCGTCAGCTTCTTTGCCTCCCCACCGGTGACTCCTGCTGCGGTCTACTCCACGTCTGCCTCGTCGAGAGGTTTTCGCGGAGCTCCTCGTCCTTCGAAGGCCCGGTGACGCTGGCGTAGGACTTTACGCATGCTGCCGCCTCGTGCCCGTAGCGACGGCCCGAGCAATTACGTGACACCTCACACTCCCGGCGAACATGGCCCTTCGTGTTCCAGCGTAAACACAAGTCAAATCAAGTAAAGTCCAGTCAATGTTGATTTCCAAATAGCAAGGCGATGTTGAGGGGCACAGGCAAAAAACCTCTTTTTCTTTTTTTTTGGGTTGACAAAGGCCGGTGCCCCGTATAAAGTTACAGCAGCGTTGTGGGAAATACACGTGTCCTAAAATTATATAAACCAGAAACAAAGCACAGCATCACGGTTATATTATCACATACAAAGACATGTACAATAGGTGTGGTAAATACATGAGTTAAATTTCACCTCTCCATCTTCTTGGCGAACTGATGGAGACGAAATAGTGATGATCTTTTGATGCGCGAGCCGAGAGGACGATCTCGACTCACTCCGATGACCGACGACCGATGCTTGGAGCGGGTGAGGGATGAGGACTGCCTTCCTTGCTGGATATTAGGTTTATTTACACTATTTACATTACTCCAAGTGTACATCAGGTCAGAGTGACGGTTACATTGTCACTCTGACAGCAGCAGCCTGTTCGGCCGAGATCTATACTGAACTAGATCCTCGCTCGACCGACCCTGGACCAAACCCAACACTCCGGTTTTGATACCAAAAACCCCGCCTCCAAGAAGGGGGCATGCAAGAAAGAGAGAAAAACCCTTTAAACAATTAATAGAAACCATTGATTGGCCACAGGAACCAGCCAATCACACATGTGTCCCCACCTGCGGTCACGTGACCCAACCCTCTCTCTTACGCACTCATAGTGCGTTTCCCACGCACGCTGTTGCACCCGACCAGCAAATACAGGACATCTGCGGCCTAAAGTGGACACAGCATTACGTTCAGCGGGTGGCATCTGCTCAAAAGCCAAGCAGAGGCCTGGAGCGGTCTTCGCGCGGCTGACCTCCTCCCGCGTCCTCGCCTTGGCGCCTTGTCTGCGCACGCGCCGGGACAAAGAGGGAGTCGGGGCTAATCCCCTCCCAGACTAAAGGGGCGCCACCGCCCGCCTGAACAGCCCATGGGAAGAGACGCTGCCAGCCCAGGCGATCGTCATCGAGGCGAACGACCCGTCAACGGAGCGCGCCCGGCGCCAGCTTCGCAGATTCTCAAAAACTTACACCGCGCGCCTAATTCCGACACTCTGAGACACACCATCATTCAGCTTCCCGTCAGCTTGTCATGCCGAATGAGCCAGCCACCTCCGACGCGACAGAGATACTCAGGCTAATCGCCCCCGTCTTTTGACACACAAAAGGACGGGCGCAAAACACGCTCTCCGCGTCTCCGAACTTGGCGTCTGTGCGGCTACATGAAAGGGACACGGGATGGCAGCTACCAGCGGAGGCGACGCGGATACATGAGCCCCCGGCGGCTTTCATTAATTACATGAGGAGCCTGAACTTAACACCTCCGCACTAAGAATGTTGTCCGTACACTAGCTGTACGTACAACATTAATTATCAATGCACGTTATGTCTTACTGCAGAGCCAGAACTAAAAAAAACACACTCAAGCCGTTACGCGAGTACAATACAACCTACAATACAATACAACAATCCAAAATTACCCTGGCACACACCAACCTAACCAGCACAACGCGCCGGCCAACTGCACCAGGAGCGGATACAACACGGCATACTCAGTGCCTAGGCCTAGCCATGGCTTGCGCAACATCAAACAATAAACGAAAGCGCTCAGCTACAGGGCCCGTGAGAACAAACTCGTGGCCCCCTCTACCATTAAAGGCAACCAACACCACGAAGGGTATAAATGTTCAAACTTGACAACTGAATGAATGACGCCATCCACTCTTAAACGTTACGTGCATGCAGGAGCATTCTTTCACCATAAGGAATGGAACAGACACCCGAACAAACCCAAACGCACAAAATGAGGCTAGTCGTGTACAAATAAAAAAAATGTCTAAGGAAGTTCAGCGCCTTCTCACGCAGTCGCGGACGCCTGTTCTTTCAGAAAGCACCAGAATGTTCATCCCGGTTGCAGTTCACTTGCTGTCCACATGCGATGTACTGAAAGTTCATTTTTCAGTACTTCAGACACTAGTTCGCACACAAGCGCCACAAGGGGGCCCTACTTGCACATTCCATGGCCCACCATGACCACATGCCAATGAGCGCAAATGATGAGATACACTCGCCTTTGTGCCCAGAGGTAAACGCCCCACCATGCTCTAACAGTGGCTCTACCTCCAAAGAAGACAGCGTTCAAACCGCCCAGGTGAACTACTCGCAAATCACAAGCCTTACGACAGCTGAACGCAACCAACACATGCACACATACAAAAAAACTGACAACATAGAGGAGAACTACAGTACAGGTTAAACTAACAATAATTCTCATCTGAGCGATCCCTACGCACCCAGAGAAAAACACGCTAACAACTAAGTGTGCGCCAAACAACACTGACCCGTTGTGTCTAGCACTGCACACTATTCAGCGCAAACACCCCTTTCCACGGCGGCACACACCAACCGTCGCACAGAAGCTGATTCCGTTTCATGCACCATCAGCTGATTCTACCCAAGCCCTGTTTTGGCTCGCGGTGTCCTGTGCTCCCGGGAGAAAAGGAACACCCTACCCGGCCGTAACGCGTACGACAATGTCGCACGTGCGCCGCCACACCTGCCGCCGCCTTCCGCGTTCTTGGGCCCGTCGGAATTGACCTACGCGCAAGATGCTGTGGGCCGCCGGCACATTCATGCTTTGCGCACGGAAGCTCCACAATTAGGCGCGCCGTTCCGCTGCCCTTGCCCGACCCCTGCGCTTCCTCTGCCTCCTCCGAGATGAGAATGCTTTCTGCGGCTTCGCTTGATCTCTGAATTAGCTCATCCACGAGGGGCTCCTCGCGGTCGGCCGCGGAATCTATGTCGGCGCATGGGGCGGTGCTACTCTCGACAGTTCCCTGGGCGGCCTCAACAACAGATAGCTGTACATTGCCCGCCTGAATTTCCAGAGCTGGGACAGCTGTCTCGCGCAATCCCGTGATTTCATCTGTCGCGCTGGGAACGCTAAGGGGTTTCTCAACAACTGGAGTTGTTTCAGCCCCCTCAACTGCATTCCCACTCTCCTCATCCTGCGGCATTCGAAACGCCCATGAGAGGACGAAAACTGCGAAAACATTGGTCTCCTCTTCGAGTTCACCAATCCTGCGAAGCTTCGCTTTTTCGTAAGCGATCTCCGCTCTTCTTTGGGCTAATTGAGCACTGAGCTCATCAGCCGTCCATTCGGACGGGCTAAACGCGCCCCGGTTACTCGCTAGCATTGCTTTTTCTAAAGCGTGCTGAGCATTTTTGAGAGCTAATTCAGCTCTCAACTCCTCAATTTCCAGCACAATGGCACTAACCATCCGGTCGGTACCGCGACATCCCGTTAGCATAGTGGCCATGGTGAACCCGGAGAAAACAAATGACGGCCCACCTGTGCTCGCTCCGGGTTCGGTCAGGTCGCAGTGTAGCTGGTGCAGCAGCCCGTGGACCCGATGCGCCGCTCTCGCCGCTGGGATGGGGCCGTGCTTCCTGAGCCAGAGCTCACGAGGTGTCGCCTCGTTCAACCTCCTCGTTCAACCTCGTTCAACCTCCTGAGGTGTCGCCTCGTTCACTGAGGTGTCGCCTCGTTCAACCGCGCTTCCGCCGCCCTGGGCCGGAACCCAAGAGACCTCCCGCTGAGGTGCCGCCTCGTCAAACCGGGGCTTTCGCCGCCCTGAGCCGGAGCTCACGTGGGCTCCCGTTGATGTTGAGGTGTCGCCTTATTGCTGTTGAACCGCGGCTTTCGCCGCACTGAGCCGGAGCTCACGAGCCCTCCCGCTGAGGTGTTGCCTCGTCCAACCGCGGCTTCCGCCGCCCTGGCCGGAGCCCACGAGGCCTCCCGCTGAGGTGTCGCCCCGTTGCCGTTGAATCGCGGCTGCTGCCGCACTGAGCCGGAGCTCACGAGGCCTCCCACTGAGGTGCCGCCCCGTCGATGCTTGGAGTCTGGCTCGTCGTTGCTTGGAGCCGAACGTTGCGTTGAAGGAGTCTCTCCCGAATGCCCCACCAGCTCCAGCCCATGGTTGTGGTAATCCTGCGGACTGCGCCAGTTACATTTCGCCTCTCCATCTTCTTGGCGAAGTGATGGAGGCGAAATAGTGATGTTCTTTTGATGCGCGATCCGAGAGGACAATCTCGACTCGCTCCGATGACCGACGATTGATGCTTGGAGCAGGTGAGGGAGGAGGACTGCCTTATTTGCTGGATATTAGGTTTATTTACACTATTTACATTACTCCAAGTTTACATCACGTCAGAGTGACGGTTACATTGTCACTCTGCCAGCAGCCTGTTCGGCCGAGATTTATACTGAACTAGATCCCCTCTTGACCGACCCTGGACCAACCCCAACACTCCGGTTTTGACACCAAAAACCCCGCCTGCAAGAAGGGGGCGTAGAAGAAAGAGAGAAAAACCCTTTAAACAATTAATAGAAACCATTGATTGGCCACAGGAACCAGCCAATCACACATGTGTCCCCACCTGCGGTCACGTGACCCAACCCTCTCTCTTATGCACTCGTAGTGCGTTTCCCACGCACGCTGTTGCACCCGAGGAGCAAATACAGGACATCTGCGACCTAAAGTGGACACACCATTACGTTGAGCAGGTGGCATCTGCTCAAACGCCAAGCTGATGTCCTGGAGGAGTCTTCGCGTGGCTGACCTCCTCCCGCGTCCTCGCCTTGGCGCCTTGTCTGCGCGCACGCCGGGACAAAGAGGGAGTCGGGGCTAATCCCCTCCCAGACTAAAGGGGCGCCGCCACCCTCCTGAACAGCCCATGGGAAGAAACGCTGCCAGCCCAGGCGATCGTCATGGAGGCGAACGACCCGTCAACGGAGCGCGCCCGGCGCCGGCTTCGCCGATTCTCAAAAACTTACACCGCGCGCTTTTCCGACACTATGAGACACACCATCATTCAGCTTCCCGTCAGCTTGTCATGCCGAATGAGCCACCCACTTCCGACGGGACAGAGATACTAAGGCTAATAACCCCCGTCTTTTGACACACAAAAGGACGGGCGCAAAACACGCTCTCCGCGTCTCCGAACTTGGCGTCCGTGCGGCTACATGAAAGGGACACGGGATAGCAGCTACCAGCGAGGCGACGCGGATACATGAGGCCCCGGCGGCTTTCATTAATTACATGAGGAGCCTGAACTTAACAACATGTGCCCCAAAATTAAACCAGCGTAAAGGAACAAGAACACCATCAAAATCATGTCACGATACAAAAGCCAAGGAGTTACAAGGTAACAGATAATATAAGAGTACAGCCGGTAAAACGCTTGTCTATAACAACGATTTCAACTTCAACCAGCTACATCCAAAAACTGCCGAAATGTACTCATTCCAAACATGTCGGATGCAACAGCGAAGGGCTAAGACTTCAGAATTCCGCAATAGTTTTATTCAAATCCCGCTCCGGCGGGGCAGGATAGGGCTGAGAGTACGAACGCTGTGTTATAGACAAGCCTTTTACCGGCTGTACATTGTTAAATTGGGGATGAATTTAGTATGACAGGTAAATTAAATCTAAGCATTTGTCTTCCGTAGTCTGTTTATTTATATGGTATTTTACAAATGTATGTACAGCGTGTGTCATAAGCGCTTACCCGAACTGTTAGTGCAGCCACTTCTATAAAGAATGAATGATTCTTTTTAATCCTATTGTTGTAGCGCGTAAGTAATATGAATCAAATAAACTTTGCACCGGTAGTATTTTAAGGTTGTGAAAAATTGGCCCACTATGTGCGTCGTAACGAACATTTACAAGAGCTCTAACAGCTTTTTTTTGAAGGATGTTTATTTTATTTATATTTTTTGTTGTTGTAGTACCCCATACAAGGAAACAATAGCTTATCGTAGACAGAAAAAATGAAATATAGAACACACTTTTCACATTTTCGGGTAGGACACTACGCAGACGGGACAATACACCAACCTTACGGACAAGCATACGGCCCACACTTTCAACATGCAGATTCCATGACATGCATTCATTTCCTTCATGGCCCTCCCTGTGATGACAACAAGGGCCTTGTCACCCGCCACGCGTAGCTCGTCGTCCAGAGTAACTCCAGCCTTCAGTTTAGTAGTCACTGTCCTCAGCGTGGAACACTCATCTTGAATTCCGTCAACGCTCCAACGCTCTCTGCGCACCTCACCGACACGGCCGTAAGGCGCCAGTGCAGCGTGCACTGCATAGTCCTGCACGTTGTGCAGAAACCAATGTAGCTTCACAAGCGCTTCCTGGTTGCTCGACTCGATAACAATGCAGCGTCTGTCTTTTACCTTAACATCGCTTGCTGCCAAATTATTCTTCACTCCTTCAGCTGACTTGAACGTCACCGCCCAGATGTGACTTATCTGATACGCCCCCAGTGCCAGAATATCAGGGAGCAGTGCCAGACGACTCAAGGTGTCGCGAAAATCCTCGACACGATTGGGGCGGGCACGCATGTCCGCATGCAGAAACACCGTGTTTACCACCGACTGTCCCGTAGGAAATTGGGGCAAAAGTACTTGGTAGACCTGGGAATCCTGGGCAAAAATCCTCTTACCGTGGGCCGAAAGGACCGCTGAAGCCACTTCTTGGGCTGAACTCGACATTCTGCGACCGCACGCTGGCGCAACCGGAGGTAGAATCTGGACTACGAGAGTGAGTTAGTACGCTTTTGCAACCATTGCAACCATTGCCAAAACTGAAAACATGGCGTGTTGAGCCCTGACTCAGTGAACCTAGAAATTGAAAAGTAATACTTTAACAATTGATATGCAACCTGTGTCCATCCAGTCTGTCGTTTTGTCCTTTAGTGCAGCCCCAGCGTAATGATATCTAAAAACAGACCTATTGAAATGGAGAATACCATGTGGGATATTTTAACGCAGCCGAGACTCTCGGTGCCTTCAATTTCTGCAGTGGCTATTATGCTAACATTACTTGCCATTTTATTTAGTGAGTACATTGTTTTATAACGTTAATAAAAAAAATTGCCGTGTCTAGTTTTCTTTTTAAAGTTTTTAACTTTTGGTGCGTATTCATTGTAAAGAAATATTTCCAGTTTTTTTTCACTTTGCTTTTTTGTGTTTTAGGTAGCTCGCGTTCGCATAAAGTATAATTGCCATAGTCGGAAGAATAATCATAGCATCGCTCTTCCATAAAAGCGTGAATTGGCTGTCTGTGTTACTTAAAAAAATTTGAACCCGTACGAAATGTTAAACGTTGCAAGAACGAAAAGCTTCACAACAGTTTCACTATAAACGTAGAGTGACTTTTTTTGCACTACAAATAAGTTTTTCCTGAATAACTGAAAACTGCTAGAAAAAACATTAAGTGTTTAAGGTGTTACTACATTATTAAAGGGGCCCTGAAAGGCGTTTTGAGCACACTAAATGAACTAGCGCAATCGTTAGATTGGGTCGTCAACGTCATCTGTGCCAAGTATTACTCTTTTACGCGCAGCGGAAAGCTCACACTTTTGTTGCAAAGTTTGTCGCTTTTTCCTCACCCTTTACTTCGTGTTTCTGGACACCGCCATCTTCAATTGTCTACATAATCGATTCCCAGATGTTCGTCATGAGCTAGACATCCTGCTATTGGGCGGCTTTTTCACGCACTTCCGGCAAAGAGATGAGTCGTCTGCTCAGCGTCGGCTCGCCGGCTGATCTGCAGGCGGAGTGCCGGAGTGCTTGGACATTTTACGACAAACGAAACAAGTGTAAACAAACATTTAACCGTTTGTATTAAATGCAGCACGGCCATAACATGACATGGATATTCCCTTACCTGAGTACGTTCCGTAAAGAAAGCGTTGAAGCCCCGTGGCACATCTTTCGTGCAATCGCAGAGAACGCCCTGAGCCGAATGCCCGGGTTTGACGCATACATTTTATTCTACTTCAAAACAATCCAGAGATGGGTTTCGAACGAACACAACGTCACAACATGCGTTGCAAGTCTGAACCACGATTGAAAGACGATGGGTTGCCTCCTCCTGCCCGTCGTAAATTCGGCACTCACCTCGCGCGCGGTTTGCGGGGACGAACAGCAAGTCACTTAACTCCGGCGCACAAGCCGAGATGGCTTTTAGCCACGCACACTGCACATACCCCATGCGAAGTTGAGTCGTACGTCGCTCGAGAAAGATAACCCAGACCATGGGAAGCACTATCCACCCGCAGAAGCACAACGTCGCATTACATCGCGAAACAAAGACGTCCACAACACACACACACCATCGCCTCCTGTAATGTCAAACGCATCTCGCACTTCCCAATGGGAGTGGGTGGTACGCCTGCAGTGCCCACATGTCGCGAGGTGGGGCCCCGAGCTGAACCGGGAACACGCAACCGTAACTGAGTTCTACAGTGGTTTGTGCCTTGTTGTCAAGGCAACCGATGTTTGAGATTCTCAAAGAAGTGGCGCTCGCTCCAGCGCTAGAAAGCTCAGAGCCGCGGAGGAGCATGGTTTGCCAACGTTGCCGCTCTCCACCACGCGTCGCCCCAAGCTGAACTGGTCACATGATTGAAGGGTTTTGTGCACGGGTTCTGTATCGATTTAAAATGTCTTTTTCACATGCCGCCGGCAGGAATTACGACCGCCGCAAAATAAGACCCGGCACCAGCGGGGCCACATCTGATACGGCACTTTTTGGATAAACAGTGTCGGTGCATCAAAGGGAACGAGCGCACGATCTTCCCCGTACGGCTGCGAGTTCGCCGCCGATAAAAACTCACGTGCCACCGATAGCAACTGCACCAACGAACACCGCGAAAGGGCAAGGCGAGGCGGCCGCACACATGCGGCCAGATTTTTCGTTCGGTTTTCCAGCCTTGAGCGAAGTGCGGAATTCATGGTGTCAACAAAGCTTGCCCGTAGCAGACGACAGTAGCAGCGCAATAGCGGAAGTACGTCACCGCTGCGGAGCGCAGCATCATGGGAGGCAAAGCTCGCGCGCCGTCAACAGCGGAGAGTAAGTCGAAAGGAGGAGGAAACGCGGAGCGACGATAATGCGCGGTTTTTGATTTACGATTTCTCAGCTAATACTCATCGCTTTAACAAAATTCTTGCGGGAGGAGATTGCAAATACATTGCTTTATTTTGGTACATGTACATCCATGCATCGGTGGAAGGTATTTCAGGACCCCTTTAACGGCAGAAATGAATGTAGCTTAAGGTCTCGGAAGCGCCAAAATTTTATCCGCAAAGAATTCTCGCGAATTTTGAAAATGTGCATTTTTAGGTACGACTGCTCTGCCACGGCACAAAGGAGACAGCTCATCAATCAGCGTGCCAATAATCTGCGGCGGTGCTACTACAGGTCATTACTTTTATCGTCATCTTCACTGACGCTAAATAATGAGTTCAGGTGAAACTTTTGCTGAATCTCCATTATTGTGGCAATGCCATGCGTTATACGTATTGCCATTTCCCGTATTTTCTTAATATTTTTCTTATTTCGTAGTTTTTCAAAATTTCGTCCGCCAAGTCATCTTCGTTTACGTTATTGTAAGGATTATATTTGCAACTTTCGCGAAATCTGCATTATTGTGGAAATGCAGGACATACATGGTTCTCCATTTCCCGTAAATATTTTATAATTTTTTTATTGTTTTAGTTTTCAAAAATTTCTTTCCCCCAATTATATCTATTTATGTTATTATAACGACTACACTTGGAACTTTCGGGAAATCGTCATTACTGTGGAAATACTGGGCGTTACACTGTTCGCCATTTTCAGAATTTTTTTTTATTTTTTTAGTTTTTAAAATTTTGTTATGCCAATTATCTCCATTTACGTTATTACACCGAGTACATTTAAGCTTTCGTGAAATCTGCAATTTTTTGGAGATGCAGGACAATACATGGTTTTTTATTTCCCGTAAATAGTTTATATTTTTCTGAGTGTTCTAGTTTTTCAAAATTTCTTTCCACCTGTTATCTCCATTTATGCTATTATAATGACTCATTTGAAATTTTCGCGAAATGTTTATTATAGTGGAAATACAGGGCGTTACATGGCTCGCAATTTCCAGAAAATATTTTATTATTCCTGTTTTTTCTAGTTTTCAAAATTTCGTTCAACCAATTATCCCCATTTACGTTGTTACAACGATTACATTTGGAACTTTCGCGAAATCTTCGTTATTCTGCAGATGCAGGGCATTACACGATTTGCCATTTTCCTAAATATTCTATATTTTTTTATTTTTTCAGTTTTTGAAAACTTCGTTCGAACAATTATCTCCATTTACGTTATTACAATGATCACGTTTGGAACTTTCGCGAAATACTCCTTATTGTGGAAATGCTGGGCGTTTCAGTGTTGGCCCTTTTCCAGAAATATTTGGTATTTTTCCTAAATTATAATTTTATAATTTAAATTTAATTTTTAGTTTGATTTATTCATCTTTTCCTCCTGTCCCCGTACCGGCCATCATAGACGATTCTTCAAAAGGACTCTCTAGTGCCAGATGGGTAGAGACGAATTCCAGGTTCGACTTAAGAATTAGCTTAACATGTGTCGGGTTTGAATGTGGCAAACGAAGTGAGGATTAGGTCAATGAATCTCTAAAGACCTGGAAATAGTGGAAAACAACAAAGTTCACCTCTTCTTTTCCTGGTGTACCGTGCACGTGAGGAATTGCCCTAGTTTTGTTTAGTGATCTTTCAATGTTCGTGGCATTTAGGGTGCGAGTTGCTCGTAAAAGGAATAGTTGGTCTATTTGGCGCGAAAGCGTGCGCCACATTAGCCAAATACGGAAGCTTCGTGAGTTTCCCCACATGGACTGAAGCAGGAGACAACACCTACGGAACACACAGTACGCAATCCAACAAAAAAATGTCCACGAATTTGCGTGCTTTGCTGTAAATGTACTCTAGAGTCGATAGTCTTCTTGCACCCCTTCCAGATAGCTGCCCCTCCTGTCTCCCAGTCCAGCTAGCATGCTACTCGCCTCTCGTCTTGCTCTTCGTAGGACGAACGCTGTGGAGCTTTGCCTAATTCAATTTATTTTTTCATTGTTCCAGCTACATCGTCACAACATCGTCGCATCCGCAACACGCCTGCATCAGTCTATGTGGAGAAACTCACGAAGCTTTCGTATTCGGCTAATGTGGCGCAAGCTTTCGCGCCAAACAGACCAACTAATACTTTCGCGAGAATCTCGCACCCTAAATGCCACGAAGATTGAAAGATCACTGAACAAAACTAGGGCAATTCCTCACGTGCACGGTACACTAGGAAAAGAAGAGGTGCACTTTGTTGTTTCCCAGTATTTCCAGATCTTTAGGGATTCATTGACCTAATCCTCACTTAGTGTGCTAAATTGAAACCCGGCAGATGGTAGGCCAATTTCGAAGTCAAACCTGGAATACATCTCTACCCAACTGGCACTAGAGAGTCCGTTTGAAGAATCGCCTACGATGGCCGGTACGGGGACAGGAGGGAAGGATGAATAAATTAAACTAAAAATAAATTTAAAATAAAAGACTGCAAATTTAAGAAAAATACAAAATATTTCCGGAAAAGGTTGAACACTGAAACACCTAGCATTTCCATAATAAGGAATATTTCACGAAAGTTCCAAACGTAATCGTCGTAATAACGTAAACTGTGGGTGTGCGGCGGTAGTGACGATCCCATTGAGGGCACTCTCCAGCAAGCCATAAACACAGTCGAAAAATACGCTACACCCCCGGGCCTCAGCTGCTGACCCGAAAAATCAGAGCTTCTTATCTACCGTCCCACCAGTAGAGGGAGGAAATCTACTTCCACTCCCTCTTTAATCCACGTTTTGCCGCCAGTTCGCACCGCATTCCCATCGTCTCGAGTATTCGCGTTCTTGGGCTTCGAATACAAGCGAATGGGCACAATTCCGAATCCTTGCTAGCGCTCGAAAACGTTGTGCACCAAACAACCAGGCTAATATCCAGGATAGCTGGTCGCAACCACGGAATGAAAGAAGCCAACCTCCTACGCCTCGTACAGGCCTTTGTAATAAGTCGGGTGACGTACGCCACTCCGTACCTACGGCTACAGCGGGCAGAGAGAATTAAAATAGACGCTCTCCTCTGCAGAGCCTACAAGCGGGCCATCGGTCTCCCACTAAACACGTCCACCGAGCGATTTGAGGCCCTGGGCCTCACAAATAGTCTGGATGAGCTCATCGAGTCTCAACGGCTGGGGCAACTCGTACGGCTGACCTAAAGCAGAACGTGGCGCCACATACTCGACTCGCTGGGTATAGCTCACCCCCACAGTGCGCCTACTAGTTTCGCGATCCCGTCAACAATACAGGAAAATATTCAGGTCTCTCCGCTCCCGTGTAATATGCATCCTACACATAACAAGGAGCGGCGAGAGGCCAGAGCCCGTGCCCTGCAAAGACGCTTTGCGAAAGTCGAGAACGTTGCCTATGCGGACGCGGCTGATTACGCTGGTTGCGAGGCAATGGCCATAGCGGTGGTCAACAATCAAGGCAACACCATCGCCTCCTGCTATATCCGAGCGAGAGACTGGGTGGTTGGAGACGAGGCAGCCATTACTTTAGCCATGGTTGCCTCCACAAAAAATAAGATAATCATCAACGACTCCAAATCAGCAATTCTAAATTTCTCACGAGGACACATATCAAGGGAGGAGTTCGCAATCCTCATTTCTGGTCTCCACCTCGAAAACGGGACAGGCAAGATCAACTTAATTTGGACCCCCGCCCACTCCGGCCTTGCAGGGAATGAGTCCGCGCACTAAGCCGCTCGAGGCTTTACCGACCGAGCGGGCGGCCTTTCCGATGCGGAACTCGTCCCAATGTCAGGCATGGACAGGCTGTTATCGTACAGTGATATCATCGGTCATTACCGTTTAGGCCGAACCCGCTTCCCACCCGCGCACCCATCCCTCAGTAAACGGCATTCGGTGGTCTGGCGACTGCTACAGACCCACTCGTACCCAAATCCCCTAGTATATAGCTATTGCTACCCACGGCGCTATTCCCCTCAGGGTCATAGCTGTCAGGAACAAGCGTACCTGGCGCACATGCTAAGGCAGTGTCCGCAGGCGATCACAAATGGCCGCACAATCACTAACAGTGAGTAGTGGGAGACCGTGCTACTCAGCTCCAGCCCGGAAGATCAATTCTGGGCCGTCCAGCTGGCTGAGGACGCTGTCAGAGCCCAAGGGCTCACAGCAGACTACTAAGCTACACAGCTGGCAAATTGAATAAAGTTTACTTTCTCTCTCTCTCTCTCTCTTGTTTTAGCTGACCACGGTCAATCTGTGTGGACCTTTTATTACCATTTGGCTCAGACTCGACTTGAACTCGAGGAGGGTAATCGAACAGGGAGACGCGTACTGACAGGTAAAAGACATAACCACCAGTCTATTCCGACACTATATGGAACACGCCTTTCCAGGTACCATTGTTAAATGTGAACAAAGTGGTGTAAAGTGAAGAAAGCGCGAGCACCGGCGCCAGAACTTCCGTGCTCTCATTTGATGCTGGCTGCACCTCGTGTCACCTGGCGTACCTTAGGATCAAGTGAGTTGATACATTGGACATTTGCAAACAAATCTCTTTTGCACCCAATATCTTTATACATCTGCTCTAAAAGGACGAAATAGCGTGTCTACACCTCCTATTTGTGGGGTTATAATTCCCCGTTTGAGTCACAAATTTACAAATTTACCATTCACGATGAAAGACACCCGGGCTTGTTGGTGTTGCATTGTTGACATTCATAGCGCATGCGGACGAGGACAAGAGAAGAGACAGCACAGAGCACTACTCTCTACTACATACACTTAAAAGATGCATACGTATATATTCACCCTCTTATTGCACTCTTTCCCTCAATGCCGACGCGTTGCACCCTTGTAAAGAAATGCCGACTGCCTATTTGTCAAACGTAACGACGACACACATAACGAAGTCGAGCCTGTTCAGTTTAACGACTTCGGTTCCATAACATCTCGAAGAGTCTGCATTTTATATCTCGCTCCGACAAAGCATGACTCGAACAGTGGCACGCAGCTGCAGTCGTGGCAGTGGCCATACAAATGACCATCCCGGCGGATACTAACGTTTATTCTGAGTTCTCTGAGTCGGTCTTTAGACATCGGCAGGTGTGCCAGATATACTGCTTCCCGCACGATAGCAGAGCTTCGTACACTACCCCTAGCAAGCATTCCACGAGCCGTCCGATGATGTTATTCACACACCGCGGGTATTTTGCGGTAGGGATAGTAATTTCGCAGAGTTGTTTCATTTGGTGAGGTTCAGAAGGAGCAGTTTTTCATTTTTGACTAGCCATCTGGTTTTGATGGTGGGATGTATTCAGGAAATATGGACTTACTGATGCTTTTTCAGATCTATATTTACATGACATCACATTATTTACATCAGCCCATAGAAAGGCAAGCCTACTTTGTAGTACATAACATAGTTCCCGAAATAAGTATCCTCGTTATCGGTGGATTTCATGCGGGCTTCAGGCGATCAAATTTACCAAGTCGTATCTCTTTGTTTTGAAATTGTTTTTTTTTTTCAGCGCATATACGTAGTGTAACGACTTTGCTCTGGTCCCAGGCGGGAACTTCGGAGGTTCCAGTGAAGAAATTGCCAAACCTTTAGGCGTACTCACGCTGAAAGCGTAGGGGCTAGGGAAATCCGACCGAACCATTAGGAACTGCTTTGGATCCAGCTCTGTTCGCTAGTAATAACAACGAGTTTCTTGCCGTGGGTGCCTCTACAAAAAATTAATTTTGAGTTTCGATTCGGTTCCTGTTGTGATTTAATTGATTCAATATAAACTTAATTCAAACTCGAGGGCTCTTAAGATCCATCATCACACAGTCCAAAGTATTTGTATTGAGAAAACTCAACACGAAACCTAATGACCCTATTCCTGAAACTGTTTTGAGAATGAAATGACAAAACTTATCAGGCTGAAATATATACCTTTGAAGGGCTGTTTTTGTTTCGGCACTGCCCACTGTATCTGCGGAATTCTATAATAATAAGACAAGTAGGTTTATTTTGCTCGTTTATTCTACGTTCATATTTCTGATGAGTACAGTCAATAAAACGTCAACAAGGTTTCAATATAAAAAAACTCAACAGAACATCAAAATACTTCATTCAATTAAAACTCAACAGAGTTTCTACTGAGTAAAACCACTAGGGTAATCCAGGAGCATTTACCAGCAGCATCGTTGTAAAAGTAATATTATACCTTGCTATGCAGAGAAATAAATTATATTTGACAATATTTTAATGCATCTCCTCAACTGCTGCCGCAGCACGGCTTGTACAAAACTATGGAGCAAATAAACATCGACAGATCTCTACTGGCTAATCTCTTCTGGCACTCGACTCCCGCGGAATCGGTTCCTTGCTGCAGCCGCTGATTTTCTTCTTTATACAAAAAAGCGGTCGTGTCAGTGATACCTCGCCCTAAATTTACATAATGGGTGAGCAATCTCCACTACTGCTAAGCTTCAGCAGCAGTGTAGGTAACGAAGTCAGTCTTTCTCGCTTAGGCGCTGTGCTGCTGAGCATAAGAACGGGGGTTAAATTCCCGTCGGCGGCGGCCACTTTTCTGATGGAGTCGAAAAGCAAAACGCCTTGGTGTACGTGATTTCGGCGCACATTAAAGATCTCCATCTGGTCAAAATTAATCCGGAGCCCTCCACTCCGGCGCGCCTCACCGCCTGTGTTTCGTCGGCGCGTTAAACCCTACAATGGATCAATCTGTTTTCTGTAACCTGTTTGGGGTATTTTGAAGGGTTGCGAAAGCTTTTGTTCGATTTTTTTCAGCAATGCCATTTCCGAATTTTCACTCACATTGCGTCCAATATGTGATGTATACGACATTAAAAAATGGCAAATCAGACGCCCTTGTAAAGGACACCTCCACCTCAAATGCAAACCGTTTTTTTCTTCCTTTATTGTTATTAGATCGCCGCCAGTTTGCAGGCGTTACCGGGGTTTGGCGTGGTCGGCGCTTATGTCCGCAACCGAGTAGTGAACACAACAGCAACGGCAGAAAGAAAACAGAGATTAGCTTTTGTGGAATGGTGAGGACTATTTGTGTTTAACAGCGCACACGAAAACGTGCACAATCGTTGTAAGAAGAACCATACACCATATTTCATAAGAACGGTCTTCGAAACGGTATCGTGGCCGTCGGTTCAGGGAGCAAAGCTCTTGGTGTGGCCAGAAGGCTTTACTCGCCTCTAGGAAAACTGCCGAAAAATGTCTCATAAGGGATTGGGCCCCCGCTAAGGTTGCAGAGACGTCGTGAGCTTCTCGGTAGAAAGATTTGAAATGTGTTAACTGGGGGAACCTACCCATGCCTTCCCCGGCTGAGCCTATTGCAAACAATGCTTGCCATATTTCCAACGATACACATGTTGTGTGACAGGAAAGAGATCGGTGCTTGTCCTAAACACGTGGATCCTTCGCCATTTTTTCAACATACCGACTCCTTAACAAGAAACCGCAAGGATTCAGAACATTTGAAGGGATTTTTAGAAGCTCAGTGTGTTCTGAAATCCAAGAAGAACGCCTTCTAAGTACCATAAAAGGGCCAGTACTCTGCTCTACCATAAAAAAACAGGATGTTCAGCAACAAACTTGCATAAATAATAGACAGTCTAAACTTGATTAAACGAAGTTGAGGGATGTCACGAAGTATTTAGTTAAATCGCTAAATTTGGTAAATCGAGTTGGGTGTGACTTGGTTACTTCATCTTTTATATTCGACTATATACTGTAGCGGCATCCACTAAGCTTGTGCGGCGCTCATGTTTGCGTAGCGGAACTGCGCCGTAAATAAAATTGCGTCCCGGGGGTAGTAAAACAGACCGCGAGAACTGTAAATTCAACAAGAAGGGCAACCGACGGACCACAAATTCATACGCCATGTAAGTTGTGAATGCCAGGTTACTATACTCGGTGACAACTTAAGAACGGCACCGGAAGTTTCCGCTGTGCCTTATCACCGTAGCCGGATGTTTCTCCGTGCGGCGCTAGTAGGGCGCTACTGGGAATATTTTGAACATGGCGTGAGCCGTTCCCGTGATTTTTTGGACTTAAAATTCTTATAAACGACTCCAGTGACGACAAACAAACTGCGGGAGACAAGGCAGACGATATCACGAATTCATAGAAAACCCCTTTCAAAACACGCGCGCACTGACGCCACGGGTCCGGCGCTTTGGCGGAGTGATACTCTACATGAGGTGGTGCCGTTCTTGAGTTGTAACCGAGTATAGTTTGTTAGCAATGGTTCAAACATGTGGGGAGTATTTTCGCATGTGTCCACCGACACAGCAAGCAACAGAATGTCAGAGGACCAGAAAGCGGATACACCATATGGAGAGAGCTGCATTCGAATGGTGAAGATATGCTACTAACTTTGCCGAACTTCCAAAGTTTTAAGGGGGGCCTCAAATGAGAGCGAGTCTCGGCATCTGGTTTCGCAAACGTTCTGGTTAGAAGATTTCTTGATGGGTCACGTATCTCTAGTAAACACGTGTACGCGTGGTAGAAACAATTTGGCAGCTGCTGCAGGGTAACTGAAAACAGAGATGGGAATATCGGTAACGAAAAGCCCATACTTCAGTACAACAAAATAGCGAAAGACGGAAATTTCAACAGCTAAACCGCGAAACTGTGATCACTGAGATGAATAGAGCTCTAGGCACGTTTAGCGCAACGTAATGTGGACGTGAGAGAACCGCCTGTTCACGGTCTTCCCAATTTAGAGCAACTGTTTTTCACAAAGAAGCGATCCTGATGTGTTTCATAGAGAGGAACAAGGTGTGCACACATTACCAATATTGGCAAATCGCACTTCCTAGACCCTTTTAATGCGTTGGAGTTGGACTTCAACGTTCTAAGCACACATGTTGTGCGGTGCAGGATTGCGGTGGTACAAAAAATGTCTATATTTTGGCCGGAGGAAATAGCAGTGCGGGAGGAAAACAGGAGGGTGCTCTGAGAAGGCGGCGATGAAGTGCTCGCTGGGAAAGGAAGAGAGCAACGTGCGTAGTGTCGCCCGTCTGGAGCGTGCGGCCACTGCCGCACGTGCGATTCGGGCGGCAATTAATGATATGTATTGGGCTGTTGGGCCGTGATGCTCCACGTAAAGGGCAGGGTAGCAAAGTAACTTCAAAGGGTTCTGTTGTGGGAACTGCTGTAGTGGTGACTTTCCGGAACCCGAAGTTGAAACAGACAGTTCAACAGGAGATACACACATGTTCCAAATACTCTCTTGGACATCATACTCCTGAAATGTTCTAAGCGTCCGGCGTAATGTGGGCAGTAAGTAGATGCTGCCACAAGAATTGTTGAACACAACTGAAGCATCTTTCTACACATTACATTGAATAGCCCCTGAAAAATAGGCTTAGCTTCGTCACCTATTGCCCATTGTTTTCCTGAAGTATTACAGTTTCCCGGAGGGAAACGTAGAAATTTCATGCATCTTAAGGGTTTAAGAAATCAGCGCAATTCCTCAGATTCTCCTCGCATATTCCCGCTAACCTCTTTGATTTTTTTTGTACTTACTGCAACGTGTTGGGAAGTGCGCAATACGACCTTGAATCAGCTGGGAACAAAACCGCCGTTTATTCCAAAAACTATACTGCCATATTCGGTGCGGCTTTCCGATCACCGTTGCCAACCTACATTTCCACATTGGCTGTTCTTGGACACTACATTAGCGCCTCAAGGAAGAAAAGAAAAGGTTACACAAAATCTTTCAGATGCACAGGTCATTGCCTGTTTCGTTGAGGGTACCGTCAAGAGACAGTCTTGGGAGTTGGAGACAGGACTTGCTAAGGAGCAGCTGCACTGTGGCCAACAAGGTCGCTGTTACCTGGCTCAGTTTCATCGTCCAGACATGGCATGTCGACCAGGTGCTGCTTCACCTGAACAGTACTTGCATCTTTGAAGCAGCTCGAGTTACGACAAATCGACACTCCACTCCTGGACGCTGTGATTCTGGAGTCATTTACTTTAGTAGCTGTATATGGATGCGGGTCATAGTAAGGGAAAAACTTATTTGACCTGTCTTGCCTGCAGAGAACGTGTTTAACACGCAGCTGGTTGGGGCTGGTGTGTCTCTGAGTGTCGGCGTACTGTTTGTTGGACACCTTCCTTTGGGTGTCATTCCATGTAGTTTCGCAGTAGGCTGAGGGGTGAGCACCAAGCGCAAGTGTTGGAAGAAGATTCCTAATCGGTCTCCCGAACAGTAATTCAAACGGAGATTTTCCTGTGGAACCATGCGGCAAGCATGGGCAACCGATAGGAAAGCAAAAATGACTGAGCTCATTGGTCCAGTCCAGATGGCTCACTCGACTTGAGAGTATAGACTTCTTGAGGGAGCGCGTAAATCGTTCGGCTTATCCATTAACCTCTGGCCACCGTTGAGCATTGCGATGATGCTTGAACCCAAGCTTACCAGCGAACGTTGCAAAACTATCACTCTGAAAGGGTGAGCCATTGTCAGACTTTACAATTTCTGGGCAGCCAAACTGAGAAAAGATGGTGCGCAGATGCTTGATGACTGTAGGTGCTGCAAGAGTGTGTATGATGCTGACAACTGGGTACTTGGAAAAGTCATCCACAACCACCATGGCGTACTTGCCATCAGGAAAAAAGCCAGCAAAGTCCATTGACAGATCAGTCCATGGACCTCGAGGTAGTTCCGAATTGGCAAAGGATCACGCGGGAGTGTAGGTGTGTTGGCTTGACATGCCAGGCATCAATTCACTGTCTGGTCCACAAGAGAATCTATACCTGGGAATCACGCCTTCTCATGTAAAAGGTGTTTTGTCTTGACAATGCCTTGTTGACCTCGATGTGCAAAGTGCCCTGCCCTTGCGTGGAGTGTGCTGGGAGTACAATCTGCATACCTCGCAAAAATAGGCCTTCTTTAGAAACTGACAGTTCGGTCGCAACAGGAGAGAAGGGCCGTAATGTTGTGCTATTCCAGCATTTATCATGCTCAGGCCGATTGAGGGCCTGCTTGCGTGAGATGAGCCCAGAGTCAGCTATCGTTGCTCTCGTCACTTCTTCCATGGTGATAGCACGAGGCATGCTGTGGGACACGACAAAGTTTACATACTCTTCAGGAACTGACTCCATGCGTCAAAAAGGTTCTGTGAAGTTTATTGGGTGGCGAGAGAGGTAGTCACAAGGGTTGCGTGGACCACTGGTGTGTTGCACCCTAAATGTGTACTGTTGAATTCGGAGTGCCAAACTCTCTAGACGTGCTGACGTCAGAGAGCGGAGGTTGCTCAGAATGCTGACCAATGGTTTGTGGTCTGTCAGTACGCAGAATGTTGATCCGTACAGGTAGATGTAGAAATGCTCAATTCCCCACACCACTGCTGACATTTCTCTCTCGATTTGCGAGTAACATGCCTCAACTGGAGAAAGGGTCCGACTTCCATATGCTACTACTCTGGTTTCACGTCCCTATGTCTGCGTGAGGATGGCGACAAGGCTATGGGGCGCAGCATCCACAATGAGAGTGATGTCTTCTCTTGGGTCAAAGTAGGCAAGCGCTGTGGCTTCAGACAGCTTTCCCTTCAGTTCGACCAGGGCGTTTTGCTCTTCGTCTGTCCGACACCAGTCTTCAGCTTTGGCTTTGGGTTTACTGAGTGGTTGAGTGAGGTGGACCATGTTCGGCATGAACCGACCGCGGTCGGTGAGAAGACCAAGGAGAGACTTCACTTCACTGGCGCTGGAGGGTGGTGATGCATCCAGTATTGCAGATACGTTTGTGGGGTCTGTCTGTATGCCTTTGCTTGAAAATACATGCCCGAAAAAGGGTAAGCTCCTGTTGCTAGAAGCTACACTTCTTGTCATTCAATGTGAGACCACTCGCCAGTAAGCATTCCAGTGTCGCCTTCAATGTTTCGTCATGCTCCTTCTCAGTCTTTCCATACACCACGATGTCATCACTCACGTTGAATACATTAGGGATGTTTTCTAATACCTGACGTATCGTGTCCTGGAAGATCTCGGCTGCTGTGTTGATGCCAAAGTTGAGTCGCTTGTATCGGAAGAGTCCCACATGCGTAGAGAAAGTGGCGATCACAAGGGATGGTGCGTCAAGTTCTAGCTGGTGGTATCGATCTTTCAGATCGAGTTTGGAGAATATTGTGGAGCCATTCAAAGCAACAAGGGTATCATCCACTGTTGGTGTGACATGTCTCTCATGCTGGAGATCCTCATTGGCACATCGCATGTCAACACATACTCGAATCTGCTGGGGGTCATGTTCCTTTGCGATTCCTGCAATTGGAGATACCCAGGCCGTTGCTCCTTCAGCCCTTTCAATGATGTCGAGGGACTGCAGGCGTTCACGTTCTTCCAAGTGCTGCCGCATGGTGAAGGTGATGCGCGAGTGCGGTTGTGCTACTGGTTGAACAGAGGGTCAAGATGAAGGTGCACATGAAAGTTCCTGAGAGATTCAACACCCTGGAAGAGCTCTGGGCATGCTACTCTTGTGTCGAGCCTGGTTGCTACCTCTTCTAAGCTGTATGTGATCTGGCCTAGTCCCAGACGAGATGCTGCAGAAAAGCTGAGCAGCGGTGCGCAATCTCGAGACACAACTTAGAGCGCTTCGTGGCTGCTACGGTCCCTGTATGTCATGACAACGTCCAGCTTTCCGAGTAACGGTAGCGGAGAACGTGCACCATAAGCAAACACTCTCGTTGATGTTTTAGACAACGTTTCGTTGCTCAAACGACTTTTCACGTCGTTCGAACTGACCACGGACACGGTAGCACCAGTGTCAATCGCAAAACAGATGGGTTCACCGTCGACGTTCATGTCCACCTGTGGAGACATGGTCGCTGCTTGAGAGATGGCTGAAGTCATAAACACGTGTTCATCACTGTCACTGCCACTCCCTCATGACTGCGTGTATGGTTTTGGGTGCTGAACGACACACGTGAGCAAAATGTCCGATTTTGTGGCACGCGTAGCACTGCTTGCCGCGGGCCGCGCAGCTGGAGTGTCCTGGGCAACGGAGTGCGTGAATGATGATTACAAAGTATTGCAAAAAAATGCTACCTATATCGACAGCCTTTCCTCAACCGCCGCTATGGCGCAGTGGCTGGGGTGAGAAGCTGCTGAGCAAAAGCTCGTGGGTCCGGTTCAGGCCATGATGGCTGCTTTTGTTATGAAGGCGAGACGCGATATTGCCAGTGTGTGTAGATTTAAACGCACGGTAAATAACTTGAGTTGGTAAACATTAATCACAAGACATTATCTACTGCGCACCTTACAGCCCAGGTGTAGGTTGGGAGCGTTAAACCCTGGAATCAACGTTATATACTTTGTTAATGGCTGGTGGATCTGCCGCCATAGAAAGGCCGCCAGGGCAGCTGATCACTTCAGTTGGAGTTTTCAAGCACGCGGTCGATGTCAAACAAGCATTCCAGAACATCAATTGTCGCTACCCAGGACTACGTTCTTACGCGCGTTCGAGTGAGGGAGCCTAATATGAAGCCGCATACTAAACTGTCTTACACCCTTTTTGACTGAAAAGTGTGCAAAAATCCTGTCCCATGGCTAACACTTTTAGAAGGTGTTTTGGTCAACAACGGAGTAAGGATGAAAAAAGGGTGTTCGTGCGAAGAACATAAAAGAGGCCGTAAGGTTGCTTACAGCATCTTCAATCAATGCCAAACAAATATTTCCTGCCATTTCAACACGCTTCAAGAAGGGTGTTCATTATTTCAACACCCTGTTTCCCACAAGGGTGTAGAGGTAGAACGTAGGTTGTTTGAATATAAAAAGGCGTTGTAAAGAAAAAGCGTTTAAGAAAAAGGGTGTAATAAACGACCGCCCACTCAGAAAAAGGGTGTGAGTGATGTCCAACTTTGGAGGTGTTTCGTGCCTGTTTATACGGCTGGACTGAACATTTCTACAAGCGGGGGGATGTTTTGTACCTCACAATGTTTGAAGCTGTTTGATTTGGCACAATTTATTACCAGTGAAGGTGTTTTGGCTTGAGCTAGTTTCGGTGGCGTTACCGAAAAATACCAAGAAAAATAACTGCGCCGGCTGTAATGCGTGCACCACAGCAGATAGAGTAGTTTAAGAGCGAAGCCGGCTTTCGAGCCTTTTTGAGTGTGAGCACAAGTGGCGAATGTGTATACCCACCACTTAGATACAGTTTCAAATGTACTGTTATTTTGGGGCTCCTAAAACGCAAAAAATTGACGCAGCTTACACTGGGGCTGCAATGCTGGGGAAATAGCAGAGCTGGGGGTCGACCTTGGTTGTTTCCGCTTATATCCGCTCTCAGTGTTTATGACACATAGGAACAGCCTTGTAAAATCCGGCTAAGCTCGGCATCACCCCTCAGCACTTAGCCCAGCCCAGCAAGAAAATTGCAAAACCTAATAAAACTTATCAAAGCCTTGCAAACCGTAGCCGAACTTAGCAACAACGGAAGCAGCTAGGGAAACCCCCAGATCCGCTGTTTTATGCAGCTGAACAAATATTTTTAAGAACCCTACGCAACATCATGCGTGTTGCAGTGGGTCAACACGCTTTTCGAAAAAGAAATTTATTCTGGTTATGTAATTTTAAAGTTCAAATTCATGCTTCACGTGCCAAGCTAACGTTGGGGAATGAGGAGCACAGCATGTGGAAACGAGCGATCATTGCACGCGAACAATTTTTATTACTTTTGACACATTTATGAGTTGGAGAGATTGGTATGAGGTGATATCTTGTACTTCACAGTGCAATTATACATGCACACATAACGATAATCAATCGAAACCTTTGCACTTTTTGTCCACCTTTTCAACACCCCGAACAATCAAGGGTGTTGAAGTTGCTCAACACACCTTTTTCAACACCGAGAGGGTGTACAGCTACAAAATGATGTCGAGATTTAAGAAAAAAGGTGTAATGGCCTGCCAACAATTTTTTTCCGCTTATGCTACGGCCTTTCTAGGAGAAAGGTGTAAAAACGTTTATTGTACTTACAACGAACCTTCAAACATTATTGGAACAAACCACATATTTTAATTCAACTTTTTTTCAGAGTGACTGCACCGGGTGATCGAGACAGACTGCATCACCAAGTAACGTCCTCCTGACATCAATAGCCCCTCCCACAACAAGATGGCGTGCATTTCTAAAGCATGAACATTCAACGTAAACAAATGGAACCAGTAACTTTTTAAGAAACCGTGGTTTTAAATTCATTCGTTTGATGTCGCAAGATTACTCTTGAGGAAAAAAAAATCAGGAAAATCAATTTGCGTTTGGAAGGGAGCTGGCGCCTTCAAGGGAGTGTAAAACGCCGTTTTTAAATGTCGAATACCTCACCCATTGGTAGCAAAACTAATCAAAACACTAAAACGATATGACTGAAAAAATGCCTCCAAAAGCTATCGCAAGCCTTGAAAACCCAGAGACATAACGTGTGTAACGTGTACCGCACTCAAGCAGTGAACATGATGTTTGAAAAGTAATCGTTGTCATCAGGTGCCTACACAGGTACACTGAAGGACGAAGATCTCCCCCATTGACCTCACACCACTCCTGTTGTGCGCGGCTCGAGTTCATGGTTCACCCCCGAATTTCTTTGTTTCAACCTTCCATTGGCCCTGCCTGGTTTCTAGATCCCATCTCTTGGTACCCACCCTATTACCATAATTATACACCACTTACCAGTTCGGCTCATTGCATCGCCAGCCAAAGTCCGTTTTGTTTCCTCTTTTTTTTGAACTGTGATATCGCCGCTTTTCTGATGGAGGTGAAAAGCAAAAACGCCCGTGTGTACGAGATTTCGGCGCACGTTAAGGATCCCCAGGTGGTCTAAATTAATCCGGAACCCTCCACTACAGCGCGTCTCATCACCTGCGTTGAGTCGGCACGTTAAACCCTACTATCAATCAATCAATGAACTACGATATCATCTACTCGAGCTTTTTTCGTTATCCAGGAAGCTCGGTTCCTATTGCAGGGTGTTACTCGTACCAGTATTCGTTACATGGCCCGTTAAGCCGCTGTCTAGTTGTTTAGTAAGGCGCCAAATTTTAGCCCCGTATATCATCACCGGCAGTATACACTAGGCGTAGATTTTGACTGATTGATTGTAGGGTTTAACGCGCCGACGCAACGCAGGCGATGAAGCGTGCCGTAAGAAAGGGCTCCGGATTAATTTTGAGCACCGGGGGATCATTAACGTCCGCCAAAATCTCGTACACACGGGCGTTTTTGCTTTTCGCCGCCATCAGAAAAGCGGCCGGCGCGGCCGGGAATCGGACCAGCGACCCCGTGCTCAGCAGCGAGACGCTTTAGCCACTGAGCCACCGCGGCGAGTGGTGTAAATTTTAGGGGTGTCGTCTATTACTTTTTATGTAATCACGGTTTGTTTTCCAACTCTTTGCACTAGAACCTTTCTTCTCTGTGGCCAAAAACGCGTAGTAAAGGAACGCACCGGGAAACACATTTTCGAACGCCTCGCGCTAGAATGCTTTGTGCTTAAAAGATACCAGGCTCATCCTGCAAAACTGTATACGTCTACCCGACAACGGTTCATCTCCGTAAATAAAAATCCCAATGTGCGAAGAATACACTTATATACTACATGCTACGCCCGTCCCCATGTTTCCCATTAGGACTGATGGCCAGGAATTTTTTTTTTTGATGTTGGAGGGAGCTTACGTTTCCTTATATGGACGTGCTCGAACGTGCTCCCCAACTCATACCTATTCTTCGCCGGTCTTCGGTCTCATAAACTGAGTCAATACTAACCATGTGCCTGAGGTAATTATATTATCCTACTGCTTCTCTAATTTCGTTGCATACGCTGAGGAAGACGTTTTTGCCACGATTATTCCTCGTTACTTTAGATTTATTCCTATTTATTATTATCCCCATGGTCGTGCGGCCAAAGTGTTGTTTGAAACATTTTTTGCAGCGTTTTTGCAGTCACAGTCAGCAAGACTGTGTTGTCTGCAAAACTCAGAGGGTCAAGTTATCTGCGTTCGTCCTTAATCCTGTGTTTTCAAATCAATCTTTCTAAATACCCCTTCAAGACTGCATAGTTCTGGCGATACGGTATCTTCTCTCTCGGATGTAGCATATATCGCTTGGATTTTGGAGGGGTCATTTTTCCCTGCATTTCTCATACACATGTTCTAGAAGTAGTAAGAAGGTCTCCACTATTTTCTAGTGTTTCGTGGTTTCAGCATGGTTGCGTTGAGAGACGATTCAAATGGTTTTTCATAGAAGTTAAACGCCACATAAAAGGTTTAGTGTACTGCGCTGATATTTATATCACTTGATTGACGGGATGGATGTGATCTATTGTTAAGAACGCTTTCGTGAACTCAGCCATCTCTCTCGGCTGGTGGGAATCCGCGGTTGCACCTATTTGGCTAACTATAACTTTGGTAAACAGCTAGTAATCAACTGACAGTAGACGGATGGGTCTGTAATTCTTGAGGTCCGTGGTATATCTCCTTTTGCGGATAAGTATTATGTTTGCGTTTTCCAGGTCTATTGGCACTTTTTGAGTCTTTGCGATATCCGGAAAAAGTACAGCAAGCTTTTCCAGTACAATATCTCCTCCATCCTGCAGAAGATCTACGGTTATGCTGTCATCATCGGGAGCTTTACCTATTTTGATACCCTTTGAGAGACCTTTACAATGTCGCCTAACAATATTGGCACGTTGATTAATGAGCTATCTCCATTGCTCTAGTTACAGTGCAGTTCAGCCTAAAATTACACTTTTTTAAATTTGCCAGAATTTTTTTTCGGATAACACGTCGGCGCTGCCAAGATTGTAAGGTACATTCATTTCTGCCGTTAACAGTGTAGCAACGCAATAAACCACTCAATTTTTTTCTAGGAAATTTTCAGTTGTTCAGGGAGAACTTATTTCTAGGGGAAGAAAATCTATCCCTATATGCTTACAGTTAAACGTTTGTTCAGTTGTTACTTCTATAATTTGAAGCTTCCCCGCATTACACACAGGTACCATATCCTCCCCCAAACGCAATTATAGAATCAACGACCTCTGGAGAAATATTAACAAATGTGTAAGTGATGTTGGCTCGACGGTGGCAAATTCATTCTATCAAGAGTACCAGAGCCATTAAAAACAACAACAACAAAAAATAAAAATCAAACCTTTTTTTATGTCAAGATTTTAAAATTAAAAACATAGAAACGCAACTAAAAAAATCGCGTTGTTTTATTATACGAACTTAACAAGCGCACATTAGCTGAAATAACTAATGGTTATATTTTAAAATAAATAAAAATGTTTTAATTATTTTGTAAGGGTTTTCACAACAGTTGTATTACCGTAACACATGCTCGGCAGCGCCCAAATGTTATCCCACGGGAAATTCTCGAACTATTTCAAGCAGTCTATTTTTGGATATAATTTCGTTGGGGCTGCCCCGACGGACACAACGACGGACAGGACGTAAACAGGGTTTATATCATTCTTTGCAGTATTACTTTTCAAGCACCAGGTTCGCTGCGTAGGTGCGCAACACGCTGTGTTTGCAGTTTTTTTCAAGGGTTGCTTAACTTTTCGAGGCATTTTTTCAGCCATTTCGATTTCAAAATTTTACTTTTTTGGTGTCAGTGGATAACGCATCCAAATTCCAATAAAGTCGAAACAGAGACCCTTAAAAACTCCAGCTCCATCTCAAATGCAAAGTATTTTTCTTCTTGCTTACTTTTTTTAGTACGGAGCCCTTTGGCAGCCGTCACTCGGTTTCGCGGGGTCGGCGTCTATTTAATCCCGCGTAACCAATTCACCGAACGCAGTGGCGAGGGCATATAGAAAACGGAGAGGAGCTTTTGCGGAAGGGTGCGCCGCAGAGTCGCACGCGGGGTTATGGCGTCATTTCTCACCCTGCGTCTCCTCACTCTTTTTTCTTGCGTCGCCGCCAAGGAGCGCACTCGTTTTCCTATTTTCCCCAGACGCTGTTCCGTTCACCGCTTATCCAAACGCGACAAATTTACGAGGGGGGTTCAACAACGATTTGCAACAACATGTTCGCTGCTCCCCGCGCATGGCTAAAACGAAGCACTGACATTTGCGCAGGAGGTTTCAACACCACTTGAAACCACACGCTGGTCGGCTGCGGCGACGTGCTGCGAGATTTCAACAGAATAGCACAGGCCGCTTTGCGTTCCCTGATCGGGCGATCACCTCCTGACGTGCCGCAGGTATGCGCTGTGACTGAAAAGACTGCAACTCGCGCTGAGCCGAAATATCGGATGGGGGATTGTAGTAATAGAGTGTCTTTTAGATGCAAAGCATCTTTTGAGCTCGCCTTATCCCTCCGTTGTCCGGCGTCCACCTCTCCCCCTCGTCCCCTCTCCACGCCAGCTGTAATAACGCCGCTCTCCTCCTCGCCACTCGGCTCGTCTCGTGCAGACTAAGGAAGACACCGGCAACACTGTCGCTCGTAGAGCCCTAACAAGCTGTGATAACGCCGCTTTCCTCCTCGCCGCTCGGCTCGTCGGCTCGTCTCGTGCCGGCTCAGGAAGACACTGGCAACACTGTCGCTCCAGGGGCCCTTAAAGGGGAAGCATGCTCGTCTCGTGCCGGCCCAGGAAGACACCGGCGACATTCTCGCTCCAGGAGCTATCTCAAGGTTGGGGCTATGTCCCTCCCTTGTTGTTGCGCCATCAACATCCCCACTGCGCATGCGCGTCTCTCCTCCATTCTACTCTCCTACAGCTGTATAAAAGCAGGTGCGCGCGCTGCGCGGCGTTCAGTCTGCTCCGAGACACCGCCTGCGCCGGTTCTGCTCCGGTGTGGGACGTACACGGAACCCCCATGCTTTGCATCCCCACATAGTTCCCTTCGGGGTGATGGGGTAATTTTTTCCTCTAGAGCATTCTTTGGCCATCAATTCAAGAAGTATGAAAATGTTTAAAACAATTAGCTTTGCCTGTGTTTCTTTCCATCTTCAAACTTTAAAATTGAAGGAGGAATTTTTTTTTCGTGGGCTTATGTTTTGTTGCGAAGAAAATTTTACTAGGCCGTGTAGCTGCCTGGCTTGACCGGTGCACCCATAGTGCTGTCAGCATTTCAAATGCCTTCTCGGACCCTTATGCATTACTGGTATAGTGGTCACTGGTTGGTGTTCTCCCGCCAGCCGCTGCATCTAATATAGAAATAATAGTGACAATGGTATAATAATACCGTTCATATTTGTTAGCTATTGCTATATTTTACTTCTAAAGTAGGGGATTAACAATTCCTCTTTTATACACAAAATATACTACTCAAAGGTTCCGCCGGCGGTTTCTTTCCTTGGGCCTCCTCTTGTGTACCGATATTATGTAATCGCGCATCATTGTATTTTTGAAATAAACTTTATAGCATTAAAAGATTTGTACGTTTAATAAAAAAAAAGTGAAGGTGAACTTTTGCTGACACTGAAGCGTATCCCATATCCCGCAAGCCATTTCGAATGCCCATTGTGCATAAGTGCCCTTTCTTATATGAGTCAAATACCCAATCAATTATTTCAACTTTTTGGCTATCTTTAGGAGGCGCTCACTTAGTGACCTGTCGCTATTTTTCCTTCCCATATTTTTCATGTCAGCAAAAGGATAACTTCGGCTCGTACTGAATGCTTCGCATCAGGGAATCATCAATACACAAATTGGCTTTACGCATGGCTTGGAAGCCTCAGTGAGAATTGTCATGACAATGGTGCTATACATTCAAAATAAGTAGGTAACTTTAGTAGCGTGCACTATTATTAGTTTACGGCGCACACGGAAAATGTGCACAGTTGTTGCGACATGAACCATACCAGCGATTGGATCAGGGGTGCTATTCCAGACGTCCGAGATGTGCCTGCTCCCGTGTTTCCAGGTGCTTCGTGTATGAATGTAGTGATACAGAAACATTCGATACACCTGGAGTAAAATGGGCGCAATCGCGCGAAGCCAGGCCTGTCATTATCAGCGCACCGTAGTGAGGCCGCTTACGTAGAGAAAGTACACGGCGTGTGCTATCATCCGCTTGCAGCATCATCTGAAAGCGAGCTGCCACATAAACCACACTACTACTTTCAATTCCCCTGCCAGGCTGGTGGCCACGCCCGGCGGGGGCGGTCCGTTTTTTTCCGTGTTCTCTTCTTCCACTGAATAGTGTTTGCTCTGTGGATTTAGGGTAGACGTTGAGGTTGTGTCACTTGTCATCGACTGTGTTTTCCCTGGATGTGAAGAAGGCTCCCTTGGGAAATTCTCGTCGTCTTGGCAGCTCCTATCGGCTCCGACAAAGGTGAACGCCAGTTTGGACTAAGACCCTCGTGACTGTGGCACCATGGGCCGACGGTGGCCTCAGCGGCAGCGTGTTCCGAAACCATATTCCGTAGGGGCCCAGGACGACCACACTTATTAGGCAGGGGCGCAGCCAATGAGGTTTAAAAATCGCAATTTTTAAATGCATAGCATTTTAGTAACTCACAATGTCACGCGGCGTTGGCGTGCCTTGTCGTAGTCCTCATGCGCGCCTTGTCGTAGTCCGCAGGCGCGCCTTGTCGTAGTCCGCAGCCAGGAAGAAATAACAGTTTCCGGCGCCCGGCTTCGAACCCATGACGCCGCGGGCGTTCCGGAACGCAAGGTGCCCGGCGCACTACCGACCGAGCCACGAAACCGACACAGATTTCGATGCACCGAACGCGCCTTATATCCTTCACTCATTTCTCGTTTGTTTCGAAAGCGCCACAAGTTGTCCCGCGCCTCCAAAAGATGGCGACACGGGTCCCGCGATCAAGAGATACGACTTGCCGGCGCACCCCCTCGGAAATGCTGTGCATTTGATCGTGCCCCTCGCGAGGGGGATGTCTTTCACGCCTACCTAACTCTTTCATATCCCCGGGCTGTTTTAAGTTTATGTTTGTTTCCTTTCGCCAATGATGTAATTTTATAACATTACTAACATTACAGCGAAGAAGTGCTTTTTACACAACGTAAGCAATCAGTGACGTGATGCACGTATAGCTATGACGACATGTAGCGTAATTTGACGCTTCACTCATAAATATCACAACCAAGGTATCAAAGTTTGCACATAAAATATTTAAAAACCCTTCGCATCTATTATAAAAATTAAGACGGTAGCTGAGGCTAGCAAAGGAAACGCATTTCTGTAGGTCAAAATTGGCATCAACACCGCAATGTGAGCGAGTAACGTTGATCCAAAAGCGAGCGAAAGGGTTGATATTGAGCTAAAGAACATCACACACTCTTTTTGACCGCACCTATTTATTTCTTTTAATCGCTTTTAGTAACATAGCTGAGCTCTCTGCTTCAATGCAAGCTCTGTTGCGTTATCACCTTCCCGGCCGCCGCCACCGATACGCTATCGTCTGTTACAAGTTTATGGCGTGATCGCAGAAAAAGACGGTCGCGGCCTGCGCTTGTATGACGCATAAGGGCTGCGAAGCGCTACGCTTGATAACCGCGGAGCGTACCGATGTGGCCGAGTCACTCATTCGTCAAGCTCGACTTCAATCAGTGCAGTAATGCATAAAACAGTCACTTTTCCTTGTTATTTTTCTCTTGAGTTCGATCATGTGACCCAGCAGCTTACTTGGAGGACTGTGGACAAATACCTGCATTCGGTTCTCCTTGTCATGGAGTGGATTTGACAGCCCTCCTATCTTGCTGCTACGCCAAACAAATTTTTTTTTATTCCCAAACACAAAAGCAAACTACGGCGCGTTATTTGTGTGTTCCGTGATCGCTGCCTTGGAAACAGCCAAGACTATTATTTCTTTCGGTAGAAAACATGCTCTAAACCGCGCGTCATGCGAAACTGCGGCTGCTGCAAATTCACGGTACTTTCACGGCGCCGAACGTCGGTGAAATTTTTTAACCTCCTTGGAGGCAGCACCGTGATGTCTCTACCTATATGTGCGCGACTTCATGCCAGGTGGATTTTTTCTTTTTTCCCCCTCCCCTCGTTTAGGCTGCTTTGCGGGGGTCGATGGTTTCGCTCCGCGGGGAACTTGTGTTGTACTATTTCTATTTTTATTCCTGCTATTTCTTGTTTATACATTTGTATACTTTTTTGCGTGTGTGTGGCTTACAGTTGAGGCACGAGCTGTGACACAATGCTGACGAATTAAAAGGCCAGACACTACAGAAATATATATATGTGGTAGTTAAAAATGCGTCGCAGGAAACAGACACAAACTGCTCATCAATACCCATCAGTGGATCTCTAAAAGTGACAATTTTTTGCCGCTATTTGGACTCCTAGATCACTATCGCAAAAATAGTGCGCCAAGGAGATTACTTTTTTACTTAGTTTTATCTCTCCTGCGACTACCGTGACTTCAAGCTCACGGGCAACTACTCATTAGTCCCAGCAAAAAAAAATATACGTATCTGAGTGAGTGTAACACTGCATTAAATTAGAGGCCATGGGGCCCTGGGGGAGCAAGGATGAGGAGAAAAGGGGAAGGTCACAGCTCGCACAATGAACACAGTTGCAATCTTGGGGTCCTAATCCCAAAATGAACACATTAAAGTCAGTCAGTGGCAGCAAAACGCACAGTTCACACTGTGGACAATGCGGTTCACACTGAAAACAGTGAAGGCTGCAGACAGTTCACATTGTATACCGAACGGGGAAGTCGGCCAGGCTGCTACGCCATTTTGTAGAGTCTGGTTTCAAGGGCGTAGTCGGTAATTGCTTCTAGTGCGGTGGGATCGTCACGGACCCAACTAACATGTTCCTGTTCAGTCGCAGGGACGGGACCTAGAGTTAAAAGCTGGTGGCGATTACGGTCGAATAATGGACAGAGCCAAATTAAGTGGTAACGATTTGGTATCCCTTCCCGATTACAGGGGGGGGGGGGGCATCAGCGCCATTCAGATCCTTCTGGAGCTGTCTATTTATAAATAACGTATCTTATGCAGCAAAATCTGTGTGCATGAAGCACAAATTGTAAAAATAACTAATCGACATTGGCAACAGCATGAGTGGTAGCACGCATGATTACTGATATCAAACTCGGCCTGGTGGCTTCAGTGAAGAGACTGTGGTCAATAGCCCTGTACACAAGACATATATCAAACTCATCGAGTACTTCAGTTGCTGTACAATCCAACTATTACTTAGCCCTTGGTTGGTATATATTTTCGATATTGTTTCCCTAAATTGTTATGACCAGCAGTGCAAATTATGCAGAATTCATGACCGAGTGTAAAACGTGTACGTTTGAGCTGGTGTCTTTTTTATCAATGTATCACCCTTGCAAGAACGATTCACACCTTCAATTGCTGTTAACAAAATGTCAATGTTTTCCTTAGTGGCACTGTTCCTGATAAAGAATAATGCAATGAAGTTAATGTTAACGAAATTCAATGTAATAGTGCTTATGAAAGTGCCAAAATGTAGGAGCTCATGCAGCTGTAATATTTCGCAAGAGTAGGACAGTTTGTAAATGTGGTCATGGGTAATTGGCTGCCTTTCTTGTGATCCTTACCTGCAGCACCGAATCGTGTTTTGAGCTGTGTATATAGTCAAAGAGCACACAACTCAATTGTATACCCTTCTGTGTGCTGTAGAATGAGCTTTCAATGAGGGTGTTTGCTTTCCAGACCGTGTATAATTGCAACACGCGCGTGAAAGCGTCCATCCGCGCGCGCGCACTTCGATCACGGAGTCTAGCACTTATTTAGGAACACGATCGGAGGTCAGCGTCAACTTCCAGGTGCGCAAGAAGAGCGCGGAGAGATCACGGGCTCAGGTACAAAACGTCAGCTTCTACCACATGTGCGTCAGCTTTCCCAGCGCCGCAGGCCCACCCCGCCCACGGAGCGAAACCATCGGCCGCCTGGCAAGCAGTCGAAACGAGGGGAGGGGGAAAAAAGAATAAATCCACCTCGCATGAAGTCGCGCACATCTAGGTAGAGACGTCACGGTGCTGCGTCCAAGGAGGTTAAAAAATTGCAATTTTTTTAATCTCTATGGCTGCGCCCCTGCCTAGAAGGCGTGGTCGGCCTGGGCCCCTACGGGATATGGTTTGGGAATACGCGGCCTGGGGTCTCTGTTTTTGTTTTGTACTAAGTTCTTGTCGTTGCTAGCGGGCATCAAATGATGACTTCGTGGCTACGACGCTACGCCCACACAAAGTGGACGCCACTAATTGCGTCCACTTCGGCTTTAAACACGCCCACGAATGGGCTGGGCGTGTTTGACTGACATTAGAACTGGGAAGAAACCCGGGAATGGCTTTGCACAGCGAGTTAAACTGGGGACGCCTGTGGGGCTGCTGCTACGGTGTGGTTTATGATGATTGTCACTATAGCAGGCATATTTCTACCCCGACACGTGCTTACAAACGAGGAGGAACTTCGGGCTCGTTTTTATCTCTCGAAAAGTGCGGTGCATTGGCTGTGCAGTCATCTGGCAACAGAATTCCGTGTACAATGGCTTCGAGGCAGCTTTCGTTCAATGACCGTCGAGGAGCAAGTGTTATGTACATGCTCTGCGGCTTTACACGACGGGCAGCTTCTACGGAGGCTGGTGGCAACCGCACCTCGATTACCACTAGTCGACAGTCAGCCGGTGTGTGCGCATATGATCGCCGGGGAAATGCTTCCCTGACCTCGGCATTTTTTAGGTCGTTCGCCGGACATGGCTTCCGCTAGTTCTACCGCACGTCGAACCGTCTGCAACCGGAGCGTGCGCTTCAGTTGTCGTCTGCTCGCAAAACAGTTTCAAACGGGGCGTCGCGTAACCGTGCATTTCGTTTATCATCAGCGTGGTCGAGAGCTTCCATTAAGGCGTAGCGTGACGCATATTTCTTGTGGAAACGTTACTGGCAGGATAGCTTATAGTATATACGTGTACAATCAACGGCGCGTGCCTATTTTAGAGGCGATCCCTGCACATTTCAACTCGTCTTCTTCAGCGTCACCGTCGTATGGCAAGAAGCAGAGAATGGCGAGCTAGTAAAGGGGCGAGCGTAGAATTAAGAAACCAGGTTGCGCTAGAAGGAGGGTAACCGAGAGGGGGAAGTGTGCAAAGGAAGACAGAGGGGCCATTGGCTGCATAAGTTAATGCATGGGCCAGCATCTTGGCCTCTAGTATAATAAATGAAATGAAAAAGGGGAGTGAGGGGATTTAACTCTATAAAGAATGACTGCGCAGAGATTCGTCGAACGAGAGCGGTGGAGAGCAAAAGGAAATAAAGCCAACAAATCTGAAAAGTGGTCGTCTTTGCTATTCCTTCCTTAGCCCGAAATTGCCCGAAAGATTAGCCCGAAATTGAGAGCTTTGAGGAGCTAACGTGCAGGTTCTCAAAATTTAAAACTCTGTAAATTTTCAAAGCAACTATTGTAGAATAATGCGTGCTGCGTGACGCCTGAACTTGATTGTCCGGAGAGTACGACAGGTGCACAACACCCTTGCAGGACCCCGAATCTAGGAGGGTTGTGGCGTGTTGCAGTCTTCTTGCAAACTGGAACACGCAAAGACAAAGAAACGAAAGTGAGAAAAAAAGGTGCGAGTACAATGAATCAAGGAAAAGTGTTGGTAATACGTATCGCCAGGCTTTCTCCTTAAAAACACTTAAGCAGGGTTGACTGCCCCGACGAAATTTTGTATCAAAAAGAGGAGGTTTTCGATAACAGTTTTGAATGTGGCACACTTCAATCGCCGGCTTTCTTTTTTTGCCAGTTGTCTGCAGTCCCGTGATTGCACTGCCTGCCACCGACTGCAGAAACAGCTTCTTAGGAAGAACAATTTAAAACAAAAAGCTTATATGAACGCCCCGAACAAAAATGAATGAACCCTGTAGTAAAGTGCAGATTAATGACGTAAAAGTATCATAAAATAAAGTAGTTGGATTTGCTTGCCCCCAGTAGCCACTGGTGCACCAGTGGAGCGAGAGAACGCACTGAAAGGTGCCCCACGCCCTACTCGCGTCTCCTTGGTGCCTGAACTTGATGACACGGGAGTAGGATATGGGCACACCAACCTTGCAGGACCCCGATTCTGGGGAGGCTGTAGCGTGTTGCAGTGTGCTTGCAAACTGGAACACGCAAAGTCAAATAAACGAGAGCGAAAAAAACGTGCAAGTACAGTGTATGAAAAAAAGTTTGTAATACGTATCGCCAGGCTTTCTCCTTAAAAGCGCTGAAGCAGACTTGATTGCCCCGACGAAATTTTGTATTTAGAAGCTCAGGTTTTCGATAACGTAATGCATGCAGCAACAGTTTTGAATGTGGCGCGATTCCATCAGCCGCTTTCTTTTCTTGCCAGTTGGCCGCAGTCACGTGATTGCATTGCCTGCCACCGACTGCAGAAACAGCTTCTTAGGAAACAAAATGTCATACAAAAATCTCATCTGAACATCTGGAACAAAAAAACAGATCAATACAATTAAATGTGCCATAAAATAAAGTAGCTGGATTTGCTTGCCCCCAGTAGCCACCACTAGTGCAACAGTGGAGTGAGAGAACGCACTGAAAGGTGCGGCACGCCCTGGTCGCGCCTCCTTGTAGTGCGCTGCCCTGGACCAGTTATTTCACCTCAATGATGAGCCAGCAGCATGAATCGTATTTTGAAAGCGTTTTAACCCCACCTCCAATTATTATCATGAGCCTATTATTTCCACCACTGCTCGGCCTTGCACGAGTTCCGCTCGAACACGGGCCTCGAACACGAACACCCCAGGACGAGCTTCAGAGCTACGGTATCATGAGTACCGGTTTAGAGCAAAGCCTTCCGTGCGGGCATGCAGATTTAAAGGCGACTGGGAAACCTGTCGGAAAATGCCTTCTAGGGGATTATGCCCTCGCTAAGATCCCAGAGACCTCGTGAGGTAGCCTATCGAAAGGTTTGAACCTTGTTAAAAGCGGCGAAGCCACGCATGCCTGCCTAGACTGAGCCATTTGTAAACACAGCTTGCAATGATTAGTCACTGATAAACATGCAGTGTGGCCGGATTGACATCGGTGCTTCTCCAAAACCGTGGATACTTCGCAATGTTTGCAATATGTTGCAACTTTTACGAGAAAACACAGTTAGTAATAGAGTTTGAAGGCATTTATGGAAGCTGAGAGATTTCTGACATCCAATAAAAACTCATGCTGTCGCCAATAAATAAAAAAAGTAGAAGTTCAATATTACATTGCATGAATAACACTGTGTAATCTCGCAAAAACGATTCTGCACAATACATTTTTTGGTCCAATTCGTTTTTTCCTTTTATACCGGCCAACGTCCCTTCAAAATAATGCATTTTGGTGCGATTAACATTATCACATGTTTGCCGAAAATGGGATAAAACGATTGCGAAAGTGATTCTTGACCAACATTTCGAGAAGTGTTTATTGATCGGTATACCAGCTCAAACCAATTTCCAGCAAGCTGCAGGCCGCACGTTGTAGAAACGTCGAGAGCGCTGCAGCGCCGGTTTAGCGGCAAAAATATCGCTGCCGGGCATGGCCGCATTGACGAACGAGAATGATAAAAGAGGCGATGCATCGGACCATTTACCGAAACGTGTTATAACCAAGCAAGAAGGTATGCCATGCTTTTACAGTTAACTATTATTCTAGTTCACTCTAATACTCCAGCCAGGCGCGTCTTCTCTCCGAGTCTTCCCGCCATGATCCGTGCTTTTTCCGCTGTTTTTCCTTCCCATTCTGCATTGTTGCTATGTTGGTGTGGTGCGGTGGTTTTGAGGCCATTTTTGTTCCCCTCTGGATGCCTCAATTCTGGGCATTGGTTCGTAAAGGCTTGTGACATGTCGAGTAAGTTGAATGCCCTCAGTTTAAGCCAAACGTGGAAATTGTATGCGAATTATAAGGAAAATCGAATATCAAGTGTGTGGACTAAGCGAGCTCGGTTTACAATTGTGAAAGCATGACGCTATTATTGCTAAGAAAAAAGAACTTCAAAAGAAGCTGCAAGTTTCCGAACTGGTGTAAAAGAAACGAGAGTTGCAAAGCACGAGACAAAAGGAAAAATCCTGTTTACATAGTTCAAGGAACTTAGAGCGCCAGGAGCGGATACTGACAGGTCAGTCCTATGCAAAAACGAACAAAATCGCGCCCTGTTTAGACATTCAAGACCTACAAGTGCCCGGCGGCTAGCTTCACCGATTTAAGATGCAACATAGATTGTGCTACTTAACAGTGTCCGGCAAAGCGAAAAAATTCGGCAGCGTCCTTTTTTACTTTTGAGAAAAATGTACTCCTGCACGCCGAAAAGAAGAAGGTACAGCTAAAAGCGACAGCTAATTAAATGTTGCTAAGTAAAACTGAGCTGCTGACCGAGTATGCAAAAGTTTCACTCCGTTCTTGGGCTCGTAGGATAATGCGATTTTCCCATAATACATTATATTTTTCGGTTTCCGTGAAAAGCGAATCAACAAGATTTCACAGTGTATACTCTAAACTCAATTCGACGGAGTTCAGAGGCGCGACGAAATATTTCGTGAAATTGAGAATGTTGGTAAATCGAGTTAGGCATTCCTTTGTCACTTCATTCGGTACATTCGTCTATACACTGTAGGAGCATCCAGCATGCCTGTGCGGCATCGTAGTTGGGGAGTATAGGAGCTCCGTAAATAAAATGGCGGCCCGCACCTACCAAAAGAGGCCACAAAAACTGTTACCTCATGACGAACGATCCCCAAAAGACAACAAATTCTTTTGCCACGTAAATTGTCAACGCCTGTTTACTAGTTTGTAAACTATGTTTCAGGGATGGGGGAACTATTTTCGCATGTGTCCATCGACAGAGCAAGCAACCGAATATCACGTACGGGACCAGAATGCGGACACACCATACAGAGAGAGCTGCTTTCGAATGTAGAGGTATGTTAGTACCTTTCCCACAGTTACAAGGTTTTAAGGGAGGCGTCGAATTGGAGCCTGCCTCGGCCCCTGGTTTCGCAAACGTTATGTATAGAAGATTTCTAGAGGGGCCAGGTATCTCTAGCAAACACGTGTATGCATCGTAGAATTAATTAAGCAGCTGCTGCAGGGTCACTGAAAACACGGGATTGAAATATCAGTGACGAAAATCCCATACGTGAGTGCAACAAAGGGGCGAAAGGCAAAAATTTCAACTGCTAAACCGAGAAACTCTGACCACTGAGATGAATAAAGCGCTAGGCACGTTTGACGCAACCTACTGTGTGCGTTGCACAGGACCGGGGTAATTGGAGAAAAATGGTAAAGGCCGTAGCCCTGCAGTGGGCATAGATAGGCTGGTCGAGTACCGCTTCATCGAGGTCTTCCCAACTAAAAGCAACAGTTTTTCGCAATGAAGCGAGCCTGATGTTTTTCATAGAGAGGAACAAGGTGTGCATGAATTACTATCAATGACGATTCTCACTTCGAAGACCATTTTAATGCGTAGTAGTTGGACCTCAACCTTCTAAGCACACATGTTGCGTGGTTCAGGATAACGGTGGTACAAACAATGTCTATATTTCGGCCGGAGGAAATAGCAGTGCGGCAGGAAAACAAGTGCGGTGCTCTGCGAAGGGGACGATGAAGTGCACGCTTGGAAAGGAGGAGAGCAACGTCCGTAGTGTCGCTCGTATGGCACGTGCGACCACTGCCGCACGTGCGATACGGGCGACAATAAGTGATATGTTCCGGGCTGGATTGGCCTCGATGCTCCAGGTAAAGGGCAGCAAGCCAAAGGACGAAGGCCTCTCCCATCGAACTCCATTCGGGGGAATGCATCATTGTGGAAAGAGTGCCTCTGATTTTGGGTGCATCATGGTGTCTCTGAATTCGATTCTGCTTGTTGTCAATAGACCTTATCTGGGCCTCCACTAGCTGTTAAATTTCTCGGAGGTGTTGGTGAAGAGTGGAGAGTAATTCCAGTTTTACGGGTCACCATAAGAGTAGAATCATGGCTTTAAATTTTTCCAGTCAGAACACAATAAAGCGGCTGAGCTGCTTACCAGGTAAGCCCACGTTTATGTCTGTCGTGTATAGGCTCTTAGCATGCCTGTCCGCGCTCGACGCCATCCTCTCACGCGCCGCACCTAGGGTAGCCACAGTTACCGGAGCCGATGCCTCTATCATGTTTTTTTGTGTGTGTTCATCAGCGCTCATTAGGACGAGGAAGTGGCAGAGCGAGGTTTCGCCAAAAACGCTGCAACTTGTGGCAAAAACGAAAGACACGGACCATCTCCATAACTGCCGCAAAAAAGGCAGGTGTAATGCACATGCAACGCGCAGTTTTCTTTTTACCCGGCCATACCTCGGTTCCCGTGCAGCTAATACCAACGGTGGTGTACTTGAAATCCACAGTGCAGGTCGGAACACTCGCGGTACCAAAATCTAGGCAACATGAATAGCTTCACTTTACTCCGAGTCTTAAGTGTTGGCGCGACCTAGGGATTTTCTTCAACTTGGCAATGGAATGCGTGAGATATGATTACACAGTATTGCGAAAAAATGCTAACTATATTGACAGCCTTTCTTGAACCGCCGCGACATCGTAGTGGCTCGAGTGTTGTGCTGCAGAGCAGAAGGTCCCGGCTCCGATTCAGACCACGAATGATGCTTTTGTGATGGAGGCGAAAAGCGATATCGCCAGTGTGTTTAGATTTAAACGCACAGTAAATATCGCGAGCTGGCCAAATTGTTCAGGAGCCATCCTCTACGGCGCTACTTGAAGTCCAGGTGTAGCTTCAGAGCACTAAACCACACAATCAACGATATATACTTCCTTTATTGCTGATGGATCTATCGGCATGGAAGGGCCGCCGAGAGCAGCTGGTGACTTCATTTGGAGGTTTCCCGCACGCTGTCGATGTCAAACAAGCGTGCCAGAAAATCAATTTTCGCGACCCAGCATTACATTCTCACGAGCTTTCGAGTGAGAGAGCCTAATATGAGGACGCATACTAAACTCTCTTACACTCTTTTTGGCTGAAAAGTGTACAGAAATCTTGTCCCATGGCAAACGCCTTTACAAGGTTCTTTGGTCAAAAAGGGTGCAAGGATGAAAAAAGGGTTTTCGTATGCAGACCCATAAAAAGGCTCCAAGGTTGGTTAACACAATGGCATAAGGGTGTGGGCAGGGCAGCTACGCATGACAGTGTTCACTGGCGGCGCGCGCATCGTGATATACAGACACATTTATTGCGTACAAGAGACACTTGGATCACAAATGAAATTCGCAAGAAAACCAAGGGGATGCATGAATACGGCGAGTGGATACTTACTTAGAAGTACATGTGCTCTTCTTGATTTTATATCAAGCAGAGGAAATCCCTCCTATACAGACGGTGGGATTGTCGCCAAAAAAAAAAACACATTTTGGGGGTGATTTTGGAATTATGCCTTGAATTGGGAGCATATACAAATCAGCTTGCGGATTCCAAAACAACTTTTTAATCGCGCGGTAGTTATTACGTTCAAGAAGTCATGGAATTTAAATCAATACCAAACAAATATATCCTGCCATTCCAACCCCATTCAAGAAAGGTGTTCATTATTTCTACAGAATTTTTCCCACAACGGTGTAGATGTAGAAATTTGGATGTTGGAAGCTAAAAAGACGGTGTCGGAAAAAAGGTGCAACAAAAAGTCTGTAAGAACAGGCCGCCAACTGAGAAAAAGGGTGTGGGAGATCTCCAACTTTGGAGGTGTTTCATGCGGGGGGTTGACTTAACGGTTTCCACAAGCGGGGGGTTGTTTTGTACCCAATTATGTTTGAAGCAGTTTGATTTGGCACAGTTTAGTACCAGTGAAGCTGTTTCAGCTGACCTGGTTTCGGTGGCGGTAGCAAAACACACAAAGGAAAATAACTGCGCCGCTTGTAAAGCGTGCACCGTAGGAGATAGGGTATTTTTATGACTGAAACCGGCTTTTGGAGCCTGTTTGAGTGTGAGCAGAGGTGGCAAATGTGTATGCACACCTATTATTTCACCGTTTTAAACATTCTAGTATTTGGGTGGGGGGGGGGGGGGGTTCTAAAACGCAAAAAACTTCCCGCAGCTTTCACTGGTGATGAAAAGCTGGGGAAACCGCATAGCCTCGAGTCGACCTAGGTTGTGTCCCCTTATATCCGCTGTCAGCGTTGGGGACACACAGGAACAGTCTTGTAAAATCCGGCTACGCTTGACCTCACCCCTCCGCACTTAGCCTGACCGAGCAAGAAAGTTGCCAAATCTGATAAAACTGATGAAAGCCTTTCAAACCGTAGCGAAACTTAGCAACAACGGAAGAATCTAGGTAAACACCCAGCTCCGCGTTTTTTATGCAGCTGAAGACATATTTTTCAGCATCCTGCACAACATCAAGCGTGTTGCAGTGGGTCGGAAACCCTTTTTCGAAATTATTTTTATTCTGTTATTGTAATTTTAAAGGTTCAAACTCATGTTTCACGGGCCAAAGCTAAACTTGGGGAATGAGGCGCACCGTATATGGAAACGAGCAATCCATGCACGCGAACAATTTTTTTACATTTTTGACAAATTTATGAGTGGCAGAGGGTGGTATGAGGAGATCTCTTGTATTCCACAGTGGAATTATACATGCATGATTGACGTTAATCAATCGAAATCTTTACACTTTTTCCACACGTTTTCAACACCGCAAAAAAATCAAGGGTGTTGAATTCGGTCAACACCCTATTTTCAATACCGAAAGAGTGTACATCTACAAAATGGTGCAAAGATTTAGGAAAAAATGTGTTATGACATCCAAACCTGCAGAAAGGTGTAAAAACGTTTAGTGTGCATACAACAAACCTTCAAACCATATTGGAACAACCCACTTACTTTAATTCAGCACTTTTTCAGGGTGGCTGCACCGGATGAGCGAGACAGCGTGCATCGCCAAGTAACGTGCTCATGACATCAAAAGCCCCTCCCGCAACAAGTTCCGCGTGCATTTCTAAAGCATGAACATTCAAAGCACACAAAGGCAACCAGTAACTTTTTAAGAGGACGAGGTTTTAACTTCATTCGTTTGATGTCGCAAGATTACTCTTGAGGAAAAACAAAGCAAGCAAGAACATCAGTTTGCGTTTGGAGGGGAGCTGCCGTCTTCAAGGGAGTGTGAAACGTCGTTTTTAAATGTCGAATACCTCACTCATTGGTATCAAAATTATTCAAAACGGTAAATCAATACGACAGAAAAAATGCCTCCAAAAGGTATCGAAAGCATTGAAAACCAACAGACATAACGTGTACCGCACTCAAGAAGTGAACATGATGTTTGAAAAGTAATCGTTGTCATCGGGTGCCTACACAGGTACACTGAAGGACGAAGATCTCTCCCATTGACCTCAAACCACTAATGTTGTGCGCTGCTCGAGTTCACGGTTTACCCCCGTATTTATTTGTTTCAACCCTCCATTGGCCCTCCCCGGTTTCTAGATCCCATCTCTTGGTACCCACACTGTTACCATAATTATACACCGTTTACCAGTTCGGCGCATTGCATCGCCAGCCAAAGTCCAGTTTGTTTCCTCTTTTCTGAACTATGTTATCGTATAGTCGATTTTTTTTCTTATCCAGGAAGCACTGTTCCTATTGCAGTATGTTACTCGTACCAGTATACGTTACATGGCCCATTGAGCCGCTGTCTAGTTGTTTAGTAAGGCGCCAAATTTCAGCACCGTAAATCCTCACCGGCAGCATACACTAGGTGTAGATTTGATTGATTGATTGTAGGGTTTAACACGGCAAAGCAACGCAGGCGATCAGGGGTGCCGTAGTGGAGGGCTAAGGAATATTTTGGACCACCTGGGGATCTTCAAAGTCCGCTGAAATATCGTACACACGGGCGTTTTTGCTTTTCGCTTCCATGAGAAAAGCGGCCGGTGCGGCCGGGAATCGAACCCGCGACCCCGTGCTCAGCAGCGCAACGCCGTAGCCGCTGAGCCACCGCGGCGAGTGGTGTAGATTTTAGGGGCGTCGTCATCCTCTTTCACGTAATCACGGTATGTTTTCCAACGCTTTGCACTAGAACCTTTCTTCTCTGTGGCCACAAACGCCTACTAACAGAACACACCGGAACACTCGTTTTCCAAAGCCTCGCGCTAGAATGCTTTGTGCTTTAAAGATACCAGGCTCATCCTGCAAAACTGTATACCTCTACCCGACAACGGTTCATCTCCGTAGACAAAAATGCGAATGTGCGAAGAATACACTTATACACTACATGCTACGCCCGTCTCCAGGTTTCACATTATTCCTGATGGCCAGAGATTTTTCTTTTTATGTTGGAGGCAGCTTACGTTTCCTTTGTTGACGCGCTCGAACGTGCTCCCCAACTCATACCTTTTCTTCGCCGGTCTTTGGTCTCATAAATTGAGTCAGTACTAACCATGTGTCTGAGGTAATTATATTATTCTACTGCTTCTAGAATTTCGTTTCATACGCTGAGAAAGACGTTTTTGTCGGGATTATTCTTCATTACTTTAGATTTATTCTTATTTATTTTTATCCCCACGGCTACGCCGCCTAAGTGTAGTTCCTGAAACATTTTTGTAGCGTTTCTGCAGCCACAGTCAGCAAGACTATGTTGTCTGCAAAACCCAAAGGGTCAAGTTATCCCCATTCGTCCTTAATCCTGTGTTTATAAATCAATCTTTCTAAGTAGCCCTTCCAGACATATTGTGCATAGTTTTGGCGAGATGGTAGCTTCTATCTCGGATCTAGCATTTATCGCTTAATTTTGGAGGGGTTGTTTGTCCCCTCATTCCTTGTACACGTGTTCTAGAAGTAGTAAAAAGGTCTCCTCTATTTTCTAGTGTTTTGATGGTTTTAGCATGGCTCCGTTGAGTGCGGAATCAAACGGTTTTTCATAGAATGTGAATGGCACGTAAAGGGGTCTAGTGTACCGCGCCACTTTTTATATCACTTGATTGACGAGATGGATGTGATTTATAAGAACCCTTTCGTGAACTCAGCCTCCTCTCCCAGCTCGTGGGAATCCGGGGTGTCACCCATTTCGCTAACTATAATTTTGGTAAGCAGCAAGTAAACAACTGACACAAGGCGGACGGGTCTGTAATTGTTGAGGTCCTTGGTATGTCTCTTCTTGCGAATGAGAATTATGTTTGCGTTTTCCCGGGCTATTCGCCCTTTTTGAGTCTTTGCGCTTCCCGGAAATAGTACAGCAAGCTTTTCCAGTACAATATCTCCTCCATCCTGCAGAAGATCTACGGTTATGCCGTTATCATCGGGAGCTTTTCCGATCATCGGGAGCCCTTCACATCGGGAGCCCTTTACATCGGGAGCCCTTTACAATGTCGCCTCACACTATTGGCACGCTGATTGATGAGTTGCCTCCGTTGGTGTACTTACAGGGCCTAAATTTAAATAAAAATACACTTTTGCAAAATTTGCCAGAATTCTCGTTCGGATAACAGATTGACGCTGCCGAGACTTTAAGCTACATTCCTTTCTGCCGTAACGATGTAGCAACGGAATAAAGAACTCAAAGTTTTTCTAGGAATTTTAAGTTATTCAGGCAGAACTTAATTGTAGTGGATGGAAATCTCTCACTATATGCTCAGAGTAAAACGTATGCTCAGTTTTTAGATGTCATTCCAACATTTTTAGTGTCGTCGGATTACACACGTCACAAAGTTCTCCCGCTCAAATGTAACATCAATTTCATATTCAGAACTACACGAATGAGTCAGATTGATCCTACTGCGGTGGTGGCAAATTTACTGTATGATGGGTTACGGAGCTACCATGAGCAACAACAACAAGCAAATAAAAAGAAAACCACTTTTTTTTACAAATTTAGGTTAAAATATGACAACCAAAAACGCAATAAAAAAGCACGTTGTTTTATTATAAATATTTAACATGTACGTTTAATTAAAATAACTAATTGTTAACAACTAAAATAAATAAAATCTTTTAATTATTTTGTAAGGGCTTTCACATAGTTGTGTTACCGAAATGCATGCTCCGCAGCGCTCAAATGTTATCCCACGGGGAATTCTCGAGCTATTTCAAGCAGTCTATTTTCCGATATAATTTCGCTGGGGCTGCGCCGACGGACACAACGATGGACAGGACGTACACAGGGTGTATATAATTCTTTGCAGTATTACTTTTCAAATACCAGCTTCGCTGCGTGGGTACGCAACAAGCTATGTTTGCAGTTTTTTTTTCGAGGGTTGCTTCACTATTCGAGGCACTTTCTCAGCCATTTCAATTTCGAAATTTTACTTTTTGATTCCAGTGGGTATCGCTTCCAACTTCAAAAAAGAAGTATCAGAGACCCTTACAAACGCCGGCTCCATCTCGAATGCAAAATAATTTTCTTCTTGCGTACGTTTTTTTAGGACGCAGCACTTTACAGCCGCGACCTGGTTTTTCGGGGTTGGCGTCTGTTTATTCCCGCGTAACCAATGCAGCGAACGAAGCAGTGAGGGCATATACAAAACGGAGAGGAGCTTCTGGGGAGGGTGAGCCGCAGAGTCGCTCGCGGGGTTATGGCATCATCTCTCACCTTGCGTCCCCTCACTCTTGTTTCTTGCGTCGCCGCCAAGGAGCGCACTCGTTTTCCTATTTTCCCCAGACGCTGTTCCGTTCGGCGCTTATCCAAACGCGACAAATTTACGAGGGAGGTTCAACAAAGATTTGCAACCGCATGTTCGCTGCTCCCCGTGCATGGCTAATCCGAAGCACGTGATATTTGCGGAGGAGGTTCCAACACCACTTCAAACCACACGCTGCCCGGCTGCGGCGACGGGCTGCGAGATTTCAACAGAATAGCGCAGGCCGCTTTGCGTTCCCTGATCGGGCGATCACCTCCTGACGCGCAGCAGGTATGCGCTGTGACTGAAAAGACTGCAGCTCGCGCTGTGCCCAAATATCGGATTAGGGAGTATAGTAATAGTGCATCTTTTGAGCTCACCTAATCCCTCCGTTGTCCGTCATCCACCTCTCCCCACGTCCCCCTCTCCACGGCAGCTACAATAACTCCGCGCTCCTCCTCGCCGCTCGGCTCGTCTCGTGCTGGCTCAGGAAAACACCGGCAACACTGTCGCTCCTGGAGCCCTAACCAGCTGTGATAACGCTGCTCTCCTCATCGCCGCTCGGCTCGTCTCGTGCCGGCTCAGGAAGACACCGGCAACACTGTCGCTCCTGAAGCCCTAAATAGCTGTGATAACGCTGCTCTCCTCCTCACCGCTCGGCTCGTCTAGTGCCGGCCCAGGAAGACACCGGCGACACTCTCGCTCCAGGAGCTATCTCATGGTTGGGCTATGTCCCTCCCTTGCTGTTGCACCGTCAACATCCCCACTGCGCATGCGCCTCTCTCCTCCATTCTCCTATCCTCCAGCTGTATAAAAGCAGGTGCGCGCGCTGCGCGGCGTTCAGTCTTCTCCGAGACACCGCCTGCGCCGATTCTGCTCCAGTGTGGGATGTACACGGAACCCCCCTGATTTGCATCCCCACATAGTTCCCTTCGGGGAGATGGGGTAATTTTTAGGGGCGAAGCTCCTAAAGCCATGGGTCTGTCCATCCCTTGTGTCTCGTGGTACATGACCGCGGCATGCTTTCGGAGATGTCGCAAAGTGGGCCGCGTTGCACGCGCAAGAACCGGCTGCAACCGGCAGCGCAAACTCGGCACCGGGAGCGCGAGCTTGTCTGTGTTCGCCAACGGAGGCGCGAGCGCACGTGCACTGCGAGGGGGAGATCACTCAAGCGATCACGCCACGAACGCAGGCAGTCGTTCTCGGAGATCGAACGAGACGCAAGGACCTTTGCTCGTTTCCTCTCGTTTTGTTCGGGCACAAGATCGCCCTAAATAAAAGTTATTTCTTCAAATACGCACTCAGATGTATCCATATGAACCCTACCACGATCCGAGGAATGTGTATAGACTTAGTTTTTGCAAACTTCCCATCGCAGCCAGTACAAGAACCTCTCTCGCTTCATTTCACAGATCATAAAGCCGTCGTAATAAAGGGACCTCGCAATGCAGTCATGACAACGACGAAATGAAAAGAACAAACGAAGAAACGAAACAACAAACGAACAAGAGCACAATAAAAGAACAAAATAAAACTTGATTTGTACAATGTACGCACACAGTCTTACGTCTTTCTTAATGATGTAATGGGCGAACTTTCACGGGAGAGTTACGGTTACCGATGATCTCCCCCTCTCGAGCTTCGCCCCACTTATCATCATTCATTCCGTGGATATGGCGTGATTTTTTCCTCTAGAGCACCCTTGGGCCATCAATTCAAGAAGTATAAATCCATGTTTAAAACAATTACCTTTGCCTGTGTTTCTTTCCATCTTCAAACTTTAAAATTGAGCGTGGAACTTTTTTCGTGGGCTTTTGTTTTGTTGTGAAGAAAATTTTACTGGGCCGTGCAGCTGCCTGGCTCGACCGGTGCACCCATAGTGATGTCAGCATTTCAAATACTTTCTCGGAGCCTTATGCATTCGTGGTATAGTGGTCACTTGTTGGTGTTCTTCCACCAGCCTCTGCATCTAATATGCAAATAATAGTGACAATGATCTAATAATACCATTCATATTTATTAGCTATTGCTATATTGTACTTCTAAAGTAGGGGATTAACAATTTTTCTTTTATACACAACATATACTACTCAAATTTTCCGCCGGCGGTTTCTTACATTGGGCCTCCTCTTGTATATCGATATTATGTAATCGCGCATCATTGTATTTTTGAAATAAACTTTAAAGCATGAAAACATTTGTACGTTTAGTAAAAAGTAAGTGAAGGTGAACTTTTCTGATACTGAAGCGTATCCCATATCCCGCGAGCCATTTCGAATGCCCATTCTGCACAAGTGTCCTTTCTTATATGGGTCAAATACCCAATCAATTATTTCAACTTTTTGGCTATCCTTAGGAGGCGCTCACTTAATGACCTGTGGCCATTTTTCCTTCCCGTATTTTTAATGTCAGCAAAAGGATAACTTCGGTGCGTACTAAATTCTTCGCATGAGAAAATCATCAATACACAAATTGGCTTCACGCACGCCTTGGAAGCCTAATTGTGAAATTTCATGACAATGGTGCAATACATTCAATTTGAGTAACTTTAGAAGCGTGAACTATTATTAGTTTGCGGCGCCCACGAAAAACATTGCATTATTGTTTCAACATGAACCATACCACCAAATGGATACGGGGTGGTATTCCAGAGGCCCGAGATCCGCCTGCTCCCCAGTTTCCAGCTGCTTGGTTTCTGAATGTAGTGATAGTGAAGCATTCGATACACCTCAAACAAAATCGGCAAAATCGCGTGAAGCACGCCGGTCATTATAAGCACGCCGTACTGAGGCCGGTTACGTAGAGAAGGTATACGGTGTGTGCTATCATCCGCATGCAGCATCATATGAAAGCGAGCAGCCATACTCACCCTCTAGCATAAATTAGATAACCGGTACTACTACTTTCAATTCCCCGGCCAGGCTGGTAGCCACGCCCCGCGCGGTGCGGTCCATTTTTCTCGGTGTTCTCTTCTTTCACTGCATTATGTTTGCTGTGTGGCTTTACGGTAGCCCCAATGTAGCTCTGTGAAAGCACAAACCGAGCAAGCAAAGGCGTTTACTGTAGCGAATGGAACGCGCCCTGCTCCCGACGTCAGATTTAGCTTTTATTTACGGCTTGGTTCAGTGTGCATGGCGGGTGCTTACCAATTCATCGCGTGGAAAGCGTGTTTCATCATTGGCGAGTGCGTTTTAGACGTTGAAGTTGTGTCAGTTGTCATCGACTGTGTTTTCCCGGTGTGTGAAGAAGGCTCCCGTGGGTAAATCTTGTCGTCTTGGCCGCCCCTCCCAGCTCCGACAAGTATAATCGCCAGTTCGTAACAAAACCCCCGCGACTGTGGCACCATTGGCTGACGGTGGCCTGGGTTCTCTATTTTTCTTTTGTGCAAAGTTCTTGTCGCTTCTACGGGGTATCAAATTATGATTTCGTGGCTACGACGCTACGCCCACACAGGTTGGACGCAATGGGTGGGTGTGGCTTCAGCTGCAAACTCGCTCACTAATGGGCTGGGCGTGTTTGACTGACAATACAACTGGGAGAGAACTCCAGCATGGTTTTGCACGATCGACTTAAACTCGAGACGCTCGTGGCGGCTGCTGTTGCGGCGTGGTTTGTGGTCATTGTCACCATAGTAGGCATATTTTTACCCCCATAGGGGTTTTAAAAGAAGGAGCCATTTCGGGATCATTTTTATATCTCGAACAGTGCTGTGCATTGGCTGTGGAGCCATCTGGCAACGGAATCCCTTTTGTGACAACTTCGACGCAACTTTCGGTCCTAGACCGTCGAGGAGCAAGTGTTGTGTACAGGCTCTGCGGTTTTACACGAAGGGCAGCTTCCACGGAGGCTGGTGGCAACCGCACCATCGATCCCCAGGAGTCAACAGTCAGCTGGTGTGTTGCGCATTATTATTACCGGAAGAGTGCTTTCCAGACCTCGCGTTTCATAAGGCGGTTCGTTGGACATAGCTTCCGCAAGTTCTACCACGCGTCGAGAGGTCTGCAACCGGAGCATGCGCTTCAGTTATCGTCTGCTCGCAAAACAGTTTCAAGCCAGGCGTCGTGTGACGGTGCGTTTCGTTTATCGTCAGCGTGGTAGACAGCTTCCCTTCATCCGTAGCGTGACGCATATTTCTTGTGAAAACGTTACTGGCAGGATAGCTTATACGTATATACGTATACAATCAACGGCGCGTGTCTTTTGTTAGAGGCGATCCCTATAAATTTCAACGCGTCTTGTTAAGCGTCACTATCGTATGGAAAGAAGCAGAGAATGGCGGGCTAGGAAAGGGGAGAATGTCGAATTATAGTAACCAGGTGGCGCTATAATGTGTGTAACCGAGAGGGGGAAGCGCGCGAAGGAAGAGAGGGGCCATGGGCTGCATAAGTTCCTGCATGTGCCAGCATCGTCGCCTCTAGTATAAATAAATGAAATGAGAAAGGGGATGAGGGGATTGAACTCTATAGAAAACGACTTGGCAGAGCTGAGTCGACTAAGAGCGGTCAAGAGCAAAAGGACATAAAGCAAACAAATCTGAAAAGTTGTCGTCCTTGCTATTCCTTTCTTCGTCACACATGGCGACTTGTTAGATTAGCCCGAAATTGAGAGCTTTGAGGAGATAATGTTCCAGGTTCACCATGTTTATACCTCTGTAAATTTGAAAAGTAAATATTGTAGAATAATGCGTGCTGCGTGACGCCTGAACTTGATGTCACGGGAGTAGGATACGGGCACACCAACCTTGCAGGACCCCGATTCTTGGGAGGCTGTAGCGTGTTGCAGTCTGCTTGCAAACTGGAACACGCAAAGTCAAAGAAACGAGAGCGAAAAAAAGGTGCAAGTACAGTGTATGAAAAAAAGTTTGTAATACGTATCGCCAGGCTTTCTCATTAAAAGCGCTGAAGCAGACTTGATTGCCCCGACGAAATTTTGTATTAAGAAGCTGAGGTTTTCGATAACGTAATGCATGCAGCAACAGTTTTGAATGTGGCGCGCTTCCATCAGCCGCTTTTTTTTCTTGCCAGTTGGCCGATGTCACGTGAATGCATTGCCTGCCACCGACTTCAGAAACAGCTTCTTAGGATAAAACTGCCAAACAAAACGCTCATATGAGCATCTGGAACAAAAAAAAAAACAGATTAAAAAATAAATGTGCCATAAAATAAAGTAGTTGGATTTGCTTGCCCCCAGTAGCCACCACTAGTGCAACAGTGGAGAGAGAGAACGCACTGAAAAGTGTGGCACGCCCTGGTCGCGCCTCCTTGGAGCGCGCTGCCCTGGACCGGTTACGTCACCTCAATAATCAGCAAGTAGCATGAATGGTATTTTTAAAGCGTTTTAAACCCGCCTCGAAATATTATCATGAGCTTATTATTGCCACCACAGCTCCGCCTGGCCGGAGTTTCGCTCAAACATGGGCCTCATGGAATACCACCCCAGGACCCGCTTCAGAGCTAAGGTATCATAAGTACATGTTGAGAGCAAAGCCCTTGGGGCGGGCATGCAGCTTTACAGGCAACTATAAAAACTGCCGGAAAATGCCTTCAAGGAATTCTGCCCTCGCGAAGATTCCAGAGACCTCGTGCGGTAGTCTATCGAAAGGTTTGAAAAGTGTTGAGAAGGGTGATGCCACGCATGCCTGCGTAGACTGAGAAAATTGTAAACACTGCTTGTAATTTTTTGTCTCTGATAAACATCCTCAGTGGCCGGAAAGAGATCGGTGCTTCTCCTAAAACCGTAGATTTTTCGCTATGTTTGAAAAATGTTACAGCTTTTAGGAGAATCCACAGTGAGTAATAGAGTTTGAAGGCATTAAGAAAGCTGAGTGTTTTCTGACATCCAATAACAACGCGTGCTCTGAGCAATACATAAAAAGTTGAAGTTCAATAATAAATTGCCTGAATAACACATTGAAATCTCGTTAAAAGTGTTCTGAACAATACATTTTTGGTCCAATACGTTTTCCTTATTATTCCCGGCCAACGTCAGTTTGAAATAGTGCATTTTAATGCGTGTAATACCATCACATGCTTGGCGAAAATTGGATAAAACAGCCGGGAAAGTGTAACTTAATAAACAGTCCGAGAAGTGCTTATTTCTCGGTATACAAGCGTAAACCGCATTCCAACAAGCCACAGGCCACACGTTGCAGAAACGTTGAGAGCGCTGCAGCGCCGATTTTGCGGTAAAAACATCGCTGTCGGGCATGGCCGCTTTGACCAACGATGATGATAAGAGAGGCGAGGCATCGGGCCATCCAGCGAAACGTGTTATATTCAAGCAAGAAGGTATGCCATGCTGTTACACTTAACTAGTACTCTAGTTCACGATATTACTGCAGCCAGGCGCGACATGCTCCGTGGTTTCCTCGTTGTTCTTTCTTCTTTTCTGCCTTGTTGCTATGTTGGGTAGTGGTGCGGTGGTTTTGATGCCATTTTTTGTTCCCCTCTGAATGCCTTACTGCTGGGTGTTCGTTCTTCTAGGCGTGTGACAATGTCGAGTAAATTCAATGCACTCAGTTTAAGAGAAACTTAGAAATTGTATGCAAATTATAAGGCAAATCGAATATAAAGTGCGTGGACTCCGCACGCGAGTTCGGTTTACCATTGTGAAAGTATGACTCCCTTGTCGCTAAGCAAAAAAAAAAAAAAACTTCGAAAGAAGCTGCAAGTTTTCGCCCTGGTGTAAAAGAAACGCGAGTTGCAAAGCATGAGAAAAGAAACAAAATCCTACTTACATCGTTCAAGGAACCTATAGCGGCTGGAGAGGACTCTGAGGGGTGAGTCCTATGTAAAAAAGTTGACAAAATCGCGCTATATTTACACATTAAAGACATACAAGGGTCAGTCGGTTAGCTTCACCGATTTAAGATACAACATAGATTGTGCTACAGAACAGTGTCCGGCAAAGCAAAAAAAAATCGCCATCTTCCCGTATGGGAACCCTGAGTAGTATGCGAAGCATCCATGGGGTCGACTCAAGTACCCATTAGTTTTCAGTTCGATCGCGGCGTTGCGGGAGGAGAATGAGGGCAGTGGAGAGCGCGCGCTCGTCATTTACACCGCGGAGCTACAGTGGCGCCCCCAGCGGAGTATGCAGCGGGTACAGTGGCGTCTGTAACCCTAAGCTGCTTCGTATTATCGCGCGCGGAGCCGCAGGTGTTGCCATTCGTTGCGCAATCCCCGAGAGAAGAGGAGCTTCGGGGAGGAATGGAGGAATGCCGGAGAGGACAGGAGCATCGGAGAAGAGAGGAGGAGTGCCTTGCATACTACTCAGGGTTCCCCTACGGGAAGATGACGACGGTGGTTGAACGCGAAGCTAACTCTTGATAGATTGTTTGGTTGGCCAATCGCTAGGGACATCCTGCCACAGTCATCATCAGCGGTGCCTGGCCAGGCATGCACAGGGGGGGTGTGGACGCCGCACAACGGCGCCCACACAACGGCACAGGGAACAGGCTCGACTATAAGCTGCTTCGCATTTAAAATGCCTGCAGCATCGTTTTTTACTTTTCAGAAAAAATTACTCCTGGACGAGAAAAAGAAGAAAGGGCAGCTAAAAGTTACGGCTAATTCAATGTAGCGCAATAAAACTGTATTGCTGATGGAGTACACATATCCAACTCCGTTTTTGGGCTCGTTGGATGATGCGATTTTCGCATAATACGTTTCCTTTTACGGTTCCCGTGTATAACATATCAACAAGATTTCACTGTATATACTCTAACTTAATTCCACGGAGTTCAGGGGCGCGACCAATTATTTCGTTAACTTGAGAATGTTGGTCAATCGAGTTAGGCATTCATTTGTCACTTCATTGGGTACATTAATCTAATACTGTAGCGTCATCCAGCATGCTTGTTCGGCGTCGTACAAGAGTAGTGTAGAAGCTCCGTAAATAAAATAACGGCCCGCGCCTACGAAAAGAGGCCACGAAAAGTGTTACCTGAATACGAACGGTCCCCGCGGGACAACAAATTCACTTGCTAGGTAAGTTGTGAACCCCTGCTTACTAGTTTCTAAACAATGGTTCAGGGATTGGGGAAATATTTTATTTATTTTTATTTTTTTTATTGATACTGTAACGCTCACTTGAGGGTCATTACAGGAGGAGTCCGTGTCCATGGACAGAGCAAGCAACAGCATATCACGGGACCAGAAAGCGGACACACCATACGGGCAGAGCTGCCTTCCAATGTAGAGATATGTTACTAGCTTTGCCGCAGTTCCAACGTTTTAAGGGAGGCGTCAAATCGGAGCCTGCCTCGGCAGCTGGTGTCGCAAACGTTCTGGTTAGAAGATTTCTTGACCCACCACGGTGGCCCAGGGGCTAAGGCGTTCCGCTGCTGAGCACGACGTCACGAGTTCGACTCTCGGCAGCGGCGTCCGCCTTTCTGATGGAGGCGAAAGGCAAAAACGCTCATGTGTACGAGATTTTGGCGCACGTAAAAGGTCTCCAGGTGGTCAGAATTAATCTGGAGCATTCTACTACAGGTGCCTCATCACCTGCGTTGAGTCGGCGAGTAAAACCCTACAACCAGAAGATTTCTTGGTGGGTCGCGTACCTCCAGTAAACACGCGTACGCGTGGTAGAATTGATTATGCAGCTGCTGCAGGGTCACTGAAACAAGGGATTGAAATATCGGTGACGAAAAGCCCATACGTGAGTGCAACAAAGGGCGAAAGGCAGAAATTTCTACTGCTAAACCGAGAAACTGTGACCACTGAGATGAATAGACCGCTAGGCACGTTTTGCGCAACCTAATGTGCACGTTGCACAGAAGCGCGGGTAATTGGAGAATAACGGGAGAGGCCGTAGCCCTGCAGTGGGCATAGATAGGCTGGTGATGGTGATGATGACTGTGGACGTGAGAAAACCGCCTCTTGGAGGACTTCCAACCTTAGAGCAACTGTTTTTCGCAATGAATCGAGCCTGATGTTCTTCATAGAGAGGAATATGGTGTGTACGCGTTACTATTAGTGACGAATCCCACTTTCTAGACCCTTTTAATGCGTAGGAGTTAGGATTCAATGTTCTATGCACACATCTTGTGTGGTTCAGGGTAACGGTGGTAGAAAAAATGTCTATATTGCGGCCGGAGGAAATAGCAGTGCGGGAGGAAAACAGGAGGGTGCTCTGAGGAGGTGGCGATGAAGTGCACGCTGGGAAAGGAAGAGAGCAACGTGCGTAGTGTCGCCCGTATGGAGCGTGCGTCCACTGCCGAACTTGCGATACGGGCGACAATAAATGATATGTATTGGGCGGGTGGGCCGTAATGCTCCACGTAAAGGGCAGGGTAGCAAAGTAACTTCAAAGGGCGCTGTCGTGGGGACTGCTGTAGTGGTGACTCTCCGGAACCCGAAGTTGAAACAGAAAGTTCAACAGGAGATACACAGAAGTTCTAAATACTCTCTTGGACTTCATACTCCTAAAATGTTCTAAGCGTCCGGCGTAATGTGCGCAGTAGATGGTGCCACCAGAATCGTCGAACACAACTGAAGGATCTTTCTACAAATTACATAGAATAGCCCCTGAAAATTTAGCTTAGCTTCGTCACCGATTGGCCGTTGTTTTCCTGAAGTAAGTATTACAGTCTCCCGGACGGAAAAGGAGAAATTTCATGCATCTTAAAGGTTTAAGAAATCAGCGCAATTCCTCAGATTCTCCTCGCATATTCGCGCTAACCTCATTGATGTTTTATTTTGTACTTACTGCAACGTGTTGGGAGGTGCGCAATACGACCTTGAATAAGCTGGTTAGAAAACCGCCGTTTATTCCAAAAACTGTACTGCCATATTCGGTGCGGCTTTCCGATCCCCGTTGCCAACCTACATTTCCACATTGGCTGTTTTTGGACACTACATTATCGCCTCAGGGAGGAAAAGAAAAGGGTACACAAAATCTTTCAGATGCACAGGTCATTGCCTGTTTCTTTGAAGGTACCGTCGTGAGACAGTCTTGGGAGTTGGAGACAGGGCTTGCCAAGGAGCAGCTGCACTGTGGCCAACAAGGTCGCTGTTACCTGGCACAGTTTCATCGTCAAAGACATGGCATGTGTACCTGGTCTTCGTGCTGCTTCACCTGAAGAGTGCTTGCATCTTTGAAGAAGCTCGAGTTGCGACAAATCGACACTCCACTCCCGGACGGTGTGATTCTGGAGCCATTTACCTTGTTAACTGTATATGGATGCGGGTCATAGTAAGGGAAAAACTTATTTGACCTGTCTTGCCTGCAGAGAACTTGTTGTTTAACACCCAGCTGATTGCGGCTGGTGTGTCTCTGAGTGTCGGCATACTGTTTGTTGGACACCTTCCCTTGGGTGTCATTCCGTGTAGTTTCGCAGTAGGGCGAGGTGCGAGCACCAAGCGCAAGTGTTGGAAAAAGATTCTTCATCGGTCTCCCGAAAAGGAATTCAAACGGAAATTTTCCTGTGGAACCATGCGGCTAGCATGGGGAACCGATAGGCAAGTAAAAATGACATAAGCTCATTGGCTCAGTCCAAATGGCTGACTCGACTTGAGAGTATAGACTTCTTGAGGGTGCGCGTAAATCGTTCGGCTTCTCCATTAGCCTCTGGCCACCGTGGATTACTGCGATGATGCTCGAACCCAAGCTCACCAGTGAACGTTGCAAAACTATCACTCTAAAAGGGTGAGCCATTGTCAGACTTTACGATTTCTGGGCAGCCAAACTGAGGAAAGATGGTGCGCAGATGCTTGATGACTGTAGGTGCTGCAAGAGCGTGTATGATGCTGACAACTGGGTACTTTGAAAAGTCATCCACAACCACCATGGCGTACTTGCCATCAGGAAAAAGGCCAGCAAAGTCCATCGACAGCTCAGTCCATGGACCTCGAGGCAGTTCCGCATTGGCAAAGGATCACACTGGAGTGTAGGTGTGTTGGCTTGACATGCCAGGCAGCTCTTCACTGTCTGGTCCACAAGAGAGTTTATCCCTGGGAATCACGCCTTCTCATGTAAAAGGTGTTTTGTCTCGACAATGCTTTGGTGACCTCGATGTTCAAGGTGCCCTGCCCTTGCGTTGAGTTGTGCTGGGAGTACAATCTTCGTGCCTCGCAACAATAGGCCTTCTGCAGAAACTGACAGTTCTGTCGCAACAGGAGAGAAGGGCCGTAATGTTGTGCTCTTCCAGCATTTATCGTGCTCAGGCCGATTGAGGGCCTGCTTGAGTGAGCTGAGCCCAGAGTCAGCTATCGTTGCTCTCATCACTTCTTCCATGGTCATAGCACGAGGCATGCTGTGGGACACGAAAAAGTTTACATACTCTTCAGGAACTGACTCCATGCGTCAAAAAGGTTCTGTGAAGTTTACTGTGTGGCGAGAGAGCTAGTCACAATGGTTGCATGGACCACTGGTGTGTTGCACCCTAAATGTGTACTGTTGAATTCGGAGTGCCAAACGCTCTAGACGTGCTGGCGTCAGAGAGCGGATGTTGCTCAGAATGCTGACCAATGGCTTGTAGTCTGTCAGTACGCACAATACTGATCCGTACAGGTAGATGTAGAAATTCTCGATTACCCACACCACTGCTAACATTTCTCTCTCGATTTGCGAGTAACATGCCACAGGAGAAAGGGCGCGACTTCCATATGCTACTACTCTGGTTTAACGTCCGGATGTCTGCGTGAGGATGGCGCCAACGCTATGGGGAGCAGCATCAACAATGAGCGTGATGCCTTTTCTTGGGTCAAAGTAGGCAAGCGCTGTGGCTTCAGACAGCTTTCCCTTCAGTTCTACCAGGGCGTTTTGCTGTTCGTCTGTCCAACACCAGTCTTCACCTTTGGCTTTGAGTTTACTGAGTGGTTGAGTGAGGTGGACCATGTTCGGCGTTAACCGACCGCAGTAGGTGACAAGACCAAGGAGAGACTTCACTTCGCTGGCGCTGGAGGGTGGTGATGCATCCAGTATTGCAGATACGTTTGTGGGGTCTCTCTGTATGCCTTTGCTTGAGAATACATGCCCGAAAAAGGGTAAGCTCCTGTTGGTAGAACCTGCACTTCTTGTCATTCATTGTGAGACCACTCGCCAGTTAGCATTCCAGTGTCGCCTTCAATGTTTCGTCATGCTCCTTCTCAGTCTTTCCATACACCAGGATGTCATCACTCACGTTGAGTACGTTAGGGATTTTGGCTAGTACCTGACGTATCGTGTCCTGGAAGACCTCGGCTGCTGTGTTGATGCCAAAGTTGAGTCGCTTGTATCGAAGAGTCCCACATGCGTAGAGAAAGTGGCGATCACAAGGGATGGTGCGTCAAGTTCTAGCTGGTGGTATCCATCTTTCAGATCGAGTTTGGAGAATACAGTGGAGCCATTCAAAGCAACAAGGATGTCATCCATTGTTGGTGTGACATGTCTCTGACGCTGGATGGCCTCATTGGCACATCGCATGTCAACACACTCGAATCTGCTGGGGGTCATGTGGCTTTGCGACTACTACAATTGGAGATACCCAGGCCGTTGCTCCTTCAGCCCTTTCAATGATGTTGAGGGACTGCAGGCATTCACGTTCTTCCAGGGGCTGCCGCATTTTGAAGGTGATGCGCCAGTGCGGTTGTGCAACTGGTTGAACAGAGGGTCAACATGAAGGTGCACCTGAAAGTTCTTGAGACAGTCAACACCCTGGAAGAACTCTGGGTGTGCCACTCTTGTCTCCAGCCTGGTTGCTACCTCTTCTAAGCTGTATGTGATCTGGTCTAGGCCGAGACGAGATGCTGCAGAAAAGCTGAGCAGTGGTGCGCAATCTCGAGACACAACGTAGAGCGCTTCGTGGCTGCTACGGTCCCTGTATTTCATGACAACGTCCAGCTTTCCGAGTAACGGTAGCGGAGAACGTGCACCATAAGCAAACACTCTCTTTGATGTTTTAGACAACGTTTCCTTGCTCAAACGAATTTTCACGTCGTTCGAACTGACCACGGACACGGTAGCACCAGTGTGAATTGCACAACAGATGGGTTCACCGTCGACGTTGATGTCCACCTGTGGAGACATGGTCGCTCCTTGAGAGATGGCTGAAGTCATAAACACGTGTTCATCACTGTCACTGCCACTCCCTCATGTCTGCGTGTATGGGTTTGGGTGCTGAACGACACACGTGAGCAAAATGTCTGATTTTGTGGCACGCGTAGCACTGCTTGCCGCGGGCGGGGCAGCTGGAGTGTCCTTTGCTTTGAGGCCATGATTGTCCACATTTGTAGCACGTTGCATCTGCTTGTTGACGGCGTGGGGGCTCACGAGAGGGTTCTCCTCGGTGCTTCGGCTGATGATGAGATCGGGAGTTTCGCATGGAGTCATGCGAAACTCCCGAAGGTATGCAAGTACAGGCGCTACGTTGTCGTTGCTCTGCTGATGGTCGTGTTCAATCACAGAGAGGTTGTGCTCAACTTCCTCGAACAATCTGCCTTGCCTGAGGATGCCTGCCAGGTCGAGGTCGTGCTGCATGGCGTATCGGTGGAGGCGTGTTGACGTAGAAAGTAGAATGTGATCTTTGATCTCGGCGTCAGCATCAGCAAAGGCACAGTGCTTCGGGAGCTTGCGTAGTTTGGCCTAAAATGTGTCGAGCGATTCGATTTCCAGTTGCTTAGCTTGACGGAAGCGGTATATCTCAAATGTTGGGTTCACCCGTGGCATGAAGTAGTTGTCGAGCTTCTGGCCGGTTGCAGAGTAGAGGGAAGTTGCGGCGCCAGGGTACCGGTGCTTGAAACGGTAGATGTAGCTGCGGCAGCAGGTACTAGTGTAGTAGCGTCGCCGTCTTCCGGGCGTCGTTTGTGATGCCGCAGGCCACGATGAAGTTTTCCAAGCGCTTCACCCATCGCAACAGATCCGTGAGACGGTATTGGCGTCAGTGGCACGCGCGTCGAAGAAGGGAAACGAGGGAAGCGAGCTTTGCGCCATACTGCAAAATTCTGTCGTTGTACGAGTGGAGGCGGCTTCGTTCCGGTTAAAATCTTCACTTCTCAGCTGTTGCGTTGTTCAGACGCATCCTCATCGCCATTGTAACGTCTTAGGAGGTGCGTAATAGGACCTTGAATCAGCTGGAAAGAACACGGCCGTTTTTTCCAAAAACTATAGAGCCATATTGGGTGCGGCTTCCCCGATCCCGGTTGCCAACTTACATTTCCACATTGGCTGTTCATGGACACTACATTCTCCGAAGCTAACCGTTCCTTCACTTTTAAAGCTATATTTGAGGCAACAAATGTTTTCCAATATATGTTATCAAAGCTATGTTTGGAGACGGAAATATTTGAACAAATATTAAGAAAAAATCGCACAGCTTGGACAGGGGTGCAAGGGGAGAAGAACGAAAGAGCTGGCACCCCTCTCTATTTCGGAGACCCGGCAGCTGCATCAACGTCGTCCGCAGCAGCCCACTAGGTCCAATGGAGGAGAAAGGCCCCTCCCATCGAACTCCATGCGGGAAAATGCATCATTGTCGAACGAGTGCGACTTGTTTTGGGTGTACTCACGGTGTCTGAATTGGATTCTCTTTGGTGTCAATTACCCTTATCTGGGCCTACAATCGGTATTCAAATTGCTGGATGTGTTGCGAAGAGGGAAGAGTACTTCCACTTTTATGGGTCGCCTGATGGGGAGAATCATGGCTTTAATTTTTCGACACATAACACTTTAAAGCGATTGAGCTGCTGACGAGGAAAGCCCACAGTTATTGCTGCTGTGTATAGGCTCTTAGCATGCCTGCCCGCGCTCGACGCCATCCTCTCGCGCTACGTACCTAGGGTGGCCACAGTTACCGGAGCCGATGCCTGCATCGAGTTTTTTTTGTGCGTGATCAGTAGCGCTCACCTCGACGCGGAAGTGGGAGAGGAGGTTCTCGCCAAAAACGCAACTCGTGGCAAAAACAAAAGACACGGAGCCACTGCATAACTGCGCCAAAGAAAGCAGATGCAATGCGCATGGAACGCGCAGTTTTCTTTTTACCCCACCATCCCATGGCAACCGTGCAGTTATTACCAACGGCGGTACTTGGAATCCACTGCGCAGCTGAACACTCGCGGTACGAAAATCTAGGCAACATAAAGAGCTTCGCTTTACGCCAAGTCTTACATGTTGGCGCGAGCTACAGCTTTTCCCCAACTGGGCAACGGAGTGCGCGAATGATGATTACAAAGTATTGCGAAAAAATGCTACCTATATCGACAGCCTTTCCTCAACCGCCGCTATGGCGCAGTGGCTAGGGTTAGAAGCTGCTGAGCACAAGGTCTCGGGTCCGGTTCAGGCCATGATTGCTGCTTTTGTTATGAAGGCGAAAAGCGATATTGCCAGTGTGTCTAGATTTAAACGCACGGTAAATAACTTGAGTTGGTAAACATTAATCACAAGCCATTCTCTACTGTGTAACTTAGAGCCCAGGTGTAGCTTGGGAGCGTTAAACCCTAGAATCAACGTTATATACTTTGTTAATGGCTGGTGAATCTGTCGCCATGGAAGGGCCGCCAGAGCAGCTGATCACTTCAGTTGGAGTTTTCAAGCACGCGGTCGATGTCAAACAAGCATGCCAGAAAATAAATTTTCGCCACCCAGAACTACGTTCTCACGCACATTCGAGTAAGGGAGCCTAATATGAAGCCGCATAGTAAACTGTCTTACACTCTTTTTGACTGAAAAGTGTGCAAAAATCTTGTCCCATGGCTAACCCTTTTAAAAGGTGTTTTGGTCAACAAGGGGTCAAGGATGAAAAAAGGGAGTTTGTGCGAATAACCTTAAAGAGGCTGTGAGGTTGCTTACAGAATCTTCAATCAATTCCAAACAAATATTTCCTGCCATTTCAACGCACTTCAAGAAGGGTGTTCATTATTTCAACACCCTTTTTCCCACAAGGGTGAAGAGGTAGAAAGTAGGATGTTAGAAAATAAAAATGCGTCGCAAAGAAAAAGGGTGTAAGAAAAAGGGTGTAATAAACGACCGCCCACTCAGAAAAAGGGTGTGAGAGATGTCCAACTTTGGAGGTGTTTCGTGCCCGTTTATACGGTTGGACTGAACATTTCTACAAGCGGGGGGCTGTTTCGTACCTCACGATGTTTGAAGCAGTTTGATTTGGCACAATTTATTACTTTTGAAGCTGTTTCGGCTTGAGCTAGTTTCGGTGGCGTTACCGAAAAATACAAAGAAAAATAAATGCGCTGGCTGTAAAGCGTGCACCACAGCAGATAGGGTATTTTAAGAGCGAAGCCGGCTTTCGAGCCTTTTTCAGTGTGAGCACAAGTGGCGAATGGGTATACCCACCTCTTAGATACAGGTTCAAATGTACTATTATTTTGGGCCTCCTAAAACGCAAAAAATTGACGCAGCTTACACTGGGGCTGCAATGCTGGGGAAATAGCCGAGCTGGGGGTCGACCTTGGTTGTTTCCGCTTATATCCGCTGTCAGTGTTCATGACACATAGGAACAGCCTTGTAAATGCCGGCTAAGCTCGGCATCACCCCTCAGCACTTAGCCCAGCCTAGCAAGAAAGTTGCAAAACCTAATAAAACTTATCAAAGCCTTGCAAACCGTAGCCGAACTTAGCAACAACGGAAGCAGCTAGGTAAACCCCCAGATCCGCTGTTTTACGCAGCTGAACAAATATTTTTAAGAACCCTACGCAACATCAAGCGTGTTGCAGTGGGTCAACACCCTTTTCGAAAAAGAAATTTATTCTGGTTATGTAATTTTAAAGTTCAAATTCATGCTTCACGTGCCAAGCTAACGTTGGGGAATGAGGAGCGCAGCATGTGGAAACGAGCGATCATTGCACGCGAACAATTTTTATTACTTTTGACAAATTTATGAGTTGGAGAGATTGGTATGAGGTGATCTCTTGTACTTCACAGTGCAATTATACATGCACGCATAACGTTAATCAATCGACAGCTTTACACGTTTTCTCCACCTTTTCAACACCGCAAAAAATCAAAGGTGTTGAAGTTGGTCAACACTCCTTTTTCCGCACCGAGAGGGTGTACAGCTACAAAATGATGTCGAGATTTAAGAAAAAAGGAGTAATGGCCTCCCAACAATTTTTTTCCGCTAATGCTACGCCCTTTCTGGCAGAAAGGCGTAAAAGCGTTTATTGTACATACAACGAACCTTCAAACATTATTGGAACAAGCCATATACTTTGATTCAACATTTTTTCAGGGTGGCTTGACCGGGCGAGCGAGACAGACTGCATCACCAAGTAACGTCCTCATGACATCAATAGCCCCTCCCACAACAAGTTGGCGTGCATTTCTAAAGCATGGACATTCAACGTAAACAAATAGAACCAGTAACGTTTTAAGAGAACGTGGTTTTAAATTCCTTCGTTTGATGTCGCAAGATTACTCTTGAGGAAAAAAAATCAGGAAAATCAATTTGCGTTTGGAAGGGAGCTGGCGCCTTCAAGGGAGTGTAAAATGCCGTTTTTAAATGTCGAATACCTCACCCATTGGTAGCAAAATTAATCAAAACATTAAATCGATATGACTGAAAAAAATGCTTCCAATAGCTATCGCAAGCCTTGAAAACCCAGAGACATAACGTGTGTAACGTGTACCGCACTCAAGCAGTGAACATGATGTTTGAAAAGTAATCGTTGTCATCAGGCGCCTACACCGGTACACTGAAGGACGAAGATCTCCCCCATATACCTCAAACCACTCCTGTTGTGCGCGGCTCGAGTTCATGGTTTACCCCCGAATTTCTTTGTTTCAACCCTCCATTGGCCCTGCCCGGTTTCTAGATCCCATCTCTTGGTACCCACCATATTACTATAATTATACAGCCCTTACGAGTTCGGCTCATTGCATCGCCAGCCAAAGTCCGTTTTGTTTCCTCTTTTTTTTGAACTATGATATCGCCGCTTTCCTGATGGAGGTGAAAAGCAAAAACGCCCGTGTGGACGAGATTTCGGCGCACGTTAAAGATCCCCAGGTGGTCAAAATTAATCCGGAGCCCTCCACTACAGCGCGTCTCATCGCCTGCGTTGCGTCGGCGCGTTAAACCCTACAATCAATCAATCAATGAACTATGATACAATATACTCGAGTTTTTTTTCGTTATCCAGGAAGCTCGGTTCTTATTGCAGGGTGTTACTCGTACCAGTATTCGTTACATGGCCCGTTAAGCCGCTGTCTAGTTGTTTAGTAAGGCGCCAAATTTTAGCCCCGTATATCATCACCGGCAGTATACACTAGGCGTAGATTTTGACTGATTGATTGTAGGGTTTAACGCGCCGACGCAACGCAGGCGATGAAGCGCGGTAGGAAAGGGCTCCGGATTAATTTTGACCACCGGGGGATCTTTAACGTCCGCCAAAATCTCGTACACACGGGCGTTTTTGCTTTTCGCCGCCATCAGAAAAGCGGCCGGCCCGCCCGCGAATCGGACCAGCGACCCCGTGCTCAGCAGCGCAACGCCTTAGCCACTGAGCCACCGCTGCGAGTTGTGTAGATTTTAGGGGTGTCGTCTTCCAACGCTTTGCAGTGAAACCTTTCTTCTCTGTGGCCAAAAACGCGTAGTAAAGGAACGCACCGGGACACACATTTTCGAACGCCTCGCTCTAGAATGCTTTGTGCTTTAAAGATACCAGGCTCATCCCGACAACGGTTCATCTCCGTAAAGGAAAATGCGAATGTGCGAAGAATACACTTATACACTACATGCTACGCCTGTCCCCAGGTTTCACATTAGGGCTGATGACCAGGGATTTTTCTTTTGATGTTAGAGGCAGCTTACGTTTCTTTATATGGACGTGCTCGAACGTGCTCCCCAACTCATACCTATTCTTCGCCGGTCTTCGGTCTCATCAACTGAGTCACTACTAACCATGTGCCTGAGGTAATTATATTATCCTACTGCTTCTCTAATTTGGTTGTATACGCTGAGGAAGACGTTTTTGCAACGATTATTCCTCGTTACTTTAGATTTATTCCTATTTATTATTATCCCTATGCTCGTGCGGCCAAAGTGTTATTTGAAACATTTTTTGCCGCGTTTCTGCAGTCACAGTCAGCAAGACTGTGTTGTCTGCAAAGCTCAGAGTGTCAAGTTATCTCCATTCGTCCTTAATCCTGTGTTTTCAAATCAATCTTTCTAAATACCCCTTCCAGACTGCATAGTTCTTGCGATATGGTATCTTCTCTATCGGATCTGGCATATATCGCTTAGATTTTGGAGGGGTTATTTTTTCCAGCATTTCTTATACACATGTTCTTGAAGTAGTAAGAAGGTCTCCTCTATTTTCTAGTGTTTCGTGGTTTCAGCATGGTTGCGTTGAGTGCGGATTCAAATGGTTTTTCATAGAAGCTAAACGCCACGTAAAAAGGTTTAGTGTACAGCGCCGATATTTATATCACTTGATTGACGGGATGGATGTGATCTATTGTTAAGAACGCTTTCGTGAACTCTGCCTTCTCTCTCGGCTGGTGGGAATCTGCGGTTGCACCTATTTGGCTAACTATAACTTTGGTAAACAGCTAGTAATCAACTGACAGTAGGCGGATGGGTCTGTAATTCTTGAGGTCCGTGGTATATCTCTTTTTGCGAATAAGAATTATGTTTGCGTTTTCCAGGGCTATTGGCACTTTTTGAGTCTTTGCGAATTCCGGAAATAGTGCAGCAAGCTTTTCCAGTACACTATCTCCTCCATCCTGCAGAAAATCTACCGTTATGCCGTTATCATCGGGAGCTTTTCCTATTTTGATACCCTTTGATAGCCCTTTACAATGTCGCCTCATATTATTGGCACGCTGATTGATGAGTTGTCTGTATTGGTCTAGTTAGAGGGCAGTTCAACCTAAAATTACGCTTTCTAAAATTTGCTAGAATTCTCTTTCGGATAACACGTCGGCGCTGCCGAGATTTTAAGGTACATTCATTTCTGCCGTTAACAGTGTAGCAACGCAATAAACCACTCAATGTTTTTCTAGGAAATTTTCAGTTGTTCAGGGAGAACTTATTTCTAGTGGAAGAAAATCTATCCCTATATGCTTACAGTAAAACGTTTGTTCAGTTGTTACTTCTATAATTTGAAGCTTCCCCGCATTACACACAGGTACCATATCCTCACCCAAACGCAATTGTAGAATCAACGACCTCTGGAGAATATCAACAAATGCGTAAGTGATGTTGGCTCGACGGTGGCAAATTCATTCTATCAGGAGTACCAGAGCCATTTAAAACAACAACAACAAAAAATAAAAATCAAACCCCCTTTTTTTTGTCAAGATTTTAAAATTAAAAACATAGAAACGCAACTAAAAAAATCGCGTTGTTTTATTATACGAACTTAACAAGCGCACATTAGCTGAAATAACTAATGGTTATATTTTAAAATAAATCAAAATGTTTTAATTATTTTGTAAGGGTTTTCACAACAGTTGTATTACCGTAACACATGCTCGGCAGCGCCCAAATGTTATCCCACGGGAAATTCTCGAACTATTTCAAGCAGTCTATTTTTGGATATAATTTCGTTGGGGCTGCCCCGACGGACACAACGACGGACAGGACGTAAACAGGGTTTATATCATTCTTTGCAGTATTACTTTTCAAGCACCAGGTTCGCTGCGTAGGTGCGCAACACGCTGTGTTTGCAGTTTTTTTCAAGGGTTGCTTAACTTTTCGAGGCATTTTTTCAGCCATTTTGATTTCAAAATTTTACTTTTTTGGTGCCAGTGGATAACGCATCCAAATTCCAATAAAGTCGAAACAGAGACCCTTAAAAACTCCAGCTCCATCTCAAATGCAAAGTATTTTTCTTCTTGCTTACTTTTTTTAGTACGGAGCCCTTTGGCAGCCGTCACTCGGTTTGGCGGGGTCGGCGTCTATTTAATCCCGCGTAACCAATTCACCGAACGCAGCAGCGAGGGCATATAGAAAACGGAGAGGAGCTTTTGCGGAAGGGTGCGCCGCAGAGTCGCACGCGGGGTTATGGCGTCATTTCTCACCCTGCGTCCCCTCACTCTTTTTTCTTGCGTCGCCGCCAAGGATCGCACTCGTTTTCCTATTTTCCCCCGACGCTGTTCCGTTCGCCGCTTATCCAAACGCGACAAATTTACGAGGGGGGTTCAACAACGATTTGCAACAACATGTTCGCTGCTCCCCGCGCATGGCTAAAACGAAGCACTGACATTTGCGCAGGAGGTTTCAACACCACTTGAAACCACACGCTGGTCGGCTGCGGCGACGTGCTGCGAGATTTCAACAGAATAGCACAGGCCGCTTTGCGTTCCCTGATCGGGCGATCACCTCCTGACGCGGCGCAGGTATACGCTGTGACTGAAAAGACTGCAACTCGCGCTGAGCCCAAATATCGGATGGGAAATTGTAGTAATAGAGTGTCTTTTAGATGCAAAGCACATTTTGAGCTCGCCTTATCCCTCCGTTGTCCGGCGTCCACCTCTCCCCCTCGTCCCCTCTCCACGCCAGCTGTAATAACGCCGCTCTCCTCCTCGCCACTCGGCTCGTCTCGTGCCGGCTAAGGAATACACCGGCAACACTGTCGCTCGTAGAGCCCTAACAAGCTGTGATAACGCCGCTTTCCTCCTCGCCGCTCGGCTCGTCGGCTCGTCTCGTGCCGGCTCAGGAAGACACTGGCAACACTGTCGCTCCAGGGGCCCTTAAAGGGGAAGCATGCTCGTCTCGTGCCGGCCCAGGAAGACACCGGCGACATTCTCGCTCTAGGAGCTATCTCAAGGTTGGGGCTATGTCCCTCCCTTGTTGTTGCGCCGTCAACATTCCCACTGCGCATGCGCGTCTCTCCTCCATTCTACTCTCCTACAGCTGTATAAAAGCAGGTGCGCGCGCTGCGCGGCGTTGAGTCTGCTCCGAGACACCGCCTGCGCCGGTTCTGCTCCGGTGTGGGACGTACACGGAACCCCCATGCATTGCATCTCCACATAGTTCCCTTCGGGGTGATGGGGTAATTTTTTCCTCTAGAGCATTCTTTGGCCATCAATTCAAGAAGTATGAAAATGTTTAAAACAATTAGCTTTGCCTGTGTTTCTTTCCATGTTCAAACTTTAAAATTGAAGGAGGAATTTTTTTTTCGTGGGCTTATGTTTTGTTGCGAAGAAAATTTTACTAGGCCGTGCAGCTGCCTGGCTTGACCGGTGCACCCATAGTGCTGTCAGCATTTCAAATGCCTTCTCGGATCCTTATGCATTACTGGTATAGGGGTCACTGGTTGGTGTTCTCCCACCAGCCGCTGCATCTAATATAGAAATAATAGTGACAATGGTATAATAATACCGTTCATATTTGTTAGCTATTGCTATATTTTACTTCTAAAGTAGGGGATTAACAATTCCTCTTTTATACACAAAATATACTACTCAAAGGTTCCGCCGGCGGTTTCTTTCCTTGGGCCTCCTCTTGTATACCGATATTATGTAATCGCGCATCATTGTATTTTTGAAATAAACTTTATAGCATTAAAAGATTTGTACGTTTAATAAAGAGTAAGTGAAGGTGAACTTTTGCTGACACTGAAGCGTACCCCATATCCTGCAAGCCATTTCGAATGCCCATTGTGCATAAGTGTCCTTTCTTATATGAGTCAAATACCCAATCAATTAGTTCAACTTTTTGGCTATCTTTAGGAGGCGCTCACTTAGTGACCTGTCGCTATTTTTCCTTCCCATATTTTTCATGTCAGCAAAGGGATAACTGCGGTTCGTACTGAATGCTTCGCATCAGGGAATCATCAATACCCAAATTGGCTTTACGCATGGCTTGGAAGCCTCAGTGAGAATTGTCATGACAATAGTGCTATACATTCAAAATAAGTAGGTAACTTTAGAAGCGTGCACTATTATTAGTTTACGGCGCACACGGAAAATGTGCACAATTGTTGCGACATGAACCATACCAGCGATTGGATCAGGGGTGCTATTCCAGACGTCCGAGATGTGCCTGCTCCCGTGTTTCCAGGTGCTTCGTGTATCAATGTAGTGATACAGAAACATTCGATACACCTGGAGTAAAATGGGCGCAATCGCGCGAAGCCAGGCCTGTCATTATCAGCGCACCGTAGTGAGGCCGCTTACGTAGAGAAAGTACACGGCGTGTGCTATCATCCGCTTGCAGCATCATCTGAAAGCGAGCTGCCACATAAACCACACTACTACTTTCAATTCCCCTGCCAGGCTGGTGGCCACGCCCGGCGGGGGCGGTCCGTTTTTTTCCGTGTTCTCTTCTTCCACTGAATAGTGTTTGCTCTGTGGATTTAGGGTAGCCCCAGTGTAGCTCAGCAGAAGCACAAACCGAGTAAGCAAATGGGTTTAGTGTAGCGAATGCAACGCGCCCTGCTCCTGAAGTCAAATATAGCTTTTGTTTACGGCTTGGTTGAGTGTGCATGGCGGGCGCTTACCAATTCAGCGAGTGAAGAGCGTGTTTGATCATTGGCAAGTGCGTTTTACACGTTGAGGTTGTGTCACTTGTCATCGACTGTGTTTTCCCTGGATGTGAAGAAGGCTCCCTTGGGAAATTCTCGTCGTCTTGGCAGCTCCTATCGGCTCCGACAAAGGTGAACGCCAGTTTGGACCAAGACCCTCGTGACTGTGGCACCATGGGCTGACGGTGGCCTCAGCGGCAGCGTGTTCCCAAACCATATTCCGTAGGGGCCCAGGCCGACCACACTTATTAGGCAGGGGCGCAGCCAATGAGGTTTAAAAATCGCAATTTTTTAACCTCCTTGGAGGCAGCACCGTGATGTCTCTACCTATATGTGCGCGACTTCATGCCAGGTGGATTTTTTCTTTTTTCCCCCTCCCCTCGTTTAGGCTGCTTTGCGGGGGCCGATGGTTTCGCTCCGCGGGCAACTTGTGTTGTACTATTTCTATTTTTATTCCTGCTATTTCTTGTTTATACATTTGTATACTTTTTTGCGTGTGTGTGGCTTACAGTTGAGGCACGAGCTGTGACACAATGCTGACGAATTAAAAGGCCAGACACTACAGAAATATATATATGTGGTAGTTAAAAATGCCTCGCAGGAAACAGACACAAACTGCTCATCAATACCCATCAGTGGATCTCTAAAAGTGACAATTTTTTGCCGCTATTTGGACTCCGAGATCACTATCGCAAAAATAACTTAGTTTTATCTCTCCTGCGACTACCGTGACTTCAAGCTCACGGGCAACTACTCATTAGTCCCAGCAAAAAAAATATACGTATCTGAGTGAGTGTAACACTGCATTAAATTAGAGGCCATGGGGCCCTGGGGGAGCAAGGATGAGGAGAAAAGGGGAAGGTCACAACTCGCACAATGAACACAGTTGCAGTCTTGGGGTCCTAATCGCAAAATGAACACATTAAAATCAGTCAGTGGCAGCAAAACGCACAGTTCACACTGTGGACAATGCGGTTCACACTGAAAACAGTGAAGGCTGCAGACAGTTCACATTGTATACCGATCGGGGAAGTCGGCCAGGCTGCTACGCCATTTTGTAGAGTCTGTTTTCAAGGGCGTAGTCGGTAATTGCTTCTAGTGCGGTGGGATCGTCACGGACCCAACTAACATGTTCCTGTTCAGTCACAGGGACGGGACCTAGAGTTAAAAGCTGGTGGCGATTACGGTCGAATAATGGACAGAGCCAAATTAAGTGGTAACGATTTGGTATCCCTTCCCGATTACAGGGGGGGGGGGGGGCATCAGCACCATTCAGATCCTGCTGGAGCTGTCTATTTATATATAACGTATCTTATGCAGCAAAATCTGTGTGCATGAAGCACAAATTGTAAAAATAACTAATCGACATTGGCAACAGCATGAGTGGTAGCACGCATGATTACTGATATCAAACTCGGCCTGGTGGCTTCAGTGAAGAGACTGTGGTCAATAGCCCTGTACACAAGACATATATCAAACTCCTCGAGTACTTCAGTTGCTGTACAATCCAACTATTACTTAGCCCTTGGTTGGTATATATTTTCGATATTGTTTCCCTAAATTGTTATGACCAGCAGTGCAAATTATGCAGAATTCATGACCGAGTGTAAAACGTGTACGTTTGAGCTGGTGTCTTTTTTATCAATGTATCACCCTTGCAAGAACGATTCACACCTTCAATTGCTGTTAACAAAATGTCAATGTTTTCCTTAGTGGCACTGTTCCTGATAAAGAATAATGCAATGAAGTTAATGTTAACGAAATTCAATGTAATAGTGCTTATGAAAGTGCCAAAATGTAGCAGCTCATGCAGCTGTAATATTTCGCAAGAGTAGGACAGTTTGTAAATGTAGTCATGGGTAATTGGCTGCCTTTCTTGTAATCCTTACCTGCAGCACCGAATCGCGTTTTGAGCTGTGTATATAGTCAAAGAGCACACAACTCAATTGTATACCCTTCTGTGTGCTGTAGAATGAGCCTTCAATGAGGGTGTTTGCTTTCCAGACGGTGTATAATTGCAACACGCGCGTGAAAGCGTCCATCCACGCGCGCGCACTTCGATCACGGAGTCTAGCGCTTATTTAGGAACACGATCGGAGGTCAGCGTCAACTTCCAGGTGCGCAAGAAGAGCGCGGAGAGATCACGGGCTCAGGTACAAAACGTCAGCTTCTACCACATGTGCGTCAGCTTTCCCAGCGCCGCAGGCCCACCCCGCCCACGGAGCGAAACCATCGGCCGCCTGGCAAGCAGTCGAAACGAGGGGAGGGGGAAAAAAGAATAAATCCACCTCGCATGAAGTCGCGCACATCTAGGTAGAGACGTCACGGTGCTGTGTCCAAGGAGGTTAAAAAATTGCAATTTTTTTAATCTCTATGGCTGCGCCCCTGCCTAGAAGGCGTGGTCGGCCTGGGCCCCTACGGGATATGGTTTGGGAATACGCGGCCTGGGGTCTGTGTTTTTGTTTCGTGCTAAGTTCTTGTCGTTGCTAGCGGGCATCAAATGATGACTTCGTGGCTACGACGCTACGCCCACACAAAGTGGACGCCACTCATTGCGTCCACTTCGGCTTTAAACACGCCCACGAATGGGCTGGGCGTGTTTGACTGACATTAGAACTGGGAAGAAACCCGGGAATGGCTTTGCACAGCGAGTTAAACTGGGGACGCCTGTGGGGCTGCTGCTACGGTGTGGTTTATGATGATTGTCACTATAGCAGGCATATTTCTACACCGACACGTGCTTACAAAGGAGGAGGAACTTCGGGCTCGTTTTTATCTCTCGAAAAGTGCGGTGCATTGGCTGTGCAGTCATCTGGCAACAGAATTCCGTGTACAATGGCTTCGAGGCAGCTTTCGTTCAATGACCGTCGAGGAGCAACTGTTATGTACATGCTCTGCGGCTTTACACGACGGGCAGCTTCCACGGAGGCTGGTGGCAACCGCACCATCGATTACCACTACTCGACAGTCAGCCGGTGTGTGCGCATATGATCGCCGGGGAAATGCTTCCCTGACCTCGGCATTTTTTAGGTCGTTCGCCGGACATCGCTTCCGCTAGTTCTACCGCGCGTCGAACCGTCTGCAACCGGAGCGTGCGCTTCAGTTGTCGTCTGCTCGCAAAACAGTTTCAAACGGGGCGTCGCGTAACCGTGCATTTCGTTTATCATCAGCGTGGTCGAGAGCTTCCATTAAGGCGTAGCGTGACGCATATTTCTTGTGGAAACGTTACTGGCAGGATAGCTTATAGTATATACGTGTACAATCAACGGCGCGTGCCTATTTTAGAGGCGATCCCTGCACATTTCAACTCGTCTTCTTCAGCGTCACCGTCGTATGGCAAGAAGCAGAGAACGGCGAGCTAGTAAAGGGGCGAGCGTAGAATTAAGGAAACCAGGTTGCGCTAGAAGGAGGGTAACCGAGAGGGGGAAGTGTGCAAAGGAAGACAGAGGGCTGCATAAGTTAATGCATGGGCCAGCATCTTGGCCTCTAGTATAATAAATGAAATGAAAAAAGGGAGTGAGGGGATTTAACTCTATAAAGAATGACTGCGCAGAGATTCGTCGAACGAGAGCGGTGGAGAGCAAAAGGAAATAAAGCCAACAAATCTGAAAAGTGGTCGTCTTTGCTATTCCTTCCTTAGCCCGAAATTGCCCGAAAGATTAGCCCGAAATTGAGAGCTTTGAGGAGCTAATGTGCAGGTTCTCAAAATTTAAAACTCTGTAAATTTTCAAAGCAACTATTGTAGAATAATGCGTGCTGCGTGACGCCTGAACTTCATTGTCACGAGAGTACGACAGGTGCACAACACCCTTGCAGGACCCCGATTCTAGGGAGGCTGTGGCGTGTTGCAGTCTTCTTGCAAACTGGAACACGCAAAGACAGAGAAACGAAAGGGAGAAAAAAAAGGTGCAAGTACAATGAATCAAGGAAAAGAGTTGGTAATACGTATCGCCAGGCTTTCTCCTTAAAAACACCTAAGCATAGTTCACTGCCCCGACGAAATTTTGTATCAAAAAGAGGAGGTTTTCGATAACAGTTTTGAATGTGGCACACTTCAATCGCCGGCTTTCTTTTTTTGCCAGTTGGCTGCAGTCCCGTGATTGCACTGCCTGCCACCGACTGCAGAAACAGCTTCTTAGGAAGAACAATTTAAAACAAAAAGCTTATATAAACGCTCCGAACAAAAATGAATGAACCCTGTAGTAAAGTGCAGATTAATGACGTAAAAGTATCATAAAATAAAGTAGTTGGATTTGCTTGCCCCCAGTAGCCACTGGTGCACCAGTGGAGCGAGAGAACGCACTGAAAGGTGCCCCACGCCCTACTCGCGTCTCCTTGGTGCCTGAACATGATGACACGGGAGTAGGATATGGGCACACCAACCTTGCAGGACCCCGATTCTGGGGAGGCTGTAGCGTGTTGCAGTGTGCTTGCAAACTGGAACACGCAAAGTCAAAGAAACGAGAGCGAAAAAAAGGTGCAAGTACAGTGTATGAAAAAAAGTTTGTAATACGTATCGCCAGGCTTTCTCCTTAAAAGCGCTGAAGCAGACTTGATTGCCCCGACGAAATTTTGTATTTAGAAGCTCAGGTTTTCGATAACGTAATGCATGCAGCAACAGTTTTGAATGTGGCGCGATTCCATCAGCCGCTTTCTTTTCTTGCCAGTTGGCCGCAGTCACGTGATTGCATTGCCTGCCACCGACTGCAGAAACAGCTTCTTAGGAAACAAAATGTCATACAAAAATCTCATGTGAACATCTGGAACAAAAAAACAGATCAATAAAATTAAATGTGCCATAAAATAAAGTAGCTGGATTTGCTTGCCCCCAGTAGCCACCACTAGTGCAACAGTGGAGTGAGAGAACGCACTGAAAGGTGCGGCACGCCCTGGTCGCGCCTCCTTGGAGTGCGCTGCCCTGGACCAGTTATTTCACCTCAATGATGAGCCAGCAGCATGAATCGTATTTTGAAAGCGTTTTAACCCCACCTCCAATTATTATCATGAGCCTATTATTTCCACTACTGCTCGGCCTTGCACGCGTTCCGCTCGAACACGGGCCTTATAGAAGAGCACCCCAGGACGAGCTTCAGAGCTACGGTATCATGAGTACCGGTTTAGAGCAAAGCCTTCGGTGCGGGCATGCAGCTTTAAAGGCGACTGGGAAACCTGTCGGAAAATGCCTTCTAGGGGATTATGCCCTCGCTAAGATCCCAGAGACCTCGTGAGGTAGCCTATCGAAAGGTTTGAAACTTGTTAAGAGCGGCGAAGCCACGCATGCCTGCCTAGACTGAGCCATTTGTAAACACAGCTTGCAATGATTAGTCACTGATAAACATGCAGTGTGGCCGGATTGACATCGGTGCTTCTCCAAAACCGTGGATACTTCGCAATGTTTGCAATATGTTGCAACTTTTACGAGAAAACACAGTTAGTAATAGAGTTTGAAGGCATTTATGGAAGCTGAGAGATTTCTGACATCCAATAAAAACTCATGCTGTCGCCAATAAATAAAAAAAGTAGAAGTTCAATATTACATTGCATGAATAACACTGTGTAATCTCGCAAAAACGATTCTGCACAATACATTTTTTGGTCCAATTCGTTTTTTCCTTTTATACCGGCCAACGTCCCTTCAAAATAATGCATTTTGGTGCGTTTAACATAATCACATGTTTGCCGAAAATTGGATAAAGCGATTGCGAAAGTGATTCTTGACCAACATTTCGAGAAGTGTTTATTGATCGGTATACCAGCTCAAACCAATTTCCAGCAAGCTGCAGGCCGCACGTTGTAGAAACGTCGAGAGCGCTGCAGCTCCGGTTTAGCGGCAAAAATATAGCTGCCGGGCATGGCCGCATTGACGAACGAGAATGATAAAAGAGGCGATGCATCGGACCATTTACCGAAACGTGTTATAACCAAGCAAGAAGGTATGCCATGCTTTTACAGTTAACTATTATTCTAGTTCACTCTAATACTCCAGCCAGGCGCGTCTTCTCTCCGAGTCTTCCCGCCATGCTCCGTGCTTTTTCCGCTGTTTTTCCTTCCCATTCTGCATTGTTGCTTTGTTGGTGTGGTGCGGTGGTTTTGAGGCCATTTTTGTTCCCCTCTGGATGCCTCATTTCTGGGCATTGGTTCGTAAAGGCTTGTGACATGTCGAGTAAGTTGAATGCCCTCAGTTTAAGCCAAACGTGGAAATTGTATGACAATTATAAGGAAAATCGAATATCAAGTGTGTGGACTAAGCGAGCTCGGTTTACAATTGTGAAAGCATGACGCTATTGTTGCTAAGAAAAAAGAACTTCAAAAGAAGCTGCAAGTTTCCGAACTGGTGTAAAAGAAACGAGAGTTGCAAAGCATGAGAAAAAAGGAAAAATCCTGTTTACATAGTTCAAGGAACTTATAGCGCCAGGAGCGGATACTGACAGGTCAGTCCTATGCAAAAACTGTAACAAAATCGCGCCCTGTTTAGACATTCAAGACCTACAAGTGCCCGGCGGCTAGCTTCACCGATTTAAGATGCAACATAGATTGTGCTACTTTACAGTGTCCGGCAAAGCGAAAAAATTCGGCAGCGTCCTTATTTACCTCTGAGAAAAATGTACTCCTGGATGCCGAAAAGAAGAAAGTACAGCTAAAAGCGACAGCTAATTAAATGTTGCTAAGTAAAACTGAGCTGCTGACCGAGTATGCATAAGTTTCACTCCGTTCTTGTGCTAGTAGGATAATGCGATTTTCGCATAATACATTATCTTTTTCGGTTCCCGTGAAAAGCGTATCAACAAGATTTCACAGTATTTACTCTAAACTCAATTCGACGAAGTTCAGGGGCGCGACGAATTATTTCGTGAAATTGAGAATGTTGGTAAATCGAGTTAGGCATTCCTTTGTTACTTCATTCGGTACATTCGTCTATACACTGTAGGAGCATCCAGCATGCTTGTGCGGCATTGTAGGTGCGGAGTGTAGGAGCTCCGTAAATAAAATGGCCGCCCGCACCTACCAAAAGAGGTCACAAAAACTGTTACCTCATGACGAACGATCCCTGAAAGACAACAAATTCATTTGCCACGTAAGGTGTGAAGGCCTGTTTCCTAGTTTGTAAACTATGTTTCAGGGATGGGGGAACTATTTTCGCATGTATCCATCGACAGAGTAAGCAACCGAATATCACGGGACCAGAATGCGGACACACCATACAGAGAGAGGTGCTTTCGAATGTAGAGGTATGTTACTACCTTTCCCACAGTTCCAAGGTTTTAAGGGAGGCGTCGAATCGGAGCCTGCCTCGGCCCCTGGTTTCGAAAACGTTATGTATAGAACATTTCTAGACAGGCCAGGCATCTCTAGCAAACACGTGTACGCATCGTAGAATTAATTAAACAGCTGCTGCAGGGTCACTGTAAACAAGGGATTGAAATATCGGTTACGAAAATCCCATACATGAGTGCAACAAAGGGGCGAAAGGCAGAAATTTCAACTGCTAAACTGAGAAACTGTGACCACTGAGATTAATAAAGCGCTAGGCATGTTTGACGCAACCTACTGTGTACGTTGCACAGGACCGGGGTAATTGGAGAATAATGGGAGAGGCCGTAGCCCTGCAGTGGGCATAGATAGGCTGGTCGAGAACCGCTTCATCGAGGTCTTCCCAACGAAAAGCAACAGTTTTTCGCAATGAAGCGAGCCTGATGTTTTTCATAGAGAGGAACAAGGTGTGCATGCATTACTATCATTGACGATTCTCACTTCGTAGACCATTTTAATGGGTAAGAGTTGGACTTCAACGTTCTAAGGACACAAGTTGCGTGGTTCAGGATAACGGTGGTACAAAAAATGTCTATATTTCGGCCGGAGGAAATAGCAGTGCGGCAGGAAAACAAGTGCGGTGCTCTGCGAAGGGGGCGATGAAGTGCACGCTGGGAAAGGAGAAGAGCAACGTGCGTAGTGTCGCTCGTATGGCACGTGCGACCACTGCCGCACGTGCGATACGGGCGACAATAAGTGATATGTACCGGGCGGGATTGGCCTCGATGCTCGAGGTAAAGGGCAGCAAGCCAAAGGACGAAGGCCTCTCCCATCGAATTCCATTCGGGGGAATGCAGCATTGTGGAACGAGTACCTCTGATTTTGGGTGTATCATGGTGTCTCTGAATTCGATTCTGTTTGTTATCAATCGCCTTATCTGGGCCTGCACTAGCTGTTAAATTTCTCGGAGGTGTTGGTGAAGAGTTGAGAGTACTTCCAGTTTTACGGGTCACCATAAGGATAGAATCATGGCTTTAATTTTTCCAGTCAGAACACAATGAAGCGGCTGAGCTGCTCACCAGGTAAGCCCACGTTTATGTCTGCCGTCTATAGGCTCTTAGCATGCCTGCCCGCGCTCGACGCCATCCTCTCACGCGCCGCACCTAGGGTGGCCACAGTTACCGGAGCCGATGCCTCTATCGTGTTTTTTCTTGTGTGTTCATCAGCGCTGATTAGGACGAGGAAGTGGCAGAGCGAGGTTTCGCCAAAAACGCTGCAACTTGTGGCAAAAACAAAAGATATGGAGCGTCTCCATAACTGCCGCAAAGAAGGCAGGTGTAATGCACATGCAACGCGCAGTTTTCTTTTTACCCGGCCATACCTCGGTTGCCGTGTAGTTAATACCAACGGTGGTGTACTTAATATTTACAGTGCAGGTCGGAACACTCGCGGTACCAAAATCTAGGCAACATGAATAGCTTCACTTTACTCCTAGTCTTACGTGTTGGCGCGACATACGAATTTTCCTCAACTGGGCAATGGAATGCGTGAGATATGATTACACAGTATTGCGAAAAAAAGCTACCTATATTGACAGCCTTTCTTGAACCGCCGCGATGGCGTTGTGCATCGGGTGTTGTGCTGAAGAGCAGAAGGTCCCGGGTCCGATTCAGACCAGGAATGATGCTTTCGTGATGGAGGCGAAAAGCGATATTGCCAGTGTGTTTAGATTTAAACGCACAGTAAATATCGTGAGCTGGTCAAAAGTATTCAGGAGCCATCCTCTACTGCGCTACTTGCAGTCCAGGTGTAGCATAAGAGCGCTAAACCACACAATCAACGATATATACTTTCTTTATTGCTGATATATCTATCGGCATGGAGAGAGAGAGAGAGAAAGGACTTTATTGAGATTCCTGCAGTCGGGGACGGATCAGGCCGCGCAGGGCTTCACCGTCCCGTAGTCTTCTCCGCTCACCGCGGCGTCGGGCCGACCCCGAGGACTGCGTCCGGTCGGCGCGGGCTACTCGGAGTGCCACCGCGATCGCCCCTAGCCCTCGCTCCCGCAGGAGGAGGCCGAGAGGAGTGCGGGTTCCCCTTTCGCCGTTGCTTGCCCAGGGCAGCCTCGAGCCGCTGGATGGCCCTCAGCTGGCTTTCGCGCTCCGAGGAGCGGATCGAGTTCGTAACGTCCGGAGGGAGGATCGGCCTCCCGTCACTCGGGTCGTGCTCGTCGCATCCCCACATCAAGTGGGCCAAGTCCGCATTCACACGCGCAAAAACACTGCACACCGCGTCTTCGTACATGTCTGGGCACACGTGGCGCGCGAGCGCCGGCGTTAGCACCGTCCCGGTTTGCAACTGTCGTAGAAGCACTGCCTCCCTCCTCACGAGCCCCGGGTGGGGCGGAGGGTAGGCCTGCCTCTCTGTCCTGTACCAGCACAGCGTCGCACCGTACGTAGTCAGGGGTTCTGCGTCGTTGTCCTCTTCGTCGTTGCTCGAGTCTTCGTCGTCGTCGGCGTCCGTCGCTGGCGCGGCCCGGCACGCGGCGAGATCACGGGCCGCAGCGTCGGCTGCCTCGTTGACGTTTCGGTGGCCGTTGCGGAGCTCCCGTCCCATCTGGGCCGGGAACCACCGTACGGTCGTTGCGATGTTCGTGCGAGCTCCCTCCCCGATGCCGGAAAGGATGCGCATCGTCGTCCTGCAGACCGTGCCCCTGGCGAAGTTGGCGATGGCTGACTTGGAGTCGCTGAACACCGTCCTCTTCCCGGGGTGGAGCAGGGCCAGCGCGATCGCCGCCTCCTCCGCCTGTCTGGCGGACTTGGCGCGCACGCTGCCCGAGCTCAGCAGTTCTCCCGTGGCGGCACGCACCGCCACCACCGCGTAGGTGTCTTCCTTGTCGCGACGTTTGGAAGCGTCCACGTACACGGCGTCGCTCCTCTCGTTGTACTCTTTGGCGAGCGCGCACGCCCGCGCCATTCTCCGTTCCGGGTTCCGTCCCGGCGCGACGTTCTTCGGGAGCGGCGGCACCACCAAGCTGTTGGCGATATCGTCGCGCAGCGGGACCAGCTCGTCCTCCTCGTCGAAGGGGCAGCTCAGTCCCACGCGCTGCAGCAGCCTTCTGCCCGTCCGGGTCGACCCCAGGCGTTCCAGTTGCGACGTTCTCTGCGCCTCGCTGATCTCCGAGAGCGTGTTGTGCACTCCCAGAGACGCGAGGGCCGCGTTGCTCGTGCTGTTGAGTAGGCCCAGGGCCGCCCGGTACGACTTGCGGATCGCCGCGTCGATCTTGGCTCGCTCCGGGGTCCGCCAGTCGTGGAATGCTCCCACGTAGGCCACCTGGCTTACCACGAACGCCTGCAGCAGGCGCAGCAGGCTCGCCTCTCTCATGCCGCGCGCGCGCGTTGCGAGTCGCTTGACGAGGCGCGTGGCGATGCCCATCTTCGTTACCAGTCGTTCTACCGTGGTGTTGTTGAAGCGGCGGCTCGCGTCGACGTGCATGCCGAGGATGCGGATGCTCGTCGCTTCGGGAATCGCCAAGCCGTCGCTCCCGCGCACCACGATGCTGCGCTCCGCTTCGGCCGACGTCTTCTTGCGGTAACGTCCCGTTGGGGGCAGGATCAGGAGCTGCGACTTTTGTGGGGCGCACCGCAGACCCGTGCCGCGCAGGCTCTCCTCAATGCCGTCCACCGCCTCCTGTAGCACCGACTCGATGTGGCCGTCGCTGCCGCCCGGCACCCACAGCGTGATGTCGTCGGCGTAGACGGTGTAGCGCACATCGGGCAGCTCGTCCAGGCGACGGGCCACGCCGATCATTACCAAGTTGAATAGCAGCGGCGAGATCACCGAGCCCTGCGGCGTGCCGACGCTGCCCAGCTCTCGCTCCTCGAGTTGAGTTTGGCCCACCTCCAGCCGGGCCGTGCGACCGGTCAGGAAGGTCCGGATGTAATTGTAGGAACGCTGTCCCAGGCCGAGCCGGGACACTTGGGCCAGGATCGCCGAGTGCTTCACCTTGTCGAAGGCGCTCTGCAGGTCCAGGCCCAGGATGGCGCGGTTGTCCGAGGTCGGTCTCGTCGGCGGAGCCAGCACCTCGCGCTGCAGCAGCAACATCGCATCCTGCGTTCCCAGCCGCGAGCGGAAGCCCAGCATCGGGTCGGGGTACAGGCCGTTGGTCTCGAGATACCGCTGCCACCGGTCGTTGAGGACGTGCTCCAGCACCTTCCCCACGCACGACGTGAGGGAGATGGGGCGCAGGCTCTCTATGCCCGGCGGCTTGTTGGGCATCGGCATGGAAGGGCCGCCGAGAGCAGCTGGTCACTTCATTTGGAGTTTTCCCGCACGCTGTCGATGTCAAACAAGCGTGCCAGAAAATCAATTTTCGTGACCCAGAATTACGTTCTCACGAGCTTTCGAGTGAGAGAGCCTAATATGAGGACGCATACAAAACTGTATTACACTCTTTTTGGCTGAAAAGTGTACAGAAATCTTGTCCCATGGCAAACGCCTTTACAAGGTGCTTTGGTCAAAACGGGTGCAAGGATGAAAAAAGGGTTTTCGTATGCAGACCCATAAAAAGGCTCCAAGGTTGGTTAACACAATGGCATAAGGGTGTGGGCAGGGCAGCTACGCATGACAGTGTTCACTGGCGGCGCGCGCAGCGTGATATACAAACACATGTATTGCGCACAAGAGACACTTGGATCACAAATCAAATTCGCAAGAAAACCAACGGGATGCATGAATACGGCGAGCGGATACTTACTTGGAAGTACATGTGCTCTTCTTGCTTTTATATCAAGCAGAGGAAATCGCTCCTATACAGTCGGTGGGATTGTCGCAAAAAAAAAACATATTTTAAGGGTGATTTTGGAATTATGCCTTGAATTGGGAGCATATACAAATCAGCTTGGGAATTCCAAAATAACTTTGTAATCGCGAGGTAGTTATTACGTTCAAGAAGTCATCGAATTCAAATCAATACCAAACAAATATGTCCTGCCATTCCAACACCATTTAAGATAGGTGTTCATTATTTCAACAGAATTCTTGCCACAATGGTGTAGATGTAGAAATTTGGATGTTGGAAGCTAAAAAGACGGTGTCGGAAAAAAGGTGTAACAAAAAGGCTGCAAGAAAAGGAGGCCAACTTAGAAAAAGGGTGTGGGAGATCTCCAACTTTGGAGGTGTTTCATGCGGCGGGTTGACTGAACGTTTCCACAAGCGGGGGGTTGTTTTGTACCTAATTATGTTTGAAGCAGTTTGATTTGGCACAATTTATTACCAGTGAAGCTGTTTCAGCTTGACCTAGTTTCGGTGGCGGTACGAAAACATACAAAGGAAAATAACTTCGGCGCCTGTAAAGCGTGCACCGTAGGAGATAGGGTATTTTTAAGAGTGAAACCGGCTTTTCGAGCCTGTTTGAGTGTGAGCAGAGGTGGCGAATGTGTATGCACACCTATTATGTCACCGTTTTAAACGTACTAGTATTTGGGTGGGGGGGGGGTTCTAAAACGCAAAAAACTTCCCGCAGCTTTCACTGGTGAGTAAAAGCTGGGGAAACCGCATAGCTGCGAGTCGACCTAGGTTGTGTCCCCTTATATCCGCTGTCAGCGTTGGGGACACACAGGAACAGTCTTGTAAAATCCGGCTACGCTTGGCATCACCCCTCCGCACTTAGCCTACCCTAGCAAGAAAGTTTCAAAATCTAGTAAAACTTATGAAAGCATTGCAAGCCGTAGCTAAACTTAGCAACAACGGTAGACACTACGTAAACACCCAGCTCCGCGGTTTTTATGCAGCTGAAGACATATTTTTCAACATTCTGCACAATATCAAGCGTGTTTCAGTGGGTCGGAAACCCTTTATCGAAAAAAAATTATTCTGTTATTGTAATTTTGAAAGTTCAAACTCATGTTTCACGGGCCAAAGCTAAACTTGGGGAATGAGACGCACCGTATATGGAAACGAGAAATCCATGCACGCAAACAATTTCCTCCATTTTTGACAGATTTATGAGTGGCAGAGGGTGGTATAAGGGGATCTCTTGTACACCACAGTGCAAATATACATGCATGAATGACGTTAATCAATCGAAATCTTTACACTTTTTCCACACGTTTTCAACACCGCAAAAAAATCAAGGGTGTTGAATTTGGTCAACACCCTATTTTCAATACCGAAAGGGTGTACAGCTACAAAATGATGCAGAGATTTAGGAAAAAAATGTGTTATGGCATCCAAACCATCTTTTTCCCCTTATGCTACGCCCTTTCTTGCAGAAAGGTGTAAAAGCGTTTATTGTACATACAACGAACCTTCAAACATTATTGGAATAAGCCACATAATTTAATTCAACATTTTTTCAGGGTGGCTGTACCGGGCGAGCGAGACAGACTGCATCACCAAGTAACGTCCTCATGACATCAATAGCCCCTTCCACAACAAGTTGTGCTTGCATTTCTAAAGCATGAACATTCAACGCACACAAAGGCAACCAGTAACTTTTTAAGAGGACGTGGTTTTAACTTCATTCGTTCGATGTGAGGAAAAACAAAGAAAGCAAGAAAATCAGTTTGCGTTTGGAGGGGAGCTGGCGTCTTCAAGGGAGTGTGAAACATCGTTTTTAAATGTCGAATACCTCACTCATTGGTATCAAAATTAATCAAAATGGTAAATCAATACGACAGAAAAAATGCCTCCAAAAGCTATCGAAAGCATTGAAAACCAACAGACACAACGTGTACCGCACTGAAGAAGTGAACATGATGTTTGAAAAGTAATCGTTGTCATCAGGCGCCTACACAGGTACAGTGAAGGACGAAGGCCTCTACCATTGACCTCAAACCACTCCTGTTGTGCGCGGATCGAGTTCACGGTTTACCCTCGAATTTCTTTGTGTCAACCTTCCATTGGCCGTGCCCGGTTTCTAGATCCCATCTCTTGGTATTCACCCTGTTACCATAATTATACACCGTTTACCAGTTCGGCTCATTGCATCGCCAGGCAAAGTCCATTTTGTTTCCTCTTTTCTGAACTATGATATCATATAGTCGAGTTTTTTTCCTTATCCAGGAAGCTCGGTTCCTATTGCAGTGTGTTACTCGTACCGGTATACGTTACATGGCCCATTGAGCCGCTGTGTTGTTGTTTAGTAAGGCGCCAAATTTCAGCCACGTAAATCCTCACCGGCAGCATACCGTAGGTGTAGATTTTGATTGATTAATTGTAAGGTTTAACACGGCAAAGCAACGCAGGCGATCAGGCGCGCCGTAGTGGAGGGCTCAGGAATAATTTTGACCGCCTGGGGATCTTTAACGTCCGCTGAAATATCGTACACACGGGAGTTTTTGCTTTTCGCTTCCATCAGAAAAGCGGCCGGTGCGGCCGGGAATCGAACCCGCGACCCCGTGCTCAGCAGCGCAACGCCTTAGCCACTGAGCCACCGCGGCGAGTGGTGTAGATTTTAGGGGCGTCGTCATCCTCTTTTCACGTAATCACGGTATGTTTCCCAACGCTTTGCACTAGAACCTTTCTTCTCTGTGCTAACAGAACGCACCGGAGCACTCGTTTTCCAAAGCCTCGCGCTAGAATGCTTTGTGCTTTAAAGATACCAGGCTCATCCTGCAAAACTGTATACCTCTACCCGACAACGGTTCATCTCCGTAGACAAAAATGCGAATGTGCGAAAAATACACCTATACACTACATGCTACGCCTGTCTCCAGGTTTCACATTAGTCCTGATGGCCAGGGATTTTTCTTTTGATGTTGGAGGCAGCTTACGTTTCCTTATATGGACGTGCTCGAACGTGCTCCCCAACTCATACCTTTTCTTCACCGGTCTTTGGTCTCATAAATTGAATCAGTACTAACCATGTGTCTGAGGTAATTATATTCTTCTACTGCTTCCAGAATTTCGTTTCATACGCTGAGAAAGACGTTTTTGTCGTAATTATTCCTTATTACTTTAGATTTATTCGTATTTATTTTTATCCCCACGGTCATGCGGCCTAAGTGTAGTTCCTGAAACATTTTTTGTAGCGTTTCTGCAGTCACAGTCAGCAAGACTATGTTGTCTGCAAAGCCCAAAGGGTCAAGTTATCCCCATTCGTCCTTAATCCTGTGTTTATAAATCAATCTTTCTAAATAGCCCTTCCAGACATATTGTGCATAGTTTTGGCGAGATGGTAGCTTCTCTCTCGGATCTAGCATTTATCGCTTAATTTTGGAGGGGTTGTTTGTCCCCTCATTCCTTGTACACGTGCTCTAGAAGTAGTAAAAAGGTCTCTTCTATTTTCTAGTGTTTTGATGGTTTTAGCATGGCTCCGTTGAGTGCGGAATCAAACGGTTTTTCATAGAATGTAAATGCCACGTAAAGGGGTCTAGTGTACCGCGCCGATTTTTATATCACTTGAGTGACGACATGGATGTGATCTATTACTAAGAATCCTTTCGTGAACTCAGCCTGCTCTCCCAGCTCGTGGGAATCTGTGGTGTCCCCTATTTCTCTAACTATAATTTTGGTAAGCAGCAAGTAAACAACTGACACAAGGCGGACGGGTCTGTAATTGTTGAGGTCCTTGGTATGTCTCTTCTTGCGAAAGAGAATTATGTTTGCGTTTTCCCGGGCTATTCGCACTTTTTGAGTCTTTGCGCATTCCGGAAAGAGCGCAGCGAGCGTTTCCAGTACAATATCTCCTCCATCCTGCAGAAGATCTACGGTTATGCCGTTATCATCAGGAGCTTTTCCTATTTTGATACCCTTTGATAGCCCTTTATAATGTCGCCTCACATTACTGGCACGCTGATTGATGAGTTGCCTCCGTTGGTGTACCTACAGGGCCAAAATTTACCTAAATTTACCTTACAGGGCCTAAATTTAAATAAAAATACACTTTTGAAAAATTTGCCAGAATTCTCGTTCGGAAACACATTGGCGCTGCCGAAACTTGAAGCTACATTACTTTCTGCCGTTAACGATGTAGCAACGCAATAAAGAACTCAATGTTTTTCTAGGAATTTTAAGTTATTCAGGCAGAACGTATTTGTAGTGGAAGAAAATCTATCCCTATATGCTTAGAGTAAAACGTATGCTCAGTTTGTAGTTGTCCTTCAAACATTTTAAGTGTCGTCGTATTGCACTAGAAACAAAGCTCTCCCCCTCAAGTATAAGGTCAATTTTATGATTGGAACTACAAGAACCATGCATTGATTATAGTCTGGTGGTGGCAAATTTACTGTATCATGGGTTACGGAGCTACCGTGAGCGAAAACAGCAAACAAATAAAAAGAAAACCATTTTTTTTTACAAATTTAGATTAAGATATGAAAATCAAAGAACGCAACACAAAAAGCACGTTGTTTTATTATAGATGTTCAACATGTACGGTTAAGGTAAAATAACTAATTGTTAACAACTAAAACAAATAAAAATGGTTTAATTATTTTGTAAGGGTTTTCACAACAGTTGTATTACCGAAACGCATGCTCGGCAGCGCACAAATGTTATCCCACGGGGAATTCTCGAACTATTTGAAGCAGTCTATTTTAGGATATAATTTCGCTGGGGCTGCGCCGACGGACACAACGATGGACAGGACGTACACAGGTTGTATATACCGTAAATACCCGCGTATAATACGAGGTTTTTTTCTAAATATTAGCGTCCTAGATATCAGCCTCGTACTATATGCGGATCCAAACTAAAATTACAACAAAAATTCCAACGTTCCGCTTCATGTTATGGTTTCGGTACTGCTCGGGGCTGCGGCTTGGCTTCGTTGCTACGTGGCTATCCAATTCTAGCCCTAGCCAGTGCTAGCCACCCATTTCTTTGTTTATGGATAAGCGTTTGGTTCGGCAACACGCATGCGCTCTTGTGAATCACGCTTTGGGAAGTTCTCAGCAGTGGAGTACGAGTATGTCGGGGCCACGTAAACAGTGATTGACAGGCCACGCATGACAGTGATTGAACTGCGGGGACTTATCCTCACTTGTGTGATACGAGCGTGAACACCGCGCGGGTAAACTAACACCGCGCCGCGAGGATATGAACCAATAAATTTTTTTTTCCAATTTTGCATCCCTAAAATATTACCTCGTATTATATTCGGGTTCGTATTATACGTGGGTTTTTACGGTAATTCTTTGCAGTATTACTTTTCAAACACGAGCTTCGCTGCGTGGGTACGCAACACCCATGTTTGCAGTTTTTTTTCGAGGGTTGCTTCACAATTCGAGGCATTTTTTCAGCCATTTCAATTTCGAAATTTTACTTTTCTGATTCCAGTGGGTAGCGCATCCAACTTCAAAAAAGAAGCATCAGAGACCTTCACAAACGCCGGCTCCATCTCAAATGCAAAATAATTTTCTTCTTGCGTACGTCTTTTTTAGGACGCAGCCCTTTACAGCCGAGACCTGGTTTTCGGGGTTGGCGTCTGTTTATTCCCGCGTAACCAATTCAGCAAACGCAGCAGCGAGGGCAAATACAAAACGGAGATGAGCTTCTGGGGAAGGGTGAGCCGCAGAGTCGCACATGGGGCTATGGCGTCATCTCTCACCCTGCGTCCCCTCACTCTTATTTCTTGCGTCGCCGCCAAGGCGCGCACTCGTTTTCCTATTTTCCCCAGACGCTGTTCCGTTCGGCGCTTATCCAAACGCGACAAATTTACGAGGGAGGTTCAACAACCATTTGCAACCGCATGTTCGCTGCTCCCCGTGCATGGCTAATCCGAAGCACGTGATATTTGCGCAGGAGGTTCCAACACCACTTCAAACCACACGCTGCCCCGCTGCGGCGACGGGCTGCGAGATTTGAACAGAATAGCGCAGGCCGCTTTGCGTTCCCTGATCGGGCGATCACCTCCTGACGCGCAGCAGGTATGCGCTGTGACTGAAAAGACGGCAGCTCGCGCTGAGCCAAAATATCGGATTAGGGAGTATAGTAATAGTGCATCTTTTGAGCTCACCTAATCCCTGCGTTGTCCGTCATCCACCTCTCCCCCTCGTACCCCTCTCCACGCCAGCTGCAATAACTCCGCTCTCCTCCTCGCCGCTCGGCTCGTCTCGTGCCGGCTCAGGAAGACACCGGCAACACTGTCGCTCCTGGAGCCCTAACCAGCTGTGATAACGCCGCTCTCCTCATCGCCGCTCGGCTCGTCTCGTGCCGGCTCAGGAAGACACCGGCAACGCTGTCGCTCCTGAAGCCCTAACCAGCTGTGATAACGCCGCTCTCCTCTTCACCGCTCGGCTCGTGTAGTGCCGGCCCAGGATGACACCGGCGACACTCTCGCTCCAGGAGCTATCTCATGGTTGGGGCTATGTCCCTCCCTTGCTGTTGCACCGTCAACATCCCCACTGCGCATGCGCGTCTCTCCTCCATTCTCCTATCCTCCAGCTGTATAAAAGCAGGTGCGCGCGCTGCGCGGCGTTCAGTCTGCTCCGAGACACCACCTGCGCCGATTCTGCTCCGGTGTGGGATGTACACGAAACCCCCATGCTTTGCATCCCCACATAGTTCCCTTCGGGGTGATGGGGTAATTTTTTCCTCTAGAGGATCCTTGGGCCATCAATTCAAGAAGTATAAATCCATGTTTAAAACAATTACCTTTGCCTGTGTTTCTTTCCATCTTCAAACTTTAATATTGAACGTGGAATTTTTTTCGTGGGCTTTTGTTTTGTTGTGAAGAAAATTTTACTAGGCCGTGCAGCTGCCTGGCTCGACCGGTGCACCCATAGTGATGTCAGCATTTTAAATGCTTTCTCGGAGCCTTATGCATTCGTGGTATAGTGGTCACTGGTTGGTTGTCTCCCGCCAGCCGCTGCATTTAATATGCAAATAATAGTGACAATGATCTAATAATATCATTCATATTTATTAGCTATTGCTATATTCTACTTCTAAAGTAGGGAATTAACAATTCCTCTTTTATACACAACATATACTACTCAAAGGTTCCGCCGGCGGTTTCTTACCTTGGGCCTCCTCTTGTATACTGGTATTATGTAATCGCGCATCATTGTATTTTTGAAATAAACTTTAAAGCATGAAAACATTTGTACGTTTAATAAAAAGTAAGTGAAGGTGATCTTTTGCTGATACTGAAGCGTATCCCATATCCCGCGAGCCATTTCGAATGCCCATTCTGCACAAGTGTCCTTTCTTATATGTGTCAAATACACAATCAATTATTTCAACTTTTTGGCTATCCTTAGGAGGCGCGCACTTAATGACCTGTGGCCATTTTTCCTTCCCATATTTTTAATGTCAGCAAAAGAATAACTTCGGTTCGTACTAAATGCTTCGCATGAGGGAATCATGAATACACAAATTGGCTTCACGCACACCTTGGAAGCCTCATGGGAAATTGCATGACAATGGTGCAATACATTCAATTTGAGTAACTTTAGAAGCGTGAACTATTATTAGTTTACGGCGCACACGAAAAACATTGCATTATTGTTTCAACATGAACCATACCACCGATTGGATACGGGGTGGTATTCCAGAGGCCCGAGATCCGCCTGCTCCCTAGTTTCCAGCTGCTTGGTTTCTGAATGTAGTGATAGTGAAGCATTCGATACACCTCAAACAAAATCGGCAAAATCGCGCGAAGCACGCCTGTCATTATCAGCACGCCGTACTGAGGCCGGTTACGTAGAGAAGGTATACGGTGTGTGCTATCATCCGCATGCAGCATCATATGAAAGCGAGCAGCCATACTCACCCTCTAGCATAAATTAGATAACCGGTATTACTACTTTCAATTCCTTGGCCGGGCTGGTAGCCACGCCCCGCGCGGTGCGGTCCGTTTTAAGTGCAATGCACTACTTAAGCGACCCTGAACCTGCGCCCACCGGCGATGTCCGCATCAAATACCCACGTGGGGGATTGGCCAGGAATCTCCTCGTCTTCCTTGGCAACGGGGGGAGATGGGCGTGCGCTGCCTGGCCGCTGACATGGCACATACCCACGTGGGGGATTGGCCAGGAATCGGGCGTAAGACGGGCTAATGCACCCGCTTGAAGGAGTACTGACACGAAATTTCAAAGCTGAGATCCGCTCTAGCAATCAAGTACAACGACAACACAAATAGGCGTCTGTGAATAAATGCATCTTTCTTTCTTTGTAGTTGTGTGTGTGTGTGTGATCTCTCTTTCGCGAACATTACCGAACCGCGCAAATTCAACTCGTGCATTCGCACTTTCACATTCTTCCCCTCGGGGAAATGCGGGGAATTTTTTCTCGGTATTCTCTTCTTCCAGTGCATTATGTTTGCTGTGTGGCTTTACGGTAGCCCCAATGTAGCTCTGTGAAAGCACAAACCTAGCAAGCAAAGGCGTTTACTGTAGCGAATGGAACGCGCCCTTCTCCCGACGTCAGATTTAGCTTTTATTTACGGCTTGGTTGAGTGTGCAGGGCGGGTGCTTTCCAATTCAGCGCGTGAAGAGCGTGTTTCATCATTGGCGAGTGCGTTTTAGACGTTGAAGTTGTGTCAGGTTCATCGACTGTGTTTTCCAGGTGTGTGAAGAAGGTTCCCGTGGGCAAATCTTGTCGTCTTGGCCGCCCCTCCTAGCTCCGACAAGTGTGAACGCCAGTTCGTAACGAAACCCCCGAAACTGTGGCACCATTGGGTGACGGTGGCCTGGGTTCTCTATTTTTGTTTTGTGCAAAGTTCTTGTCGCTGCTACCGGGTATCAAATGACTATTTCGTGGCTACGACGCTACGCCCACACAGGTTGGACGCAATGGGTGGGTGTGGCTTCAGCTGCAAACTCGCTCACTAATTGGCTGGGCGTGTTTGACTGACAATACAACTGGGAGGGAACTCCAGCACGGTTTTGCACGAGCGAGTTAAACTCGAGACGATCGTGGCGGCTGCTGTTGCGGCGTCGTTTATGGTCATTGTTCTATAGTAGGCATATTTTTACCACCATAGGTGTTTTAAAAGAAGGAGCAATTTCGTGATCATTTTTATATCCCGAACAGTGCTGTGCATTGGCTGTGGAGCCATCTGGCAACAGAATCCCTTTTGCGACGACTTCGACGCAGCTTTCGTTCGAAGACCGTCGAGGAGCAAGTGTTGTGTACAGGCTCTGCGGTTTTACACGAAGGGCTGCTTCCACGGAGGCTGGTGGCAACCGCACCATCGATCACCACGAGTGAACAGTCAGCTGGTGTGTTGAGCATTATGATTACCGCAGGAGTGCTTTCCTGACCTCGCCTTTCATAAGGCGGTTCGCTGGACATGGCTTCCGCTATTTCTACCACGCGTCGAGCCGTCTGCAACCGGAGCATGCGCTTCAGTTATCGTCTGCTCGCAAAACAGTTTCAAACGAGGCGTCGTGTGACGGTGCGTTTCGTTTATCGTCAGCGTGGTAGACATCTTCCCTTAAGGCGTAGCATGACGCATATTTCTTGTGAAAACGTTACTGGCAGGATAGCTTATACGTATATAGGTATACAATCAACGGCGCGTGTCTTTTGTTAGAGGCGATCCCTATAAATTTCAACGCGTCTTGTTAAGCGTCACTATCGTATGGCAAGAAGCAGAGAATGGCGAGCTAGTAAAGGGGAGAATGTCGAATTATAGTAACCAGGTGGCGCTAGAAGGTGTGTAACCGAGAGGGGGAAGCGCGCGAAGGAAGAGAGGGGCCATGGGCTGCATATGTTCCTGCATGAGCCAGCATCTTCGCCCCTAGTGTAAATAAATGAAATGAGAAAGGCGATGAGGGGATTGAACTGGGCAGAGCTGGGCAAAACGACTGGGCAGAGCTTAGTCGACTAAGAGCGGTGAAGAGCAAAAGGACATAAAGCAAACACATCTGAAAAGTTGTCGTCATTGCTATACCTTTCTTCGTCACACAAGGCCACTTGTTAGATTAGCCCGAAATTGGGAGCTTTGAGGAGCTAATGTTCCAGGTTCGCCATATTTATAACTCTGTAAATTTGAAAAGTAAATATTGTAGAATAATGCGTGCTGCGTGACGCCTGAACTTGATGTCATGGGAGTAGGACACGGGTACACCAACCTTGCAGGACCCCGATTCTTGGGAGGCTGCGGCGTGTTGCAGTCTGCTTGCAAACTGGAACACGCAAAGTCAAAGAAACGAGACCGAAAAAAAGGTGCCAGTACAGTGTATGACAAAAAGTTTGTAATAGGTATCGCCAGGCTTTCTCCTTAAAAGCGCTGAAGTAGACTTGATTGCCCCGACGAAATTTTGTATCAAGGAGCTGAGTTTTTCGATAACGTAATGCAAGCAGCAACAGTTTTGAATGTGGCGCGCTTCCATCAGCCGCTTTCTTTTCTTGCCAGTTTGCCGCACTCAAGTGAATGCATTGCCTGCCACCGACTGGAGAAACAGCTTCTTAGGATAAAATTGCCTAACAAAACGCTCATATGAGCATCTGGAACAAAAAAAAAACAGATTAAAAAAATAAATGTGCCATAAAATAAAGTAGTTGGATTCGCTTGCCCCCAGTAGCCACCACTAGTGCAACAGTGGAGTGAGAGAACGCACTGAAAAGTGCGGCACGCCCTGGTCGCGCCTCCTTGGAGCGCGCTGCCCTGGACCAGTTACGTCACCTCAATAATCAGCAAGTAGGATTAATCGTATTTTTAAAGCTTTTTAAACCCGCCTCGAAATATTATCATGAGCTTATTATTGCCACCACAGCTCCGCATGGTTGGAGTTTCGCTCAAACATGGGCCTCATGGAATACCACCCCAGGACGCGCTTCAGAGCTATGGTATCATGAGTACTGGTTTAGAGCAAAGCCCTCGGTGCGGGCATGCAGCTTTACAGGCAACTATAAAAACTGCGGGAAAACTCCTTCAAGGAATTCTGCCCTCGCGAAGATTCCAGAGACCTCGTGCGGTAGTCTATCGAAAGGTTTGAACAGTGTTGAGAAGGGTGATGCCACGCATGCCTGCCTAGACTGAGAAAATTGTAAACACTGCTTGTAATTTTTTGTCTCTGATAAACATGCTCAGTGGCCGGAAAGAGATCGGTGCTTCTCCTAAAACCGTAGATTTTTCGCTATGTTTGAAAAATGTTACAGCTTTTAGGACAATCCAGAGTGAGTAATAGAGTTTGAAGGCATTTAAGAAAGCTGAGTGTTTTCTGACATCCAATAACAACGCCTGCTCTGACCAATACATAAAAAAGTTGAAGTTCCATTATAAATTGCCTGAATAACACATTGAAATCTCGTTAAAACTATTCTGCACAATACATTTCTTGGTCCAATACGTTTTCCTTATTATTCCCGGCCAATGTCAGTTTGAAATAGTGCATTTTAATGCGTGTAATACCATCACATGCTTGGTGAAAATTGGATAAAACAGCCGGGAAAGTGTAACTTAATCAACATTCCGAGAAGTGTTTATTTCTCGGTATACAATCGTAAACCGCATCACAACAAGCCACAGGCCACACGTTGCAGAAACGCTGAGAGCGCTGCAGCGCCGATTTTGCGGTAAAAACATCGCTGTCGGGCATGGCCGCTTTGACCAACGATGATGATAAGAGAGGCGAGGCATCGGGCCATCCAGCGAAACGTGTTATATTCAAGCAAGAAGGTATGCCATGCTGTTACACTTAACTATTACTCTAGTTCACGATATTACTGCAGCCAGGCGCGACGTCCCTCGCCATCTTCCCGCCATGCTCCGTGCTTTCCTCGCTGTTCGTTCTTCTTTTCTGCCTTGTTGCTATGTTGGGTGGTGGTGCGGTGGTTTTGATGCCATTTTTTGTTCCCCTCTGAATGCCTTACTGCTGGGTGTTTGTTCTTTTAGGGGTGTGAAATTGTCGAGTAAATTCAATGCACTCAGTTTAAGAGAAACTTAGAAATTGTAGGCAAATTATAAAGCAAATCGAATATAAAGTGCGTGGACTCCGCACGCGAGTTTGGTTTACCATTGTGAAAGTATGACTCTGTTGTCGCTAAGCAAAAAAAAAAAAAACTTCGAAAGAAGCTGCAAGTTTTCGCCCTGGTGTAAAAGAAACGCGAGTTGCAAAGCATGAGCAAAGAAACAAAATCCTGCTTACATCGTTCAAGGAACCTAGAGCGGCTAGAGAGGACTCTGAGGGGTCAGTCCTATGTAAAAAAGTTTACAAAATCGCGCTATCTTTACACATTAAAGACATACAAGGGTCAGTCGGTTAGCTTCACCGATTTAAGATACAACATAGATTGTGCTACAGAACAGTGTCCGGCAAAGCAAAAAAAAATCGCCATCTTCCCGTATGGGAACCCTGAGTAGTATGCGAAGCATCCATGGGGTCGACTCAAGTACCCATTAGTTTTCAGTTCGATCGCGGCGTTGCGGGAGGAGAATGAGGGCAGTGGAGAGCGCGCGCTCGTCATTTACACCGCGGAGCTACAGTGGCGCCCCCAGCGGAGTATGCAGCGGGTACAGTGGCGTCTGTAACCCTAAGCTGCTTCGTATTATCGCGCGCGGAGCCACAGGTGTTGCCATTCGTTGCGCAATCCCCGAGAGAAGAGGAGCTTCGGGGAGGAATGGAGGAATGCCGGAGAGGACAGGAGCATCGGAGAGGAGAGGAGGAGTGCCTTGCATACTACTCAGGGTTCCCCTACGGGAAGATGACGACGGTGGTTGAACGCGAAGCTAACTCTTGATAGATTGTTTGGTTGGCCAATCGCTAGGGACATCCTGCCACAGTCATCATCAGCGGTGCCTGGCCAGGCATGCACAGGGGGGGTGTGGACGCCGCACAACGGCGCCCACACAACGGCACAGGGAACAGGCTCGCCTATAAGCTGCTTCGCATTTAAAATGCCTGCAGCATCGTTTTTTACTTTTCAGAAAAAATTACTCCTGGACGAGAAAAAGAAGAAAGGGCAGCTAAAAGTTACGGCTAATTCAATGTAGCGCAATAAAACTGTATTGCTGATGGAGTACACATATCCAACTCCGTTTTTGGGCTCGTTGGATGATGCGATTTTCGCATAATACGTTTCCTTTTACAGTTCCCGTGTATAACATATCAACAAGATTTCACTGTATATACTCTAACTTAATTCCACGGAGTTCAGGGGCGCGACCAATTATTTCGTTAACTTGAGAATGTTGGTCAATCGAGTTAGGCATTCATTTGTCACTTCATTGGGTACATTAATCTAATACTGTAGCGTCATCCAGCATGCTTGTTCGGCGTCGTACAAGAGTAGTGTAGAAGCTCCGTAAATAAAATAACGGCCCGCGCCTACTAAAAGAGGCCACGAAAAGTGTTACCTGAATACGAACGGTCCCCGCGGGACAACAAATTCACTTGCTACGTAAGTTGTGAACCCCTGCTTACTAGTTTCTAAACAATGGTTCAGGGATTGGGGAAATATTTTATTTATTTTTATTTTTTTTATTGATACTGTAACGCTCACTTGAGGGTCATTACAGGAGGAGTCCGTGTCCATGGACAGAGCAAGCAACAGCATATCACGGGACCAGAAAGCGGACACACCATACGGGCAGAGCTGCCTTCCAATGTAGAGATATGTTACTAGCTTTGCCGCAGTTCCAACGTTTTAAGGGAGGCGTCAAATCGGAGCCTGCCTCGGCAGCTGGTGTCGCAAACGTTCTGGTTAGAAGATTTCTTGACCCACCACGGTGGCCCAGGGGCTAAGGCGTTCCGCTGCTGAGCACGACGTCACGAGTTCGACTCTCGGCAGCGGCGTCCGCCTTTCTGATGGAGGCGAAAGGCAAAAACGCTCATGTGTACGAGATTTTGGCGCACGTAAAAGGTCTCCAGGTGGTCAAAATTAATCTGGAGCATTCTACTACAGGTGCCTCATCACCTGCGTTGAGTCGGCGAGTAAAACCCTACAACCAGAAGATTTCTTGGTGGGTCGCGTACCTCCAGTAAACACGCGTACGCGTGGTAGAATGGATTATGCAGCTGCTGCAGGGTCACTGAAACAAGGGATTGAAATATCGGTGACGAAAAGCCCATACGTGAGTGCAACAAAGGGCGAAAGGCAGAAATTTCTACTGCTAAACCGAGAAACTGTGACCACTGAGATGAATAGACCGCTAGGCACGTTTTGCGCAACCTAATGTGCACGTTGCACAGAAGCGCGGGTAATTGGAGAATAACGGGAGAGGCCGTAGCCCTGCAGTGGGCATAGATAGGCTGGTGATGGTGATGATGACTGTGGACGTGAGAAAACCGCCTCTTGGAGGACTTCCAACCTTAGAGCAACTGTTTTTCGCAATGAAGCGAGCCTGATGTTCTTCATAGAGAGGAACATGGTGTGTACACGTTACTATTAGTGACGAATCCCACTTTCTAGACCCTTTTAATGCGTAGGAGTTAGGATTCAATGTTCTATGCACACATCTTGTGTGGTTCAGGGTAACGGTGGTAGAAAAAATGTCTATATTGCGGCCGGAGGAAATAGCAGTGCGGGAGGAAAACAGGAGGGTGCTCTGAGGAGGTGGCGATGAAGTGCACGCTGGGAAAGGAAGAGAGCAACGTGCGTAGTGTCGCCCGTATGGAGCGTGCGTCCACTGCCGAACTTGCGATACGGGCGACAATAAATGATATGTATTGGGCGGGTGGGCCGTAATGCTCCACGTAAAGGGCAGGGTAGCAAAGTAACTTCAAAGGGCGCTGTCGTGGGGACTGCTGTAGTGGTGACTCTCCGGAACCCGAAGTTGAAACAGAAAGTTCAACAGGAGATACACAGAAGTTCTAAATACTCTCTTGGACTTCATACTCCTAAAATGTTCTAAGCGTCCGGCGTAATGTGCGCAGTAGATGGTGCCACCAGAATCGTCGAACACAACTGAAGGATCTTTCTACAAATTACATAGAATAGCCCCTGAAAATTTAGCTTAGCTTCGTCACCGATTGGCCGTTGTTTTCCTGAAGTAAGTATTACAGTCTCCCGGACGGAAAAGGAGAAACTTCATGCATCTTAAAGGTTTAAGAAATCAGCGCAATTCCTCAGATTCTCCTCGCATATTCCCGCTAACCTCATTGATGTTTTATTTTGTACTTACTGCAACGTGTTGGGATGTGCGCAATACGACCTTGAATAAGCTGGTTAGAAAACCGCCGTTTATTCCAAAAACTGTACTGCCATATTCGGTGCGGCTTTCCGATCCCCGTTGCCAACCTACATTTCCACATTGGCTGTTTTTGGACACTACATTATCGCCTCAGGGAGGAAAAGAAAAGGATACACAAAATCTTTCAGATGCACAGGTCATTGCCTGTTTCTTTGAAGGTACCGTCGTGAGACAGTCTTGGGAGTTGGAGACAGGGCTTGCCAAGGAGCAGCTGCACTGTGGCCAACAAGGTCGCTGTTACCTGGCACAGTTTCATCGTCAAGGACATGGCATGTGTACCTGGTCTTCGTGCTGCTTCACCTGAAGAGTGCTTGCATCTTTGAAGAAGCTCGAGTTGCGACAAATTGACACTCCACTCCCGGACGGTGTGATTCTGGAGCCATTTACCTTGTTAACTGTATATGGATGCGGGTCATAGTAAGGGAAAAACTTATTTGACCTGTCTTGCCTGCAGAGAACTTGTTGTTTAACACCCAGCTGGTAGCGGCTGGTGTGTCTCTGAGTGTCGGCATACTGTTTGTTGGACACCTTCCTTTGGGTGTCATTCCGTGTAGTTTCGCAGTAGGGCGAGGTGCGAGCACCAAGCGCAAGTGTTGGAAGAAGATTCTTCATCGGTCTCCCGAAAAGGAATTCAAACGGAAATTTTCCTGTGGAACCATGCGGCTAGCATGGGGAACCGATAGGCAAGTAAAAATGACATAAGCTCATTGGTTCAGTCCAAATGGCTGACTCGACTTGAGAGTATAGACTTCTTGAGGGTGCGCGTAAATCGTTCGGCTTCTCCATTAGCCTCTGGCCACCGTGGATTACTGCGATGATGCTCGAACCCAAGCTCACCAGCGAACGTTGCAAAACTATCACTCTAAAAGGGTGAGCCATTGTCAGACTTTACGATTTCTGGGCAGCCAAACTGAGGAAAGATGGTGCGCAGATGCTTGATGACTGTAGGTGCTGCAAGAGTGTGTATGATGCTGACAACTGGGTACTTTGAAAAGTCATCCACAACCACCATGGCGTACTTGCCATCAGGAAAAAGGCCAGCAAAGTCCATTGACAGCTCAGTCCATGGACCTCGAGGCAGTTCCGCATTGGCAAAGGATCACACTGGAGTGTAGGTGTGTTGGCTTGACATGCCAGGCAGCTCTTCACTGTCTGGTCCACAAGAGAGTTTATCCCTGGGAATCACGCCTTCTCATGTAAAAGGTGTTTTGTCTCGACAATGCTTTGGTGACCTCGATGTTCAAGGTGCCCTGCCCTTGCGTTGAGTTGTGCTGGGAGTACAATCTTCGTGCCTCGCAACAATAGGCCTTCTGCAGAAACTGACAGTTCTGTCGCAACAGGAGAGAAGGGCCGTAATGTTGTGCTCTTCCAGCATTTATCGTGCTCAGGCCGATTGAGGGCCTGCTTGAGTGAGCTGAGCCCAGAGTCAGCTATCGTTGCTCTCATCACTTCTTCCATGGTCATAGCACGAGGCATGCTGTGGGACACGAAAAAGTTTACATACTCTTCAGAACTGACTCCATGCGTCAAAAAGGTTCTGTGAAGTTTACTGTGTGGCGAGAGAGGTAGTCACAATGGTTGCATGGACCACTGGTGTGTTGCACCCTAAATGTGTACTGTTGAATTCGGAGTGCCAAACGCTCTAGACGTGCTGACGTCAGAGAGCGGATGTTGCTCAGAATGCTGACCAATGGCTTGTAGTCTGTCAGTACGCACAATACTGATCCGTACAGGTAGATGTAGAAATGCTCGATTACCCACACCACTGCTAACATTTCTCTCTCGATTTGCGAGTAACATGCCACAGGAGAAAGGGCGCGACTTCCATATGCTACTACTCTGGTTTAACGTCCGGATGTCTGCGTGAGGATGGCGCCAACGCTATGGGGAGCAGCATCAACAATGAGCGTGATGCCTTTTCTTGGGTCAAAGTAGGCAAGCGCTGTGGCTTCAGACAGCTTTCCCTTCAGTTCTACCAGGGCGTTTTGCTGTTCGTCTGTCCAACACCAGTCTTCACCTTTGGCTTTGAGTTTACTGAGTGGTTGAGTGAGGTGGACCATGTTCGGCGTTAACCGAGCGCAGTAGGTGACAAGACCAAGGAGGGACCTCACTTCGCTGGCGCTGGAGGGTGGTGATGCATCCAGTATTGCAGATACGTTTGTGGGGTCTTTCTGTATGCCTTTGCTTGAGAATACATGCCCGAAAAAGGGTAAGCTCCTGTTGGTAGAACCTGCACTTCTTGTCATTCAATGTGAGACCACTCACCAGTTAGCATTCCAGTGTCGCCTTCAATGTTTCGTCATGCTCCTTCTCAGTCTTTCCATACACCAGGATGTCATCACTCACGTTGAGTACGTTAGGGATTTTGGCTAGTACCTGACGTATCGTGTCCTGGAAGACCTCGGCTGCTGTGTTGATGCCAAAGTTGAGTCGCTTGTATTGAAGAGTCCCACATGCGTAGAGAAAGTGGCGATCACAAGGAATGGTGCGTCAAGTTCTAGCTGGTGGTATCCATCTTTCAGATCGAGTTTGGAGAATACAGTGGAGCCATTCAAAGCAACAAGGATGTCATCCACTGTTGGTGTGACATGTCTCTGACGCTGGATGGCCTCATTGGCACATCGCATGTCAACACACACTCGAATCTGCTGGGGGTCATGTGGCTTTGCGACTACTACAATTGGAGATACCCAGGCCGTTGCTCCTTCAGCCCTTTCAATGATGTTGAGGGACTGCAGGCATTCACGTTCTTCCAGGGGCTGCCGCATTTTGAAGGTGATGCGCCAGTGCGGTTGTGCAACTGGTTGAACAGAGGGTCAACATGAAGGTGCACCTGAAAGTTCTTGAGACAGTCAACACCCTGGAAGAACTCTGGGTGTGCCATGCTTGTCTCCAGCCTGGTTGCTACCTCTTCTAAGCTGTATGTGATCTGGTCTAGTCCGAGACGAGATGCTGCAGAAAAGCTGAGCAGTGGTGCGCAATCTCGAGACACAACGTAGAGCGCTTCGTGGCTGCTACGGTCCCTGTATTTCATGACAACGTCCAGCTTTCCGAGTAACGGTAGCGGAGAACGTGCACCATAAGCAAACACTCTCGTTGATGTTTTAGACAACGTTTCCTTGCTCAACCGAATTTTCACGTCGTTCGAACTGACCACGGACACGGTAGCACCAGTGTGAATTGCACAACAGATGGGTTCACCGTCGACGTTGATGTCCACCTGTGGAGACATGGTCGCTCCTTGAGAGACGGCTGAAGTCATAAACACGTGTTCATCACTGTCACTGCCACTCCCTCATGTCTGCGTGTATGGGTTTGGGTGCTGAACGACACACGTGAGCAAAATGTCTGATTTTTTGGCACGCGTAGCACTGCTTGCCGCGGGCGGGGCAGCTGGAGTGTCCTTTGCTTTGAGGCCATGATTGCCCACATTTGTAGCACGTTGCATCTGCTTGTTGACGGCGTGGGGGCTCACGAGAGGGTTCTCCTCGGTGCTTCGGCTGATGATGAGATCGGGAGTTTCGCATGGAGTTTAAAGCAAGTACAGGCGCTACGTTGTCGTTGCTCTGCTGATGGTCGTGTTCAATCACAGAGAGGTTGTGCTCAACTTCCTCGAACAATCTGCCTTGCCTGAGGATGCCTGCCAGGTCGAGGTCGTGCTGCATGGCGTATCGATGGAGGCGTGTTGACGTAGAAAGTAGAATGTGATCTTTGATCTCGGCGTCAGCATCTGCAAAGCCACAGTGCTTCGGGAGCTTGCGTAGTTTGGCCTAAAATGTGTCGAGCGATTCGATTTCCAGTTGCTTAGCTTGACGGAAGCGGTATATCTCGAATGTTGGGTTCACCCGTGGCATGAAGTAGTTGTCGAGCTTCTGGCCGGTTGCAGAGTAGAGGGAAGTTGCGGCGCCAGGGTACCGGTGCTTGAAACGGTAGATGTAGCTGCGGCAGCAGGTACTAGTGTAGTAGCGTCGCCGTCTTCCGGGCGTCGTTTGTGATGCCGCAGGCCACGATGAAGTTTTCGAAGCGCTTCACCCATCGCAACAGATCCGTGAGACGGTATTGGCGTCAGTGGCACGCGCGTCGAAGAAGGGAAACGAGGGAAGCGAGCTTTGCGCCATACTGAAAAATTCTGTCGTTGTACGAGTGGAGGCGGCTTCGTTCCGGTTAAAATCTTCACTTCTCAGCTGTTGCGTTGTTCAGACGCATCCTCATCGCCATTGTAACGTCTTAGGAGGTGCGTAATAGGACCTTGAATCAGCTGGAAAGAACACGGCCGTTTTTTCCAAAAACTATAGAGCCATATTGGGTGCGGCTTCCCCGATCCCGGTTGCCAACTTACATTTCCACATTGGCTGTTCATGGACACTACATTCTCCGAAGCTAACCGTTTCTTCACTTTTAAAGCTATATTTGAGGCAACAAATGTTTTCCAATATATGTTATCAAAGCTATGTTTGGAGACGGAAATATTTGAACAAATATTAAGAAAAAATCGCACAGCTTGGACAGGGGTGCAAGGGGAGAAGAACGAAAGAGCTGGCACCCCTCTCTATTTCGGAGACCCGGCAGCTGCATCAACGTCGTCCGCAGCAGCCCACTAGGTCCAATGGAGGAGAAAGGCCCCTCCCATCGAACTCCATGCGGGAAAATGCATCATTGTCGAGCGAGTGCGACTTGTTTTGGGTGTACTCACGGTGTCTGAATTGGATTCTCTTTGGTGTCAATTACCCTTATCTGGGCCTACAATCGGTATTCAAATTGCTGGATGTGTTGCGAAGAGGGAAGAGTACTTCCACTTTTATGGGTCGCCTAATGGGGAGAATCATGGCTTTAATTTTTCGACACATAACACTTTAAAGCGACTGAGCTGCTGACGAGGAAAGCCCACAGTTATTGCTGCTGTGTATAGGCTCTTAGCATGCCTGCCCGCGCTCGACGCCATCCTCTCGCGCTACGTACCTAGGGTGGCCACAGTTACCGGAGCCGATGCCTGTATCGAGTTTTTTTTGTGCGTGATCAGTAGCGCTCACCTCGACGCGGAAGTGGGAGAGGAGGTTCTCGCCAAAAACGCAACTCGTGGCAAAAACCAAAGACACGGAGCCACTGCATAACTGCGCCAAAGAAAGCAGATGCAATGCGCATGGAACGCGCAGTTTTCTTTTTACCCCACCATCCCATGGCAACCGTGCCGTTATTACCAACGGCGGTACTTGGAATCCACTGCGCAGCTGAACACTCGCGGTACGAAAATCTAGGCAACATAAAGAGCTTCGCTTTACGCCAAGTCTTACATGTTGGCGCGAGCTACTGATTTTCCCCAACTGGGCAACGGAGTGCGCGAATGATGATTACAAAGTATTGCGAAAAAATGCTACCTATATCGACAGCCTTTCCTCAACCGCCGCTATGGCGCAGTGGCTAGCCTTAGAAGCTGCTGAGCACAAGGTCTCGGGTCCGGTTCAGGCCATGATTACTGCTTTTGTTATGAAGGCGAAAAGCGATATTGCCAGTGTGTCTAGATTTAAACGCACGGTAAATAACTTGAGTTGGTAAACATTAATCACAAGCCATTCTCTACTGCGTAACTTAGAGCCCAGGTGTAGCTTGGGAGCGTTAAACCCTAGAATCAACGTTATATACTTTGTTAATGGCTGGTGGATCTGTCGCCATGGAAGGGCCGCCAGAGCAGCTGATCACTTCAGTTGGAGTTTTCAAGCACGCGGTCGATGTCAAACAAGCATGCCAGAAAATAAATTTTCGCCACCCAGAACTACGTTCTCACGCACATTCGAGTAAGGAAGCCTAATATGAAGCCGCATAGTAAACTGTCTTACACTCTTTTTGACTGAAAAGTGTGCAAAAATCTTGTCCCATGGCTAACCCTTTTAAAAGGTGTTTTGGTCAACAAGGGGTCAAGGATGAAAAAAGGGAGTTTGTGCGAAGAACCCTAAAGAGGCTGTGAGGTTGCTTACAGAATCTTCAATCAATTCCAAACAAATATTTCCTGCCATTTCAACGCACTTCAAGAAGGGTGTTCATTATTTCAACACCCTTTTTCCAACAAGGGTGAAGAGGTAGAAAGTAGGATGTTAGAAAATAAAAATGCGTCGCAAAGAAAAAGGGTGTAAGAAAAAGGGTGTAATAAACGACCGCCCACTCAGAAAAAGGGTGTGAGAGATGTCCAACTTTGGAGGTGTTTCGTGCCCGTTTATACGGTTGGACTGAACATTTCTACAAGCGGGGGGCTGTTTCGTACCTCACGATGTTTGAAGCAGTTTGATTTGGCACAATTTATTACTAGTGAAGCTGTTTCGGCTTGAGCTAGTTTCGGTGGCGTTACCGAAAAATACAAAGAAAAATAAATGCGCTGGCTGTAAAGCGTGCACCACAGCAGATAGGGTATTTTAGGAGCGAAGCCGGCTTTCGAGCCTTTTTCAGTGTGAGCACAAGTGGCGAATGTGTATACGCACCTCTTAGATACAGGTTCAAATGTACTATTATTTTGGGCCTCCTAAAACGCAAAAAATTGACGCAGCTTACACTGGGGCTGCAATGCTGGGGAAATAGCCGAGCTGGGGGTCGACCTTGGTTGTTTCCGCTTATATCCGCTGTCAGTGTTCATGACACATAGGAACAGCCTTGTAAATGCCGGCTAAGCTCGGCATCACCCCTCAGCACTTAGCCCAGCCTAGCAAGAAAGTTGCAAAACCTAATAAAACTTATCAAAGCCTTGCAAACCGTAGCCGAACTTAGCAACAACGGAAGCAGCTAGGTAAACCCCCAGATCCGCTGTTTTACGCAGCTGAACAAATATTTTTTAAGAACCCTACGCAACATCAAGCGTGTTGCAGTGGGTCAACACCCTTTTCGAAAAAGAAATTTATTCTGGTTATGTAATTTTAAAGTTCAAATTCATGCTTCACGTGCCAAGCTAACGTTGGGGAATGAGGAGCGCAGCATGTGGAAACGAGCGATCATTGCACGCGAACAATTTTTATTACTTTTGACAAATTTATGAGTTGGAGAGATTGGTATGAGGTGATCTCTTGTACTTCACAGTGCAATTATACATGCACGCATAACGTTAATCAATCGACAGCTTTACACGTTTTCTCCACCTTTTCAACACCGCAAAAAATCAAAGGTGTTGAAGTTGGTCAACACTCCTTTTTCCGCACCGAGAGGGTGTACAGCTACAAAATGATGTCGAGATTTAAGAAAAAAGGAGTAATGGCCTCCCAACAATTTTTTTCCGCTAATGCTACGCCCTTTCTGGCAGAAAGGCGTAAAAGCGTTTATTGTACATACAACGAACCTTCAAACATTATTGGAACAAGCCATATACTTTGATTCAACATTTTTTCAGGGTGGCTTGACCGGGCGAGCGAGACAGACTGCATCACCAAGTAACGTCCTCATGACATCAATAGCCCCTCCCACAACAAGTTGGCGTGCATTTCTAAAGCATGGACATTCAACGTAAACAAATAGAACCAGTAACGTTTTAAGAGAACGTGGTTTTAAATTCCTTCGTTTGATGTCGCAAATTACTCTTGAGGAAAAAAAATCAGGAAAATCAATTTGCGTTTGGAAGGGAGCTGGCGCCTTCAAGGGAGTGTAAAATGCCGTTTTTAAATGTCGAATACCTCACCCATTGGTAGCAAAATTAATCAAAACATTAAATCGATATGACTGAAAAAATGCTTCCAATAGCTATCGCAAGCCTTGAAAACCCAGAGACATAACGTGTGTAACGTGTACCGCACTCAAGCAGTGAACATGATGTTTGAAAAGTAATCGTTGTCATCAGGCGCCTACACCGGTACACTGAAGGACGAAGATCTCCCCCATATACCTCAAACCACTCCTGTTGTGCGCGGCTCGAGTTCATGGTTTACCCCCGAATTTCTTTGTTTCAACCCTCCATTGGCCCTGCCCGGTTTCTAGATCCCATCTCTTGGTACCCACCATATTACTATAATTATACAGCCCTTACGAGTTCGGCTCATTGCATCGCCAGCCAAAGTCCGTTTTGTTTCCTCTTTTTTTTGAACTATGATATCGCCGCTTTCCAGATGGAGGTGAAAAGCAAAAACGCCCGTGTGGACGAGATTTCGGCGCACGTTAAAGATCCCCAGGTGGTCAAAATTAATCCGGAGCCCTCCACTACAGCGCGTCTCATCGCCTGCGTTGCGTCGGCGCGTTAAACCCTACAATCAATCAATCAATGAACTATGATACAATATACTCGAGTTTTTTTTCGTTATCCAGGAAGCTCGGTTCTTATTGCAGGGTGTTACTCGTACCAGTATTCGTTACATGGCCCGTTAAGCCGCTGTCTAGTTGTTTAGTAAGGCGCCAAATTTTAGCCCCGTATATCATCACCGGCAGTATACACTAGGCGTAGATTTTGACTGATTGATTGTAGGGTTTAACGCGCCGATGCAACGCAGGCGATGAAGCGCGGTAGGAAAGGGCTCCGGATTAATTTTGACCACCGGGGGATCTTTACCGTCCGCCAAAATCTCGTACACACGGGCGTTTTTGCTTTTCGCCGCCATCAGAAAAGCGGCCGGCCCGCCCGGGAATACGTCCAGCAACCCCGTGCTCAGCAGCGCAACGCCTTAGCCACTGAGCCACCGCGGCGAGTTGTGTAGATTTTAGGGGTGTCGTCTTCCAACGCTTTGCAGTGAAACCTTTCTTCTCTGTGGCCAAAAACGCGTAGTAAAGGAACGCACAGGGACACACATTTTCGAACGCCTCGCTCTAGAATGCTTTGTGCTTTAAAGATACCAGGCTCATCCTGCAAAACTGTATACGTCTACCCGACAACGGTTCATCTCCGTAAACGAAAATGCGAATGTGCGAAGAATACACTTATACACTACATGCTGCGCCTGTCCCCAGGTTTCACATTAGGGCTGATGACCAGGGATTTTTCTTTTGATGTTAGAGGCAGCTTACGTTTCTTTATATGGACGTGCTCGAACGTGCTCCCCAACTCATACCTATTCTTCGCCGGTCTTCGGTCTCATCAACTGAGTCACTACTAACCATGTGCCCGAGGTAATTATATTATCCTACTGCTTCTCTAATTTGGTTGTATACGCTGAGGAAGACGTTTTTGCAACGATTATTCCTCGTTACTTTAGATTTATTCCTATTTATTATTATCCCTATGCTCGTGCGGCCAAAGTGTTATTTGAAACATTTTTTGCCGCGTTTCTGCAGTCACAGTCAGCAAGACTGTGTTGTCTGCAAAGCTCAGAGTGTCAAGTTATCTCCGTTCGTCCTTAATCCTGTGTTTTCAAATCAATCTTTCTAAATACCCCTTCCAGACTGCATAGTTCTGGCGATATGGTATCTTCTCTATCGGATCTGGCATATATCGCTTAGATTTTGGAGGGGTTATTTTTTCCAGCATTTCTTATACACATGTTCTTGAAGTAGTAAGAAGGTCTCCTCTATTTTCTAGTGTTTCGTGGTTTCAGCATGGTTGCGTTGAGTGCGGATTCAAATGGTTTTTCATAGAAGCTAAACGCCACGTAAAAAGGTTTAGTGTACAGCGCCGATATTTATATCACTTGATTGACGGGATGGATGTGATCTATTGTTAAGAACGCTTTCGTGAACTCTGCCTTCTCTCTCGGCTGGTGGGAATCTGCGGTTGCACCTATTTGGCTAACTATAACTTTGGTAAACAGCTAGTAATCAACTGACAGTAGGCGGATGGGTCTGTAATTCTTGAGGTCCGTGGTATATCTCTTTTTGCGAATAAGAATTATGTTTGCGTTTTCCAGGGCTATTGGCACTTTTTGAGTCTTTGCGAATTCCGGAAATAGTGCAGCAAGCTTTTCCAGTACACTATCTCCTCCATCCTGCAGAAAATCTACGGTTATGCCGTTATCATCGGGAGCTTTTCCTATTTTGATACCCTTTGATAGCCCTTTACAATGTCGCCTCATATTATTGGCACGCTGATTGATGAGTTGTCTGTATTGGTCTAGTTAGAGGGCAGTTCAACCTAAAATTACGCTTTCTAAAATTTGCTAGAATTCTCTTTCGGATAACACGTCGGCGCTGCCGAGATTTTAAGGTACATTCATTTCTGCCGTTAACAGTGTAGCAACGCAATAAACCACTCAATGTTTTTCTAGGAAATTTTCAGTTGTTCAGGGAGAACTTATATCTAGTGGAAGAAAATCTATCCCTATATGCTTACAGTAAAATGTTTGTTCAGTTGTTACTTCTATAATTTGAAGCTTCCCCGCATTACACCCAGGTACCATATCCTCACCCAAACGCAATTCTAGAATCAACGACCTCTGGAGAAATATCAACAAATGCGTAAGTGATGTTGGCTCGACGGTGGCAAATTCATTCTATCAGGAGTACCAGAGCCATTAAAAACAACAACAACAAAAAATAAAAATCAAACCCCCTTTTTTTGTCAAGATTTTAAAATTAAAAACATAGAAACGCAACTAAAAAAATCGCGTTGTTTTATTATACGAACTTAACAAGCGCACATTAGCTGAAATAACTAATGGTTATATTTTAAAATAAATAAAAATGTTTTAATTATTTTGTAACGGTTTTCACAACAGTTGTATTACCGTAACACATGCTCGGCAGCGCCCAAATGTTATCCCACGGGAAATTCTCGAACTATTTCAAGCAGTCTATTTTTGGATATAATTTCGTTGGGGCTGCCCCGACGGACACAACGACGGACAGGACGTAAAGAGGGTTTATATCATTCTTTGCAGTAGTACTTTTCAAGCACCAGGTTCGCTGCGTAGGTGCGCAACACGCTGTGTTTGCAGTTTTTTTCAAGGGTTGCTTAACTTTTCGAGGCATTTTTTCAGCCATTTTGATTTCAAAATTTTACTTTTTTGGTGCCAGTGGATAACGCATCCAAATTCCAATAAAGTCGAAACAGAGACCCTTAAAAACTCCAGCTCCATCTCAAATGCAACGTATTTTTCTTCTTGCTTACTTTTTTTAGTACAGAGCCCTTTGGCAGCCGTCACTCGGTTTCGCGGGGTCGGCGTCTATTTAATCCCGCGTAACCAATTCACCGAACGCAGCAGCGAGGGCATATAGAAAACGGAGAGGAGCTTTTGCGGAAGGGTGCGCCGCAGAGTCGCACGCGGGGTTATGGCGTCATTTCTCACCCTGCGTCCCCTCACTCTTTTTTCTTGCGTCGCCGCCAAGGATCGCACTCGTTTTCCTATTTTCCCCAGACGCTGTTCCGTTCGCCGCTTATCCAAACGCGACAAATTTACGAGGGGGGTTCAACAACGATTTGCAACAACATGTTCGCTGCTCCCCGCGCATGGCTAAAACGAAGCACTGACATTTGCGCAGGAGGTTTCAACACCACTTGAAACCACACGCTGGTCGGCTGCGGCGACGTGCTGCGAGATTTCAACAGAATAGCACAGGCCGCTTTGCGTTCCCTGATCGGGCGATCACCTCCTGACGCGGCGCAGGTATGCGCTGTGACTGAAAAGACTGCAACTCGCGCTGAGCCCAAATATCGGATGGGGGATTGTAGTAATAGAGTGTCTTTTAGATGCAAAGCACATTTTGAGCTCGCCTTATCCCTCCGTTGTCCGGCGTCCACCTCTCCCCCTCGTCCCCTCTCCACGCCAGCTGTAATACGCCGCTCTCCTCCTCGCCACTCGGCTCGTCTCGTGCCGGCTAAGGAATACACCGGCAACACTGTCGCTCGTAGAGCCCTAACAAGCTGTGATAACGCCGCTTTCCTCCTCGCCGCTCGGCTCGTCGGCTCGTCTCGTGCCGGCTCAGGAAGACACTGGCAACACTGTCGCTCCAGGGGCCCTTAAAGTTGAAGCATGCTCGTCTCGTGCCGGCCCAGGAAGACACCGGCGACATTCTCGCTCCAGGAGCTATCTCAAGGTTGGGGCTATGTCCCTCCCTTGTTGTTGCGCCGTCAACATTCCCACTGCGCATGCGCGTCTCTCCTCCATTCTACTCTCCTACAGCTGTATAAAAGCAGGTGCGCGCGCTGCGCGGCGTTCAGTCTGCTCCGAGACACCGCCTGCGCCGGTTCTGCTCCGGTGTGGGACGTACACGGAACCCCCATGCATTGCATCTCCACATAGTTCCCTTCGGGGTGATGGAGTAATTTTTTCCTCTAGAGCATTCTTTGGCCATCAATTCAAGAAGTATGAAAATGTTTAAAACAATTAGCTTTGCCTGTGTTTCTTTCCATGTTCAAACTTTAAAATTGAAAGAGGAATTTTTTTTTCGTGGGCTTATGTTTTGTTGCGAAGAAAATTTTACTAGGCCGTGCAGCTGCCTGGCATGACCGGTGCACCCATAGTGCTGTCAGCATTTCAAATGCCTTCTCGGATCCTTATGCATTACTGGTATAGGGGTCACTGGTTGGTGTTCTCCCACCAGCCGCTGCATCTAATATAGAAATAATAGTGACAATGGTATAATAATACCGTTCATATTTGTTAGCTATTGCTATATTTTACTTCTAAAGTAGGGGATTAACAATTCCTCTTTTATACACAAAATATACTACTCAAAGGTTCCGCCGGCGGTTTCTTTCCTTGGGCCTCCTCTTGTATACCGATATTATGTAATCGCGCATCATTGTATTTTTGAAATAAACTTTATAGCATTAAAAGATTTGTACGTTTAATAAAGAGTAAGTGAAGGTGAACTTTTGCTGACACTGAAGCGTATCCCATATCCCGCAAGCCATTTCGAATGCCCATTGTGCATAAGTGTCCTTTCTTATATGAGTCAAATACCCAATCAATTATTTCAACTTTTTGGCTATCTTTAGGAGGCGCTCACTTAGTGACCTCTCGCTATTTTTCCTTCCCATATTTTTATGTCAGCAAAGGGATAACTGCGGTTCGTACTGAATGCTTCGCATCAGGGAATCATCAATACCCAAATTGGCTTTACGCATGGCTTGGAAGCCTCAGTGAGAATTGTCATGACAATAGTGCTATACATTCAAAATAAGTCGGTAACTTTAGTAGCGTGCACTATTATTAGTTTACGGCGCACACGGAAAATGTGCACAATTGTTGCGACATGAACCATACCAGCGATTGGATCAGGGGTGCTATTCCAGACGTCCGAGATGTGCCTGCTCCCGTGTTTCCAGGTGCTTCGTGTATGAATGTAGTGATACAGAAACATTCGATACACCTGGAGTAAAATGGGCGCAATCGCGCGAAGCCAGGCCTGTCATTATCAGCGCACCGTAGTGAGGCCGCTTACGTAGAGAAAGTACACGGCGTGTGCTATCATCCGCTTGCAGCATCATCTGAAAGCGAGCTGCCACATAAACCACACTACTACTTTCAATTCCACTGCCAGGCTGGTGGCCACGCCCGGCGGGGGCGGTCCGTTTTTTTCCGTGTTCTCTTCTTCCACTGAATAGTGTTTGCTCTGTGGATTTAGGGTAGCCCCAGTGTAGCTCAGCAGAAGCACAAACCGAGTAAGCAAATGGGTTTAGTGTAGCGAATGCAACGCGCCCTGCTCCTGAAGTCAAATATAGCTTTTGTTTACGGCTTGGTTGAGTGTGCATGGCGGGCGCTTACCATTTCAGCGAGTGAAGAGCGTGTTTGATCATTGGCAAGTGCGTTTTACACGTTGAGGTTGTGTCACTTGTCATCGACTGTGTTTTCCCTGGATGTGAAGAAGGCTCCCTTGGGAAATTCTCGTCGTCTTGGCAGCTCCTATCGGCTCCGACAAAGGTGAACGCCAGTTTGGACCAAGACCCTCGTGACTGTGGCACCATGGGCTGACGGTGGCCTCAGCGGCAGCGTGTTCCCAAACCATATTCCGTAGGGGCCCAGGCCGACCACACTTATTAGGCAGGGGCGCAGCCAATGAGGTTTAAAAATCGCAATTTTTTAACCTCCTTGGAGGCAGCACCGTGATGTCTCTACCTATATGTGCGCGACTTCATGCCAGGTGGATTTTTTCTTTTTTCGCCCTCCCCTCGTTTAGGCTGCTTTGCGGGGGCCGATGGTTTCGCTCCGCGGGCAACTTGTGTTGTACTATTTCTATTTTTATTCCTGCTATTTCTTGTTTATACATTTGTATACTTTTTTGCGTGTGTGTGGCTTACAGTTGAGGCACGAGCTGTGACACAATGCTGACGAATTAAAAGGCCAGACACTACAGAAATATATATATGTGGTAGTTAAAAATGCCTCGCAGGAAACAGACACAAACTGCTCATCAATACCCATCAGTGGATCTCTAAAAGTGACAATTTTTTGCCGCTATTTGGACTCCGAGATCACTATCGCAAAAATAACTTAGTTTTATCTCTCCTGCGACTACCGTGACTTCAAGCTCACGGGCAACTACTCATTAGTCCCAGCAAAAAAAATATACGTATCTGAGTGAGTGTAACACTGCATTAAATTAGAGGCCATGGGGCCCTGGGGGAGCAAGGATGAGGAGAAAAGGGGAAGGTCACAACTCGCACAATGAACACAGTTGCAGTCTTGGGGTCCTAATCGCAAAATGAACACATTAAAATCAGTCAGTGGCAGCAAAACGCACAGTTCACACTGTGGACAATGCGGTTCACACTGAAAACAGTGAAGGCTGCAGACAGTTCACATTGTATACCGATCGGGGAAGTCGGCCAGGCTGCTACGCCATTTTGTAGAGTCTGTTTTCAAGGGCGTAGTCGGTAATTGCTTCTAGTGCGGTGGGATCGTCACGGACCCAACTAACATGTTCCTGTTCAGTCACAGGGACGGGACCTAGAGTTAAAAGCTGGTGGCGATTACGGTCGAATAATGGACAGAGCCAAATTAAGTGGTAACGATTTGGTATCCCTTCCCGATTACAGGGGGGGGGGGGGGCATCAGCGCCATTCAGATCCTGCTGGAGCTGTCTATTTATAAATAACGTATCTTATGCAGCAAAATCTGTGTGCATGAAGCACAAATTGTAAAAATAACTAATCGACATTGGCAACAGCATGAGTGGTAGCACGCATGATTACTGATATCAAACTCGGCCTGGTGGCTTCAGTGAAGAGACTGTGGTCAATAGCCCTGTACACAAGACATATATCAAACTCCTCGAGTACTTCAGTTGCTGTACAATCCAACTATTACTTAGCCCTTGGTTGGTATATATTTTCGATATTGTTTCCCTAAATTGTTATGACCAGCAGTGCAAATTATGCAGAATTCATGACCGAGTGTAAAACGTGTACGTTTGAGCTGGTGTCTTTTTTATCAATGTATCACCCTTGCAAGAACGATTCACACCTTCAATTGCTGTTAACAAAATGTCAATGTTTTCCTTAGTGGCACTGTTCCTGATAAAGAATAATGCAATGAAGTTAATGTTAACGAAATTCAATGTAATAGTGCTTATGAAAGTGCCAAAATGTAGCAGCTCATGCAGCTGTAATATTTCGCAAGAGTAGGACAGTTTGTAAATGTAGTCATGGGTAATTGGCTGCCTTTCTTGTAATCCTTACCTGCAGCACCGAATCGTGTTTTGAGCTGTGTATATAGTCAAAGAGCACACAACTCAATTGTATACCCGTTCTGTGTGCTGTAGAATGAGCCTTCAATGAGGGTGTTTGCTTTCCAGACGGTGTATAATTGCAACACGCGCGTGAAAGCGTCCATCCACGCGCGCGCACTTCGATCACGGAGTCTAGCGCTTATTTAGGAACACGATCGGAGGTCAGCGTCAACTTCCAGGTGCGCAAGAAGAGCGCGGAGAGATCACGGGCTCAGGTACAAAACGTCAGCTTCTACCACATGTGCGTCAGCTTTCCCAGCGCCGCAGGCCCACCCCGCCCACGGAGCGAAACCATCGGCCGCCTGGCAAGCAGTCGAAACGAGGGGAGGGGGAAAAAAGAATAAATCCACCTCGCATGAAGTCGCGCACATCTAGGTAGAGAAGTCACGGTGCTGCGTCCAAGGAGGTTAAAAAATTGCAATTTTTTTAATCTCTATGGCTGCGCCCCTGCCTAGAAGGCGTGGTCGGCCTGGGCCCCTACGGGATATGGTTTGGGAATACGCGGCCTGGGGTCTCTGTTTTTGTTTCGTGCTAAGTTCTTGTCGTTGCTAGCGGGCATCAAATGATGACTTCGTGGCTACGACGCTACGCCCACACAAAGTGGACGCCACTCATTGCGTCCACTTCGGCTTTAAACACGCCCACGAATGGGCTGGGCGTGTTTGACTGACATTAGAACTGGGAAGAAACCCGGGAATGGCTTTGCACAGCGAGTTAAACTGGGGACGCCTGTGGGGCTGCTGCTACGGTGTGGTTTATGATGATTGTCACTATAGCAGGCATATTTCTACCCCGACACGTGCTTACAAAGGAGGAGGAACTTCGGGCTCGTTTTTATCTCTCGAAAAGTGCGGTGCATTGGCTGTGCAGTCATCTGGCAACAGAATTCCGTGTACAATGGCTTCGAGGCAGCTTTCGTTCAATGACCGTCGAGGTGCAACTGTTATGTACATGCTCTGCGGCTTTACACGACGGGCAGCTTCCACGGAGGCTGGTGGCAACCGCACCATCGATTACCACTACTCGACAGTCAGCCGGTGTGTGCGCATATGATCGCCGGGGAAATGCTTCCCTGACCTCGGCATTTTTTAGGTCGTTCGCCGGACATCGCTTCCGCTAGTTCTACCGCGCGTCGAACCGTCTGCAACCGGAGCGTGCGCTTCAGTTGTCGTCTGCTCGCAAAACAGTTTCAAACGGGGCGTCGCGTAACCGTGCATTTCGTTTATCATCAGCGTGGTCGAGAGCTTCCATTAAGGCGTAGCGTGACGCATATTTCTTGTGGAAACGTTACTGGCAGGATAGCTTATAGTATATACGTGTACAATCAACGGCGCGTGCCTATTTTAGAGGCGATCCCTGCACATTTCAACTCGTCTTCTTCAGCGTCACCGTCGTATGGCAAGAAGCAGAGAATGGCGAGCTAGTAAAGGGGCGAGCGTAGAATTAAGGAAACCAGGTTGTGCTAGAAGGAGGGTAACCGAGAGGGGGAAGTGTGCAAAAGAAGACAGAGGGGCCATTGGCTGCATAAGTTAATGCATGGGCCAGCATCTTGGCCTCTAGTATAATAAATGAAATGAAAAAAGGGAGTGAGGGGATTTAACTCTATAAAGAATGACTGCGCAGAGATTCGTCGAACGAGAGCGGTGGAGAGCAAAAGGAAATAAAGCCAACAAATCTGAAAAGTGGTCGTCTTTGCTATTCCTTCCTTAGCCCGAAATTGCCCGAAAGATTAGCCCGAAATTGAGAGCTTTGAGGAGCTAATGTGCAGGTTCTCAAAATTTAAAACTCTGTAAATTTTCAAAGCAACTATTGTAGAATAATGCGTGCTGCGTGACGCCTGATCTTGATTGTCACGAGAGTACGACAGGTGCACAACACCCTTGCAGGACCCCGATTCTAGGGAGGCTGTGGCGTGTTGCAGTCTTCTTGCAAACTGTAACACGCAAAGACAGAGAAACGAAAGGGAGAAAAAAAGGTGCAAGTACAATGAATCAAGGAAAAGAGTTGGTAATACGTATCGCCAGGCTTTCTCCTTAAAAACACCTAAGCATAGTTCACTGCCCCGACGAAATTTTGTATCAAAAAGAGGAGGTTTTCGATAACAGTTTTGAATGTGGCACACTTCAATCGCCGGCTTTCTTTTTTTGCCAGTTGGCTGCAGTCCCGTGATTGCACTGCCTGCCACCGACTGCAGAAACAGCTTCTTAGGAAGAACAATTTAAAACAAAAAGCTTATATGAACGCCCCGAACAAAAATGAATGAACCCTGTAGTAAAGTGCAGATTAATGACGTAAAAGTATCATAAAATAAAGTAGTTGGATTTGCTTGCCCCCAGTAGCCACTGGTGCACCAGTGGAGCGAGAGAACGCACTGAAAGGTGCCCCACGCCCTACTCGCGTCTCCTTGGTGCCTGAACTTGATGACACGGGAGTAGGATATGGGCACACCAACCTTGCAGGACCCCGATTCTGGGGAGGCTGTAGCGTGTTGCAGTGTGCTTGCAAACTGGAACACGCAAAGTCAAAGAAACGAGAGCGAAAAAAAGGTGCAAGTACAGTGTATGAAAAAAAGTTTGTAATACGTATCGCCAGGCTTTCTCCTTAAAAGCGCTGAAGCAGACTTGATTGCCCCGACGAAATTTTGTATTTAGAAGCTCAGGTTTTCGATAACGTAATGCATGCAGCAACAGTTTTGAATGTGGCGCGATTCCATTAGCCGCTTTCTTTTCTTGCCAGTTGGCCGCAGTCACGTGATTGCATTGCCTGCCACCGACTGCAGAAACAGCTTCTTAGGAAACAAAATGTCATACAAAAATCTCATGTGAACATCTGGAACAAAAAAACAGATCAATAAAATTAAATGTGCCATAAAATAAAGTAGCTGGATTTGCTTGCCCCCAGTAGCCACCACTAGTGCAACAGTGGAGTGAGAGAACGCACTGAAAGGTGCGGCACGCCCTGGTCGCGCCTCCTTGGAGTGCGCTGCCCTGGACCAGTTATTTCACCTCAATGATGAGCCAGCAGCATGAATCGTATTTTGAAAGCGTTTTAACCCCACCTCCAATTATTATCATGAGCCTATTATTTCCACTACTGCTCGGCCTTGCACGCGTTCCGCTCGAACACGGGCCTTATAGAAGAGCACCCCAGGACGAGCTTCAGAGCTACGGTATCATGAGTACCGGTTTAGAGCAAAGCCTTCGGTGCGGGCATGCAGCTTTAAAGGCGACTGGGAAACCTGTCGGAAAATGCCTTCTAGGGGATTTTGCCCTCGCTAAGATCCCAGAGACCTCGTGAGGTAGCCTATCGAAAGGTTTGAAACTTGTTAAAAGCGGCGAAGCCACGCATGCCTGCCTAGACTGAGCCATTTGTAAACACAGCTTGCAATGATTAGTCACTGATAAACATGCAGTGTGGCCGGATTGACATCGGTGCTTCTCCAAAACCGTGGATACTTCGCAATGTTTGCAATATGTTGCAACTTTTACGAGAAAACACAGTTAGTAATAGAGTTTGAAGGCATTTATGGAAGCTGAGAGATTTCTGACATCCAATAAAAACACATGCTGTCGCCCTTAAATAAAAAAAGTAGAAGTTCAATATTACATTGCATGAATAACACTGTGTAATCTCGCAAAAACGATTCTGCACAATACATTTTTTGGTCCAATTCGTTTTTTCCTTTTATACCGGCCAACGTCCCTTCAAAATAATGCATTTTGGTGCGTTTAACACCATCACATGTTTGCCGAAAATTGGATTAAACGATTGCGAAAGTGATTCTTGACCAACATTTCGAGAAGTGTTTATTGATCGGTATACCAGCTCAAACCAATTTCCAGCAAGCTGCAGGCCGCACGTTGTAGAAACGTCGAGAGCGCTGCAGCGCCGGTTTAGCGGCAAAAATATCGCTGCCGGGCATGGCCGCATTGACGAACGAGAATGATAAAAGAGGCGATGCATCGGACCATTTACCGAAACGTGTTATAACCAAGCAAGAAGGTATGCCATGCTTTTACAGTTAACTATTATTCTAGTTCACTCTAATACTCCAGCCAGGCGCGTCTTCTCTCCGAGTCTTCCCGCCATGCTCCGTGCTTTTTCCGCTGTTTTTCCTTCCCATTCTGCATTGTTGCTTTGTTGGTGTAGTGCGGTGGTTTTGAGGCCATTTTTGTTCCCCTCTGGATGCCTCATTTCTGGGCATTGGTTCGTAAAGGCTTGTGACATGTCGAGTAAGTTGAATGCCCTCAGTTTAAGCCAAACGTGGAAATTGTATGACAATTATAAGGAAAATCGAATATCAAGTGTGTGGACTAAGCGAGCTCGGTTTACAATTGTGAAAGCATGACGCTATTATTGCTAAGAAAAAAGAACTTCAAAAGAAGCTGCAAGTTTCCGAACTGGTGTAAAAGAAACGAGAGTTGCAAAGCATGAGAAAAAAGGAAAAATCCTGTTTACATAGTTCAAGGAACTTATAGCGCCAGGAGCGGATACTGACAGGTCAGTCCTATGCAAAAACTGTAACAAAATCGCGCCCTGTTTAGACATTCAAGACCTACGTACAAGTGCCCGGCGGCTAGCTTCACCGATTTAAGATGCAACATAGATTGTGCTACTTTACAGTGTCCGGCAAAGCGAAAAAATTCGGCAGCGTCCTTATTTACCTCTGAGAAAAATGTACTCCTGGATGCCGAAAAGAAGAAAGTACAGCTAAAAGCGACAGCTAATTAAATGTTGCTAAGTAAAACTGAGCTGCTGACCGAGTATGCATAAGTTTCACTCCGTTCTTGTGCTAGTAGGATAATGCGATTTTCGCATAATTCATTATCTTTTTCGGTTCCCGTGAAAAGCGTATCAACAAGATTTCACAGTATTTACTCTAAACTCAAGTCGACGAAGTTCAGGGGCGCGACGAATTATTTCGTGAAATTGAGAATGTTGGTAAATCGAGTTAGGCATTCCTTTGTTACTTCATTCGGTACATTCGTCTATACACTGTAGGAGCATCCAGCATGCTTGTGCGGCATTGTAGGTGCGGAGTGTAGGAGCTCCGTAAATAAAATGGCCGCCCGCACCTACCAAAAGAGGTCAGAAAAACTGTTACCTTATGACGAACGATCCCTGAAAGACAACAAATTCATTTGCCACGTAAGGTGTGAAGGCCTGTTTCCTAGTTTGTAAACTATGTTTCAGGGATGGGGGAACTATTTTCGCATGTATCCATCGACAGAGTAAGCAACCGAATATCACGGGACCAGAATGCGGACACACCATACAGAGAGAGCTGCTTTCGAATGTAGAGGTATGTTACTACCTTTCCCACAGTTCCAAGGTTTTAAGGGAGGCGTCGAATCGGAGCCTGCCTCGGCCCCTGGTTCGAAAACGTTATGTATAGAACATTTCTAGACAGGCCAGGCATCTCTAGCAAACACGTGTACGCATCGTAGAATTAATTAAACAGCTGCTGCAGGGTCACTGTAAACAAGGGATTGAAATATCGGTTACGAAAATCCCATACATGAGTGCAACAAAGGGGCGAAAGGCAGAAATTTCAACTGCTAAACTGAGAAACTGTGACCACTGAGATGAATAAAGCGCTAGGCATGTTTGACGCAACCTACTGTGTACGTTGCACAGGACCGGGGTAATTGGAGAATAATGGGAGAGGCCGTAGCCCTGCAGTGGGCATAGATAGGCTGGTCGAGAACCGCTTCATCGAGGTCTTCCCAACGAAAAGCAACAGTTTTTCGCAATGAAGCGAGCCTGATGTTTTTCATAGAGAGGAACAAGGTGTGCATGCATTACTATCATTGACGATTCTCACTTCGTAGACCATTTTAATGGGTAAGAGTTGGACTTCAACGTTCTAAGGACACAAGTTGCGTGGTTCAGGATAACGGTGGTACAAAAAATGTCTATATTTCGGCCGGAGGAAATAGCAGTGCGGCAGGAAAACAAGTGCGGTGCTCTGCGAAGGGGGCGATGAAGTGCACGCTGGGAAAGGAGAAGAGCAACGTGCGTAGTGTCGCTCGTATGGCACGTGCGACCACTGCCGCACGTGCGATACGGGCGACAATAAGTGATATGTACCGGGCGGGATTGGCCTCGATGCTCGAGGTAAAGGGCAGCAAGCCAAAGGACGAAGGCCTCTCCCATCGAATTCCATTCGGGGGAATGCAGCATTGTGGAACGAGTACCTCTGATTTTGGGTGTATCATGGTGTCTCTGAATTCGATTCTGTTTGTTATCAATCGCCTTATCTGGGCCTGCACTAGCTGTTAAATTTCTCGGAGGTGTTGGTGAAGAGTTGAGAGTACTTCCAGTTTTACGGGTCACCATAAGGATAGAATCATGGCTTTAATTTTTCCGGTCAGAACACAATAAAGCGGCTGCGCTGCTCACCAGGTAAGCCCACGTTTATGTCTGTCGTGTATAGGCTCTTAGCATGCCTGCCTGCGCTCGACGCCATCCTCTCACGCGCCGCACCTAGGGTGGCCAAAGTTACCGGGGTCGATGCGTCTATCGTGTTTTTTTTTTTTGTGTGTTCATCAGCGCTCATTAGCATGAGGAAGTAGCAGAGCGAGGTTTCGCCAAAAACGCACCAACTTGTGGGAAAAAGAAAAGACATGGAACATATCCGTAACTGCCGCAAAGAAGTCAGGTGTAATGCACATGCAACGCGCAGTTTTCTTTTTACCCGGCCATACCTCGGTTGCCGTGTAGTTAATACCAACGGTGGTGTACTTAATATCCACAGTGCAGGTCGGAACACTCGCGGTACCAAAATCTAGGCAACATGAATAGCTTCACTTTACTCCTAGTCTTACGTGTTGGCGCGACATACGAATTTTCCTCAACTGGGCAATGGAATGCGTGAGATATGATTACACAGTATTGCGAAAAAAAGCTACCTATATTGACAGCCTTTCTTGAACCGCCGCGATGGCGTTGTGCCTCGGGTGTTGTGCTGAAGAGCAGAAGGTCCCGGGTCCGATTCAGACCAGGAATGATGCTTTCGTGATGGAGGCGAAAAGCGATATTGCCAGTGTGTTTAGATTTAAACGCACAGTAAATATCGTGAGCTGGTCAAAAGTATTCAGGAGCCATCCTCTACTGCGCTACTTGCAGTCCAGGTGTAGCATAAGAGCGCTAAACCACACAATCAACGATATATACTTTCTTTATTGCTGATATATCTATCGGCATGGAAGGGCCGCCGAGAGCAGCTGGTCACTTCATTTGGAGTTTTCCCGCACGCTGTCGATGTCAAACAAGCGTGCCAGAAAATCAATTTTCGCGACCCAGAATTACGTTCTCACGAGCTTTCGAGTGAGAGAGCCTAATATCAGGACGCATACTAAACTGTATTACACTCTTTTTGGCTGAAAAGTGTACAGAAATCTTGTCCCATGGCAAACGCCTTTACAAGGTGCTTTGGTCAAAACGGGTGCAAGGATGAAAAAAGGGTTTTCGTATTCAGACCCATAAAAAGGCTCCAAGGTTGGTTAACACAATGGCATAAGGGTGTGGGCAGGGCAGCTACGCATGACAGTGTTCACTGGCGGCGCGCGCAGCGTGATATACAAACACATGTATTGCGCACAAGAGACACTTGGATCACAAATCAAATTCGCAAGAAAACCAACGGGATGCATGAATACGGCGAGCGGATACTTACTTGGAAGTACATGTGCTCTTCTTGCTTTTATATCAAGCAGAGGAAATCGCTCCTATACAGTCGGTGGGATTGTCGCAAAAAAAACATATTTTAAGGGTGATTTTGGAATTATGCCTTGAATTGGGAGCATATACAAATCAGCTTGGGAATTCCAAAATAACTTTGTAATCGCGAGGTAGTTATTACGTTCAAGAAGTCATCGAATTCAAATCAATACCAAACAAATATGTCCTGCCATTCCAACACCATTCAAGATAGGTGTTCATTATTTCAACAGAATTCTTGCCACAATGGTGTAGATGTAGAAATTTGGATGTTGGAAGCTAAAAAGACGGTGTCGGAAAAAAGGTGTAACAAAAAGGCTGCAAGAAAAGGAGGCCAACTTAGAAAAAGGGTGTGGGAGATCTCCAACTTTGGAGGTGTTTCATGCGGGGGGTTGACTGAACGTTTTCCACAAGCGGGGGGTTGTTTTGTACCCAATTATGTTTGAAGCAGTTTGATTTTGCACAATTTAGTACCAGTGAAGCTGTCTCAGCTTGACGTGGTTTTGGTGGCGGTACCAAAACACACAAAGGAAAATAACTGCGCCGCTTATAAAGCGTGCACCGTAGGAGATAGGGTGTTTTTAAGAGTGAAACCGGCTTTTCGAGCCTGTTTGAGTGTGAGCAGAGGTGGCGAATGTGTATACACACCTATTATTTCACCGTTTTAAACGTACTAGTATTTGGGGGGGTTCTAAAACGCAAAAAACTTCCCGCAGCTTTCACTGGTGATGAAAAGCTGGGGAAACCGCATAGCTGCGAGTCGACCTAGGTTGTGTCCCCTTATATCCGCTGTCAGCGTTGGGGACACACAGGAACGGTCTTGTAAAACCCGGCTACGCTTGGCATCACCCCTCCGCACTTAGCCTACCCTAGCAAGAAAGTTTCAAAATCTAGTAAAACTTATGAAAGCATTGCAAGCCGTAGCTAAACTTAGCAACAACGGTAGACACTACGTAAACACCCAGCTCCGCGGTTTTTATGCAGCTGAAGACATATTTTTCAACATTCTGCACAATATCAAGCGTGTTGCAGTGGGTCGGAAACCCTTTATCGAAAAAAATTTATTCTGTTATTGTAATTTTGAAAGTTCAAACTCATGTTTCACGGGCCAAAGCTAAACTTGGGGAATGAGACGCACCGTATATGGAAACGAGCAATCCATGCACGCAAACAATTTCCTCCATTTTTGACAGATTTATGAGTGGTAGAGGGTGATATAAGGGGATCTCTTGTACACCACAGTGCAATTATACATGCATGAATGACGTTAATCAATCGAAATCTTTACACTTTTTCCACACGTTTTCAACACCGCAAAAAAATCAAGGGTGTTGAATTTGGTCAACACCCTATTTTCAATACCGAAAGGGTGTACAGCTACAAAATGATGCAGAGATTTAGGAAAAAATGTGTTATGGCATCCAAACCATCTTTTTCCCCTTATGCTACGCCCTTTCTTGCAGAAAGGTGTAAAAACGTTTATTGTACATACAACGAACCTTCAAACATTATTGGAATAAGCCACATAATTTAATTCAACATTTTTTCAGGGTGGCTGTACCGGGCGAGCGAGACAGATTGCATCACCAAGTAACGTCCTCATGACATCAATAGCCCCTCCCACAACAAGTTGCTCTTGCATTTCTAAAGCATGAACATTCAACGCACACAAAGGCAACCAGTAACTTTTTGAGAGGACGTGGTTTTAACTTCATTCGTTTGATGTCACAAGATTACTCTTGAGGAAAAACAAAGAAAGCAAGAAAATCAGTTTGCGTTTGGAGGGGAGCTGGCGTCTTCAAGGGAATGTGAAACATCGTTTTTAAATGTCGAATACCTCACTCATTGGTATCAAAATTAATCAAAATGGTAAATCAATACGACAGAAAAAATGCCTCCAAAAGCTATCGAAAGCATTGAAAACCAACAGACACAACGTGTACCGCACTGAAGAAGTGAACATGATGTTTGAAAAGTAATCGTTGTCATCAGGCGCCTACACAGGTACAGTGAAGGACGAAGACCTCTACCATTGACCTCAAACCACTCCTGTTGTGCGCGGATAGAGTTCACGGTTTACACTCGAATTTCTTTGTGTCAACCTACCATTGGCCGTGCCCGGTTTCTAGATCCCATCTCTTGGTATTCACCCTGTTACCATAATTATACACCGTTTACCAGTTCGGCTCATTGCATCGCCAGGCAAAGTCCATTTTGTTTCCTCTTTTCTGAACTATGATATCATATAGTCGAGTTTTTTTCCTTATCCAGGAAGCTCGGTTCCTATTGCAGTGTGTTACTCGTACCGGTATACGTTACATGGCCCATTGAGCCGCTGTGTTGTTGTTTAGTAAGGCGCCAAATTTCAGCCACGTAAATCCTCAGCGGCAGCATACCTTAGGTGTAGATTTTGATTGATTAATTGTAAGGTTTAACACGGCAAAGCAACGCAGGCGATCAGGCGCGCCGTAGTGGAGGGCTCAGGAATAATTTTGACCGCCTGGGGATCTTTAACGTCCGCTGAAATATCGTACACACGGGCGTTTTTGCTTTTCGCTTCCATCAGAAAAGCGGCCGGTGCGGCCGGGAATCAAACCCGCAACCCCGTGCTCAGCAGCGCAACGCCTTAGCCACTGAGCCACCGCGGCGAGTGGTGTAGATTTTAGGGGCGTCGTCATCCTCTTTTCACGTAATCACGGTATGTTTTCCAACGCTTTGCACTAGAACCTTTCTTCTCTGTGGCCACAAACGCGTACTAACAGAACGCACCGGAACACTCGTTTTCCAAAGCCTCGCGCTAGAATGTTTTGTGCTTTAAAGATACCAGGCTCATCCTGCAAAACTGTATACCTCTACCCGACAACGGTTCATCTCCGTAGACAAAAATGCGAATGTTCGAAGAATACACTTATACACTACATGCTACGCCCGTCTCCAGGTTTCACATTAGTTCTGATGGCCAGGGATTTTTCTTTTGATGTTGGAGGCAGCTTACGTTTCCTTTGTGGACGTGCTCGAACGTGCTCCCCAACTCATACCTTTTCTTCGCCGGTCTTTGGTCTCATAAATTGAGTCAGTACTAACCATGTGTCTGAGGTAATTATATTATTCTACTGCTTCTAGAATTTCGTTTCATACGCTGAGAAAGAAGTTTTTGTCGTGATTATTTCTCATTACTTTAGATTTATTCCTATTAATTTTTATCCCCACGGTCATGCGGCCTAAGTGTAGTTCCTGAAACATTTTTTGTAGCGTTTCTGCAGCCACAGTCAGCAAGACTATGTTGTCTGCAAAGCCCAAAGGGTCAAGTTATCCCCATTCGTCCTTAATCCTGTGTTTATAAATCAATCTTTCTAAATAGCCCTTCCAGACATATTGTGCATAGTTTTGGCGTGATGGTATCTTCTCTCTCGGATCTAGCATTTATCGCTTAGATTTTAGAGGGGTTGTTTGTCCCCGCATTCCTTGTACACGTGTTCTAGAAGTAGTAAAAAGGTCTCCTCTATTTTCTAGTGTTTTGATGGTTTTAGCATGGCTCCGTTGAGTGCGGAATCAAACGGTTTTTCATAGAATGTAAATGCCACGTAAAGGGGTCTAGTGTACCGCGCCGAGTTTTATATCACTTGATTGACGAGATGGATGTGATCTATTACTAAGAACACTTTCGTGAACTCAGCCGGCTCTCCCAGCTCGTGGGAATCCGGGGTGTCCCCTATTTCGCTAACTATAATTTTGGTAAGCAGCTAGTAAACAACTGACACAAGGCGGACGGGTCTGTAGTTGTTGAGGTCCTTGGTAGGTCTCTTCTTGCGAATGAGAATTATGTTTGCGTTTTCCCGGGCTATTCGCACTTTTCGAGTCTTTGCGCATTCCGGAAATAGTACAGCAAGCTTTTCCAGTACAATATCTCCTCCATCCTGCAGAAGATCTATGGTTATGCCGTTATCATCGGGAGCTTTTCCTATTTTGATACCCTTTGATAGCCCTTTACAATGTCGCCTCATATTATTGGCACGCTGATTGGTGAGTTGCCTCCGTTGGTGTACTTACAGGGCATAAATTTAACTAAATTTACCTTACAGGGCCTACATTTAAATAAAAAAACACTTTTGCAAAATTTGCCAGAATTCTCGTTCGGATAACACATTGGCGCTGCCGAGACTTGAAGCTACATTCCTTTCTGCCGTTAACGATGTAGCAACGCAATAAAGAACTCAATGTTTTTTTAGGAATTTTAAGTTATTCAGGCAGAACTTATTTGTAGTGGAAGGAAATCTATCCCTATATGGTTAGAGTAAAACGTATGCTCAGATTTTAGTTGTCCTTCCAACATTTTAAGTGTCGTCGGATTACACGCGAAACAGTTCTCCCCCACATATATACAGCCAAATTTGTAATTCGAACAACACGAGCGAGTACCAACGATCATAGTGAGGTGGTGGCAAATTTACTGTATAATATGTTACGGACCTATAATGAGCAACAACAAAAAGCAAATAAAAAGAAAACCACTTTTGTTTAGAAATTTCGATTAAAATATGAGAACCAAAAAACGCAACAAGAAAAGCCCGTTGTTTTATTATAAACATTTAACATGTACGGTTAAGTTAAAATAACTAATTGTTAACAACTAGAATAAATAAAAATGGTTTAATTATTTTGTAAGGGTTTTCACAACAGTTGTATTACCGAAACGCATGCTCGGCCGCGCCCAAATGTTATCCCACGGGGAATTCTCGAACTATTTCAAGCAGTCTATTTTCGGATATAATTTCGCTGGGGCTGCGCCGACGGACACAACGATGGACAGGACGTACACAGGGTGTCTATCATTCTTTGCAGTATTACTTTTCAAACACCAGCTTCGCTGCGTGGGTGCGCAACACGCTCTGTTTGCAGTGATGTTTTTCAAGGGTTGCTTCACAATTCGAGGCATTTTTTCAGCCATTTCAATTTCGAAATTTTATTTTTTTGATGACAGTGGGTAGCACATCCAACTTCAAAAAAGAAGCATTAGAGGCCCCTACAAATGCCGGCTCCATCTCAACTGCAAAATAATTTTCTTCTTGCGTACGTTTTTTTAGGACGCAGCCCTTTCCAGCCGAGACCTGGTTTTTCGGGGTTGGCGTCTGTTTATGCCAGCGTAACCAATTCAGCAAACGCAGCAGCGAGGGCATATAGAAAACAGAGAGGAGCTTCTGGGGAAGGGTGCGCCGCAGAGTCGCACGCGGGGTTATGGCGTCACCTCTCACCCTGCGTCCCCTCACTCTTGTTTCTTGCGTCGCCGCCAAGGCGCGCACTCGTTTTCCTATTTTCCCCAGACGCTGTTCCGTTCGCCGCTTATCCAAACGCGACAAATTTACGAGGGGGGTTCAAACGCGAATTGCAACCGCATGTTCGCTGCTCCCCGCGCATGGCTAATACGAAGCACGTGATATTTGCGGAGGAGGTTCCAACACCACTTCAAACCACACGCTGCCCGGCTGCGGCGACGGGCTGCGAGATTTCCACAGAATAGCGCAGGCCGCTTTGCGTTCCCTGATCGTGCGATCACCTCCTGACGCGCAGCAGGTATGCGCTGTGACTGAAAAGACTGCAGCTCGCGCTGAGCCCAAATATCGGATTAGGGAGTAAAGTAATAGTGCGCCTTTTAGATGCAAAGTAGTGTCACTAGATAAGCTACAGAGTACCGTCACTGAGGCACGCAAGTGAGCAACGGCGGCCATTTTGGTGCTGATGAGTGTTGCCAGACTGACACTTATGCGGCCTTACCGCTCATTTTGACGAGGTCATTTGTAAACAACCCTGCCTGAAGACGCCGCAACATTGCATCTTCGGACACACTTCTGCAGCCGAAATTCTGCAAAGCGCGTTATCTTTGAATCACGTTCGGAATTACGGCAGTCGTGCGCAGCCGCAGCGCAGGGCTGACAAGCTGAGAATAAGACAGTTGACCGACATAAAACGCATAAGCAACAAAATGGCGGTGCCCATGAACCGTCGCAGTGTAAACAAATGCCACGTGATGCGAACTGACCAATGATCACGGCGGCGGCACAGAACAATAGGAGAAAAGAGTGCCGATACTCTGTAACCTTATCTAGTGACACTAATGCAAAGCATCTTTTGAGCTCACCTAATCCCTCCGTTGTCCGTCGTCCACCTCTCCCCCTTGTCCCCCTCTCCACGCCAGCTGCAATAACGCCCCTCTCCTCCTCGCCGCTCGGCTCGTCTCGTGCTGGCTCAGGAAGACACCGGCAACACTGTCGCTCCTGGAGCTCTAACCAGCTGTGATAACGCCGCTCTCCTCATCGCCGCTCTGGTCGTCTCGTGCCAACTCAGGAAGACACCGGCAACACTGTCGCTCCTGAAGCCCTAACCAGCTGTGATAACACCGCTCTCCTCCTCACCGCTCGGCTCGTCTAGTGCCGGCCCAGGAAGACACCGGCGACACTCTCGCTCCAGGAGCTATCTCATGGTTGGGCCTATGTCCCTCCCTTGCTGTTGCGCCGTCAACATCCCCACTGCGCATGCGCGTTTCTCCTCCATTCTCCTATCCTCCAGCTGTATAAAGCAGGTGCGCGAGCTGCGCGGCCTTCAGTCTGCTCCGAGACACCGCCTGCGCCGATTTTCTCCGGTGTGGGACGAACACGGAACCCCCATGCTTTGCATCCCCACATAGTTCCCTTCTGGGAGATGGGGTAATTTTTTCCTCTAGAGCATCCTTGGGCCATCAATTCAAGAAGTATAAATCCTTGTTTAAAACAATTACCTTTGCCTGTGTCTCTTTCCATCTTCAAACTTTAAAATTGAACCAGGAATTTTTTTCGTGGGCTTGTGTTTTGTTGTGAAGAAAATTTTACTTGGCCGTGCAGCTGCCTGGCTCGAGCGGTGCACCCATAGTGATGTCAGCATTTCAAATGCTTTCTCGGAGCCTTATGCATTCGTGGTATAGTGGTCACGGGTTGGTGTTCTCCCGCCAACCGCTGCATCTAATATGCAAATAATAGTGACAATGATCTAATAATACCATTCATATTTATTAGCTATTGCTATATTCTACTTTTAACGTAGGGCATTAACAATTTTTCTTTTAAACACAACATATACTACTCAAAGGTTCCGCCGGCGGTTTCTTACCTTGGGCCTTCTCTTGTATATCGATAGTATGTAATCGCGCATCATTGTATTGTTGAAATAAACTTTAAAGCATGAAAACATTTGTACGTTTAGTAAAAAGTAAGTGAAGGTGAACTTTTGCAGATACTGCAGCGTATCCCATATCCCGCGAGCCATTTCGAATGCCCATTCTGCACAAGTGTCCTTTCTTATATGGGTCAAATACCCAATCCATTATTTCAACTGTTTGGCTATCCTTAGGAGGCGCTCACTTAATGACCTCTGGCCATTTTTCCTTCCCATATTTTTAATGTCAGCAAAAGGATAACTTCGGTTCGTACTAAATGCTTCGCATGAGGGAATCATCAATACACAAACTGGCTTCACGCACGCCTTGGAAGCCTAATTGTGAAATTGCATGACAATGGTGCAATACATTCAATTTGAGTAACTTTAGAAGCGTGAACTATTATTAGTTTGCGGCGCACACGGAAAACATTGCATTATTGTTTCAACATGAACCATACCACCGAATGGGTACTAGGTGGTATTCCAGAGGCCCGAGATCCGCCTGCTCCCTAGTTTCCAGCTGCTTGTTTTCTGAATGTAGTGATAGTGAAGCATTCGATACACCTCAAACAAAATCGGCAAAATCGCGCGAAGCACGCCTGTCATTATGAGCACGCCGTACTGAGGCCGGTTACGTAGAGAAGGTATACGGTGTGTGCTATCATCCCCATTCAGCATCATATGAAAGCGAGCAGCCATACTTACCCTCTAGCATAAATTAGATAACCGGTACTACTACTTTCAATTCCCCGGCTAGGCTGGTAGCCACGCCCCGCGCGGTGCGGTCCGTTTTTCTCGGTGTTCTCTTCTTCCACTGCATTATGTTTGCTGTGTGGCTTTACGGTAGCCCCAATGTAGCTCTGTGAAAGCACAAACCGAGCAAGCAAAGGCGTTTACTGTAGCGAATGGAACGCGCCCTGCTTCCGACGTCAGATTTAGCTTTTATTAACGGCTCGGTTCGGTGTGCAAGGCGGGTGCTTTCCAATTCAGCGCGTGAAGAGCGTGTTTCATGTTTGGCGAGTGCGTTTTAGACGTTGAAGTTGTGTCAGTTGTCATCGACTGTGTTTTCCCGCTGTGTGATGAAGGCTCCCGTGGGCAAATCTTGTCGTCTTGGCCGCCCCTCCCAGCTCCGACTAGTATGAACGCCAATTCGTAACAAAACCTCCGCTACTGTGGCACCATTGGCTGACGGTGGCCTGGGTTCTCTATTTTTGTTTTGTGCGAAGGTCTTGTCGCTGCTACAGGGCATCAAATGACGATTTCGTGGCTACGACGCTACGCCCACGCAGGTTGGACGCAATGGGTGGGTGTGGCTTAATCAGCTGCAAACTCGCTCACTAATGGGCTGGGCGTGTTTGGCTGACAATACAACTGGGAGGGAACTCCAGCATGGCTTTGCACGAGCGAGTTAAACTCGAGACGCTCGTGGCGGCTGCTGTTGCGGCGTGGTTTATGGTCATTGTCACCATATTAGGCATATTTTTACCACCATAGGTGTTTTAAAAGAAGGAGCAATTTCGGGATCATTTTTATATGACGAACAGTGCTGTGCATTGGCTGTGGAGCCATCTGGCAACAGAATCCCTTTTGCGACGACTTCGACGCAGGTTTCGGTCAAAGACCGTCGAGGAGCAAGTGTTGTGTGCAGGCTCTGCGGTTTTACACGAAGGGCAGCTTCCACGGAGGCTGGTGGCAACCGCACCATCGATCAACACGAGTCAACTGTCAGCTGGTGTGTTGAGCATTATTATTACCGGAGGAGTGCTTTCCTGACCTCGCCTTTCATAAGGTGGTTCGCTGGACATGGCTTCCGCAAGTTCTACCACGCGTCGAGCCGTCTGCAACCGGAGCATGCGCTTCAGTTAACGTCTGCTCGCAAAACAGTTTCAAACGAGGCGTCGTGTGACTGTGCGTTTTGTTTATCGTCAGCGTGGTAGACAGCTTTCCTTAAGGCGTAGCGTGACGCATATTTCTTGTGAAAACGTTACTGGCAGGATAGGATAGCTTATACGTATATACGTATACAATCAACGGCGCGTGTATTTTGTTAGAGGCGATCCCTATAAATTTCAACGCGTCTTGTTAAGCGTCACCATCGAATGGCAAGAAGCAGAGAATGGCGGGCTAGTAAAGGGGAGAATGTCGAATTATAGTAACCAGGTGGCGCTATAAGGTGTGTAACCGAGAGGGGGAAGCGCGCGCGAAGGAAGAGAGGGGCCGTGGGCTGCATATGTTCCTGCATGAGCCAGCATCTTCGCCCCTAGTGTAAATAAATGAAATGAGAAAGGCGATGAAGGGATTGAACTGGGCAGAGCTGGGCAAAACGACTGGGCAGAGCTTAGTCGACTAAGAGCGGTGAAGAGCAAAAGGACATAAAGCAAACACATCTGAAAAGTTGTCGTCGTTGCTATGCCTTTCTTTGTGACACATGGCCAATTGTTAGATTAGCCCGAAATTGAGAGCTTTGAGGAGCTAATGTTCCAGGTTCGCCATATTTATAACTCTAAATTTGAAAAGTAAATATTGTAGAAAAATGCGTGCTGCGTGACGCCTGAACTTGATGTCATGGGAGTAGGACACGGGCACACCAACCTTGCAGGACCCCGATTCTTGGAAAGCTGCGGCGTGTTGCAGTCTGCTTGCAAACTGGAACACGCAAAGTCAAAGAAACGAGACAGAAAAATTCCCCGCATTTCCCCGAGGGGAAGAATGTGAAAGTGCGAATGCACGAGTTGAATTTGCGCGGTTCGGTAATGTTCGCGAAAGAGAGATCACACACACACTCAACTACAAAGAAAGAAAGATGCATTTATTTACAGATACCTATTTGTGTTGTCGTTGTACTTGATTGCTTGAGCGGATCTCAGCTTTGAAATTTCGTGTCAGTACTCCTTTAAGCGTGCATTAGCCCTTCTCACGCCCGATTCCTGGTCAATCACCCACGTGGGTATGGGCCATGTAAGCGGCCACGCAGCGCGCGCCCATCTCCCCCCGTTGCCAAGGAAGACGAGGAGATTCCTGGCCAATCCCCCACGTGGGTATGCTATGCGGACATCGCCGGTGGACGCAGGTTCAGGGTCGCTTAAGAAGTGCATTCGCACTTAAAAAAGGTGCCAGTACAGTGTATGAGAAAAAGTTTGTAATAGGTATCGCCAGGCTTTCTCCTTAAAAGCGCTGAAGCAGACTTGATTGCCCCGACGAAATTTTGTATCAAGGAGCTGAGTTTTTCGATAACGTAATGCAAGCAGCAACAGTTTTGAATGTGGCGCGCTTTCATCAGCCGCTTTCTTTTCTTGCCAGTTGGCCGCAGTCACGTGAATGCATTGCCTGCCACCGACTGCAGAAACAGCTTCTTAGGATAAAATTGCCAAACAAAACGCTCATATGAGCATCTGGAACAAAAAAAACAGATTAAAAAAATTCACAGCATATCCACGGGGTGAATGATGATGAGTGGGCGAAGCTCCTGAGGGGAAATCATCGGTAAAACCGTGACTCTTCAGTGAAAGTTCGCCCACTACATCTGTGTCCGAACGTAACGTCTAGAAAGTCTCGCTTAAACCGCGCGTCGAAACCTTGGGGCTGAGCTCGCCTGATGCGTTTTGCAGACGCCTCACGAGCTCTCACTGCATCGGGGTCTGCCTGCCGATACGCGCGCTTTCTCGCCGCTTCCCGTTCTCTGACGTTTTGGAGATCCTCTTCGCGCCGCAGCCGTGCCGCTTCGCGTACGGCAGGGTCGTCGCGCCGTTGCCGTGACGCTTGGGCCTCTCGTTCTCGAACGCTGGGATCTTGGCGGCGTCGTCGCGCAGCCAGACGACACGCTTCGGCCTCCCGCTTTCGTACGGCAGGATCTTGGCGGCGGCGTCGCGCCGCTTCACGGAGCGCTTCTGCCTCGCGGGCTCGCACATCTGCAGCCTTATCCATCGGGCGACTCCGAGCGCGCGCCAACAGCGAACGGATTTTATTACAACGCTCCCCGCCATCTAGTAAACAATCCAAGAACTAAACTAGAGGTAGCCACGCCATCTAGTAAACAATCCAAGCGCATCTTTTCATCATATACAAGTACCGCCATCTAGTAAACAATCCAAGAACGAAACTAGAGGTAGCCACGCCATCTAGTAAACAATCCAAGAACTAAACTAGAGGTGGCTACATACATACGTCGAGGATGGACAGACCCACGCCTTAAGGAGCTTCGCCCCTAAAAAATAAATGTGCCGTAAAATGAAGTAGTTGGATTTGCTTGCCCCCAGTAGCCACCACTAGTGCAATAGTGGAGTGAGAGAACGCACTGAAAAGTGCGGCACGCCCTGGTCGCGCCTCCTTCGAGCGCGCTGCCCTGGACCAGTTACGTCACCTCAATAATCAGCAAGTAGCATGAATCGTATTTTTAAAGCGTTTTAAACCCGCCTCGAAATATTATCATGACCTTTTTATTGCCACCACAGCTCCGCCTGGCCGGAGTTTCGCTCAAACATGGGCCTTATGGAATACCACCCCAGGACGCGCTTCAGAGCTATGGTATCATGAGTACTGGTTTAGAGCAACGCCCTCGGTGCGGGCATACAGCTTTACAGGCAACCATAAAAACTGGCGGAAAATGCCTTCAAGGTATTCTGCCCTCGCGAAGATTCCAGAGACCTCGTGCGGTAGTCTACCGAAAGGTTTGAACAGTGTTGAGAAGGGCGATGCCACGCATGCCTGCCTAGACTGAGAAAATTTTAAACACTGCTTGTAATTTTTTGTCTCTGATAAACATGCTCAGTGGCCGGAAAGAGATCGGTGCTTCTCCTAAAACCGTAGATTTTTAGCTATGTTTGAAAAATGTTACTGCTTCTAGGACAATCCACAGTGAGTAATAGAGTTTGAAGGCATTTAAGAAAGCTGAGTGTTTTCTGACATCCAATAACAACGCCTGCTCTGACCAATACATAAAAAAGTTGAAGTTCAATAATAAATTGCCTGAATAACACATTGAAATCTCGTTAAAACTGTTCTGAACAATACATTTTTGGTCCAATACGTTTTCCTTATTATTCCCGGCCAACGTCAGTTTGTAATAGTGCATTTTAATGCGTGTAATACCATCACATGCTTGGCGAAAATTGGATAAAACAGCCGGGAAAGTGTAACTTAATAAACAGTCCGAGAAGTGTTTATTTCTCGGTATACAAGCGTAAACCGCATTCCAACAAGCCACAGGCCACACGTTGCAGAAACGTTGAGAGCGCTGCAGCGCCGATTTTGCGGTAAAAACATCGCTGTCGGGCATGGCCGCTTTGACCAACGATGATGATAAGAGAGGCGAGGCATCGGGCCATCCAGCGAAACGTGTTATATTCAAGCAAGAAGGTATGCCATGCTGTTACACTTAACTAGTACTCTAGTTCACGATATTACTGCAGCCAGGCGCGACTTCCCTCGCCATCTTCCCGCCATGCTCCGTGCTTTCCTCGCTGTTCTTTCTTCTTTTCTGCCTTGTTGCTATGTTGGGTGGTGGTGCGGTGGTTTTGATGCCATTTTTTGTTCCCCTCTGAATGCCTTACTGCTGGGTGTTCGTTCTTCTAGGCGTGTGACAATGTCGAGTAAATTCAATGCACTCAGTTTAAGAGAAACTTAGAAATTGTATGCAAATTATAAGGCAAATCGAATATAAAGTGCGTGGACTCCGCACGCGAGTTCGGTTTACCATTGTGAAAGTATGACTCTGTTGTCGCTAAGCAAAAAAAAAAAAAACTTCGAAAGAAGCTGCAAGTTTTCGCCCTGGTGTAAAAGAAACGCGAGTTGCAAAGCATGAGCAAAGAAACAAAATCCTACTTACATCGTTCAAGGAACCTATAGCGGCTGGAGAGGACTCTGAGGGGTGAGTCCTATGTAAAAAAGTTGACAAAATCGCGCTATCTTTACACATTAAAGACATACAAAGGTCAGTCGGTTAGCTTCACCGATTTAAGATACAACATAGATTGTGCTACAAAACAGCGTCCGGCAAAGCAAAAAAAAATCGCCATCTTCCCGTATGGGAACCCTGAGTAGTATGCGAAGCATCCATGGGGTCGACTCAAGTACCCATTAGTTTTCAGTTCGATCGCGGCGTTGCGGGAGGAGAATGAGGGCAGTGGAGCGCTCGCGCTCGTCATTTACACCGCGGAGCGCGCCCCCAGCGGAGTATGCAGCGGTTACAGTGGCGTCTGTAACCCTAAGCTGCTTCGTATTATCGCGCGCGGAGCCGCAGGTGTTGCCATTCGTTGCGCAATCCCCGAGAGAAGAGGAGCTTCCGGGAGGAATGGAGGAATGCCGGAGAGGACAGGAGCATCGGAAGGAGAGGAGGAGTGCCTTGCATACTACTCAGGGTTCCCCTACGGGAAGATGACGACGGTGGTTGAACGCGAAGCTATCTCGTGATAGATTGTTTGGTTGGCCCATCCCTAGGGACATCCTGCCACAGTCATCATCAGCGGTGCCTGGCCAGGCATGCACAGGGGGGGTGTGGACGCCGCACAACGGCGCCCACACAACGGCACAGGGAACAGGCTCGACTATAAGCTGCTTCGCATCTAAAATGCCTGCAGCATCGTTTTTTACTTTTCAGAAAAAATTACTCCTGGACGAGAAAAAGAAGAAAGGGCAGCTAAAAGTTACGGCTAATTCAATGTAGCGCAATAAAACTGTGTTGCTGATGGAGTACACATATCCAACTCCGTTTTTGGGCTCGTTGGATGATGCGATTTTCGCATAATACGTTTCCTTTTACGGTTCCCGTGTATAACATATCAACAAGATTTCACTGTATATACTCTTAACTTAATTCCACGGAGTTCACGGGCGCGACCAATTATTTCGTTAACTTGAGAATGTTGGTCAATCGAGTTAGGCATTCATTTGTCACTTCATTGGGTACATTAATCTAATACTGTAGCGTCATCCAGCATGCTTGTTCGGCGTCGTACAAGAGTAGTGTAGAAGCTCCGTAAATAAAATAACGGCCCGCGCCTACTAAAAGAGGCCACGAAAAGTGTTACCTGAATACGAACGGTCCCCGCGGGACAACAAATTCACTTGCTACGTAAGTTGTGAACGCCTGCTTACTAGTTTATAAACAATGGTTCAGGGATTGGGGAAATATTTTATCTATTTTTATTTTTTTTATTGATACTGTAACGCTCACTTGAGGGTCATTACAGGGAGGAGTCCGTGTCCATGGACAGAGCAAGCAACAGCATATCGCGGGACCAGAAAGCGGACACACCATACGGGCAGAGCTGCCTTCCAATGTAGAGATATGTTATTAGCGTTGCCGCAGTTCCAACGTTTTAAGGGAGGCGTCAAATCGGAGCCTGCCTCGGCAGCTGGTTTCGCAAACGTTCTGGTTAGAAGATTTCTTTACCCGCCACGGTGGCCCAGGGGCTAAGGCGTTCCGCTGCTGAGCACGACGTCACGAGTTCGACTCTAGGCAGCGGCGTCGGCCTTTCTGATGGAGGCGAAAGGCAAAAACGCTCATGTGTACGAGATTTCGGCGCACGTAAAAGGTCTCCAGGTGGTGAAAATTAATCTAGAGCATTCTACTACAGGTGCCTCATCACCTGCGTTGAGTCGGCGAATAAAACCCTACAATCAGAAGATTTCTTGGTAGGTCGCGTACCTCCAGTAAACACGTGTACGCGTGGTAGAATTGACTATGCAGCTGCTGCAGGGCCACTGAAACAAGGGATTGAAATATCGGTGACGAAAAGCCCATACGTGAGTGCAACAAAGGGCGAAAGGCAGAAATTTCTACTGCTAAACCGAGAAACTGTGACCACTGAGATGAATAGACCGCTAGGCACGTTTTGCGCAACCTACTGTGGACGTTGCACAGAAGCGGGGGTAATTGGAGAATAACGGGAGAGGCCGTAGCCCTGCAGTGGGCATAGATAGGCTGGTGATGGTGATGATGACTGTGGACGTGAGAAAACCGCCTCTTGGAGGACTTCCAACCTTAGAGCAACTGTTTTTCGCAATGAAGCGAGCCTGATGTTCTTCATAGAGAGCAACATGGTGTGTACGCATTACTATTAGTGACGTTTCCCACTTTCTAGACCCTTTTAATGCGTAGGAGTTGGACTTCAATGTTCTATGCACACATCTTGTGTGGTTCAGGATAACGGTGGTAGAAAAAATGTCTATATTGCGGCCGGAGGAAATAGCAGTGCGGGGGGAAAACAGGAGGGTGCTCTGAGGAGGCGGCGATGAAGTGCACGCTGGGAAAGGAAGAGAGCAACGTGCGTAGTGTCGCCCGTATGGAGCGTGCGTCCACTGCCGAACTTGCGATACGGGCGACAATAAATGATATGTATTCGGCGGGTGGGCCGTAATGCTCCACGTAAAGGGCAGGGTAGCAAAGTAACTTCAAAGGGTGCTGTCGTGGGGACTGCTGCAGTGGTGACTCTCCAGAACCCGAAGTTGAAACAGAAAGTTCAACAGGAGATACACAGAAGTTCTAAATACTCTCTTGGACTTCATACTCCTAAAATGTTCTATGCCTCCGGCGTAATGTAACCAGTAGATGGTGCCACCAGAATCGTCGAACACAACTGAAGGATCTTTCTACAAATTACATTGAATAGCCCCTGAAAATTTAGCTTAGCTTCGTCACCGATTGGCCGTTGTTTTCCTGAAGTAAGTATTACAGTTTCCCGGACGGAAAAGGAGAAATTTCATGCATCTTCAAGGTTTAAGAAATCAGCGCAATTCCTCAGATTCTCCTCGCATATGCCCGCTAACCTCATTGATGTTTTATTTTGTACTTACTGCAACGTGTTGGGAGGTGCGCAATACGACCTTGAATCAGCTGGGAAGAAAACCGCCGTTTATTCCAAAAACTATACTGCCATATTCGGTGTGGCTTTCCGATCCCCGTTGCCAACCTACATTTCCACATTGGCTGTTTTTGGACACTACATTATCGCCTCAGGGATGAAAAGAAAAGGGTACACAAAATCTTTCAGATGCGCAGGTCATTGCCTGTTTCTTTGAAGGTACCGTCGTGAGACAGTCTTGGGAGTTGGAGACAGGGCTTGCCAAGGAGCAGCTGCACTGTGGCCAACAAGGTCGCTGTTACCTGGCACAGTTTCATCGTCCAGACATGGCATGTCGACCTGGTCTTCGTACTGCCTCACCGGAAGAGTGCTTGCATCTTTGAAGAAGCTCGAGTTGCGACAAATCGACACTCCACTCCTGGACGGTGTGATTCTGGAGCCATTTACCTTGGTAACTGTATATGGATGCGGGTCATAGTAAGGGAAAAACTTATTTGACCTGTCTTGCCTGCAGAGAACGTGTTGTTTAACATGCAGCTGGTTGCGGCTGGTGTGTCTCTGAGTGTCGGCATACTGTTTGTTGGACACCTTCCTTTGGGTGTCATTCCGTGTAGTTTCGCAGTAGGGCGAGGTGCGAGCACCAAGCGCAAGTGTTGGAAGAAGATTCCTCATCGGTCTCCCGAACAGGAATTCAAACGGAGATTTTCCTGTGGAACCATGCGGCTAGCATGGGGAACCGATAGGCAAGTAAAAATGACATAAGCTCATTGGTTCAGTCCAAATGGCTGACTCGACTTGAGAGTATAGACTTCTTGAGGGTGCGCGTAAATCGTTCGGCTTCTCCATTAGCCTCTGGCCACCGTGGAGTAGTGCGATGATGCTCGAACCCAAGCTCACCAGCGAACGTTGCAAAACTATCACTCTGAAAGGGTGAGCCATTGTCAGAGTTTACGATTTCTGGGCAGCCAAACTGAGGAAAGATGGTGCGCAGATGCTTGATGACTGTAGGTGCTGCAAGAGTGTGTATGATGCTGACAACTGGGTACCTTGAAAAGTCATCCACAACGACCATGGCGTACTTGCCATCAGGAAAAAGGCCAGCAAAGTCCATTGACAGCTCAGTCCATGGACCTCGAGGCAGTTCCGCATTGGCAAAGGATCACACTGGAATGTAGGTGTGTTGGCTTGACATGCCAGGCAGCTCTTCACTGTCTGGTCCACAAGAGAGTATATCCCTGGGAATCACGCCTTCTCATGTAAAAGGTGTTTTGTCTCGACAATGATTTGGTGACCTCGATGTTCAAGGTGCCCTGCCCTTGCGTGGAGTTGTGCTGGGAGTACAATCTGCGTGCCTCGCAACAATAGGCCTTCTGCAGAAACTGACAGTTCTGTCGCAACGGGAGAGAAGGGCCGTAATGTTGTGCTCTTCCAGCATTTATCGTGCTCAGGCCGATTGAGGGCCTGCTTGAGTGAGCTGAGCCCAGAGTCAGCTATCGTTGCTCTCATCACTTCTTCCATGGTCATAGCACGAGGCATGCTGTGGGACACGACAAAGTTTGCATACTCTTCAGGAACTGATTCCATGCGTCAAAAAGGTTCTGTGAAGTTTACTGTGTGGCGAGAGAGGTAGTCACAATGGTTGCATGGACCACTGGTGTGTTGCACCCTAAATGTGTACTGTTGAATTCGGAGTACCAAACGCTCCAGACGTGCTGGCGTCAGAGAGCGGGGGTTGCTCAGAATGCTGACCAATGGCTTGTAGTCTGTCAGTACGCACAATACTGATCCGTACAAGTAGATGTAGAAATGCTCGATTCCCCACCCCACTGCTAACATTTCTCTCTCGATTTGCGAGTAACATGCCACAGGAGAAAGGGCGGGACTTCCATATGCTACTACTCTGGTTTAACGTCCGGATGTCTGCGTGAGGATGGCGCCAACGCTATGGGGAGCAGCATCAACAATGAGCATGATGCCTTTTCTTGGGTCAAAGTAGGCAAGCGCTGTGGCTTCAGACAGCTTTCCCTTAAGTTCTACCAGGGCGTTTTGCTGTTCGTCTGTCCAACACCAGTCTTCACCTTTGGCTTTGAGTTTACTGAGTGGTTGAGTGAGGTGGACCATGTTCGGCGTGAACCGACCGCAGTAGGTGACATGACCAAGGAGAGACTTCACTTCGCTGGCGCTGGAGGGTGGTGATGCATCCAGTATTGCAGATACGTTTGTGGGGTCTCTCTGTATGCCTTTTCTTGAGAATACATGCCCGAAAAAGGGTAAGTTCCTGTTGGTAGAACCTGCACTTCTTGTCATTCAATGTGAGACCACTCGCCAGTAAGCATTCCAGTGTCGCCTTCAATGTTTCGTCATGCTCCTTCGCAGTCTTTCCATACACCAGGACGTCATCACTCACGTTGAGTGCGTTAGGGATTTTGGCTAGTACCCGACGTATCGTGTCCTGGAAGACCTCGGCTGCTGTGTTGATGCCAAAGTTGAGTCGCTTGTATCGAAGAGTCCCACATGCGTAGAGAAAGTGGCGATCACAAGGGATGATGCGTCAAGTTCTAGCTGGTGGTATCCATCTTTCAGATCGAGTTTGGAGAATACAGTGGAGCCATTCAAAGCAACAAGGGTGTCATCCACTGTTGGTGTGACATGTCTCTGACGCTGGATGGCCTCATTGGCACATCGCATGTCAACACACACTCAAATCTGCTGGGGGTCATGTGGCTTTGCGACTACTACAATTGGAGATACCCAGGCCGTTGCTCCTTCAGCCCTTTCAATGATGTTGAGGGACTGCAGACATTCACGTTCTTCCAGGGGCTGCCACATTTTGAAGGTGATGCGCCAGTGCGGTTGTGCTACTGGTTGAACAGAGGGTCAACATGAAGGTGCACCTGAAAGTTCTTGAGACAGTCAACACCCTGGAAGAACTCTGGGTGTGCCACTCTTGTCTCCAGCCTGGTTGCTGCCTCTTCTAAACTGTATGTGATCTGGTCTAGTCGGAGACGAGATGCTGCAGAAAAGCTGAGCAGTGGTGCGCAATCTCGAGACACAACGTAGAGCGCTTCGTGGCTGCTAGGGTCCCTGTATTTCATGACAACGTCCAGCTTTCCGAGTAACGGTAGCGGACAACGTGCACCATAAGCAAACGCTCTCGTTGACGTTTTAGACAACGTTTCCTTGCTCAAACGAATTTTCATGTCGTTCGAACTGACCACGGACACGGTAGCACCAGTGTGAATTGCAAAACAGATGGGTTCACCGTCGACGTTGATATCCACCTGTGGAGACATGGTCGCTGCATGAGAGGTGGCTGAAGTCATAAACACGTGTTCATCACTGTCACTGCCACTCCCTCATGACTGCGTGTATGGTTTTGGGTGCTGAACGACACACGTGAGCAAAATGTCCGATTTTGTGGCACGCGTAGCACTGCTTGCCGCGGGCGGGGCAGCTGGAGTGTCCTTTGCTTTGAGGCCATGATTGTCCACATTTGTAGCACGTTGCATCTGCTTGTTGACGGCGTGGGGGCTCACGAGAGGGTTCTCCTCGGTGCTTCGGCTGATGATAGAGATCGGGAGTTTCGCATGTAGTTTAAAGCAAGTACAGGCGCTACGTTGTCCTTGCTCTGCTGATGGTCATGTTCAATCACAGAGAGATTGTACTCAACTTCCTCGAACAATCTGCCTTGCCTGAGGATGTCTGCCAGGTCGAGGTCGTGCTGCATGGCGTATCGGTGGAGGCGTGTTGACGTAGAAAGTAGAATGTGATCTTTGATCTCGGCGTCAGCATCAGCAAAGGCACAGTGCTTCGGGAGCTTGCGTAGTCTGGCCTAAAATGTGTCGAGCGATTCGCTTTCCAGTTGCTTAGCTTGACGGAAGCGGTATATCTCAAATGTTGGGTTCACCCGTGGCATGAAGTAGTTGTCGAGCTTCTGGCCGGTTGCAGAGTAGAGGGAACTTGCGGCGCCAGGGGAACCGGTGATTGAAACGGTAGATGTAGCTGCGGCAGCAGGTAGTAGTGTACTAGCGTCGCCGTCTTCCGGGCGTCGTTTGTGATGCCGCAGGCCACGATGAAGTTTTCGAAGCGCTTCACCCATCGCAACAGATCCGTGAGACGTTATTGGCGTCAGTGGCACGCGCGTCGAAGAAGGGAAACGAGAAAAGCGAGCTTTGCGCCATACTGCAAAATTCTGTCGTTGTACGAGTGGAGGCGGCTTCGTTCGGGTTAAAATCTTCACTTGGCAGCTGTTGCATTGTTCAGACGCATCCTCATCGCCATTGTAACGTGTTGGGAGGTGCATAATACGACCTTGAATCAGCTGGAAAGAACACGGACGTTTTTTCCAAAAACTATAGAGCCATATTGGGTGCGGCTTCCCCGATCCCGGTTGCCAACTTACATTTCCACATTGGCTGTTCATGGACACAACATTCTCCGAAGCTAACCATTTCTTCACTTTTAAAGCTATATTTGAGGCAACAAATTTTTTCCAATATATGTTATCAAAGCTGTGTTTGGAGACGGAAACATTTGAACAAATATTAAGAAAAAATCGCACAGCTTGGACAGGGGTGCAAGGGAAGAAGAACGAAAGAGCTGGCACCCCTCTCTATTTCGGAGATCCGGCAGCTGCATCAACGTCGTCCGCAGCAGCCCACTAGGTCCAGTGAAGAAGGAAGGCCCCTCCCATCGAACTCCATGCGGGAAAATGTATCATTGTCGAACGAGTGCCACTTGTTTTTGGTGTTCTCACGGTGTCTATGAATTGGATTCTCTTTGGTGTCAATTACCCTTATCTGGGCCTGAAGTCGCTATTCAAATTGTTGGATGTGTTGGAGAAGAGGGAAGAGTACTTCCACTTTTATGGGTCCCCTAATGGGGAGAATCATGGCTTTAATTTTTCGACTCATAACTCTTTAAAGCGACTGAGCTGCTGACGAGGAAAGCCCACAGTTATTGCTGCCGTGTATAGGCTCTTAGCATGCCTGGCCGCGCTCAACGCCATCATCTCACGCTACGTACCTAGGGTGGCCACAGTTACCGGAGCCGATGCCTGTATCGTGTTTGTTTTTGTGTGTGTTCAGCAGCGCTCACCTAGACGCGGAAGTGGGAGTGGAAGTTTTCGCCAAAAACGCAACTCGTGGCAAAAACAAAAGACACGGAGCCGCTGCATAACTGCGCGAAAGAAAGCAGGTGTAATGCAAATGCAACGCGCAGTTTTCTTTTTACCCCACCATCCCATGGCAACCGTGCAGTTATTCCCAACAGCGGTACTTGGAATCCACTGCTCAGCTGAACACTCGCGGTACCAAAATCTAGGCAGCCATTTGGGACCCTGACAAAGCTTACTTAGTTGACAAAATTGAATCCCTTCAAAATCGTGCCGTTCGTTTCATCTTTTCAGATTATTCACGTCATACCAGCGTCACGGCTCTAAAACATCGCGCATCTTTACCTATCCTATCAGATCGACGTAAACTGTCACGTTTATCATTGTTTCATAAACTATACCATCACTCTTCTCTTCATCCTGATTTCTTTTCATCGACACTGACCATCTTTCCCCGACGGGACCATGCCTTAAAAGTGACACGTGTAAAATGCCACACTTCCAAATATTCACAATCCTTCATACCTCGCACAATTGTGGATTGGAATGCCCTACCATCTCACATTGTAAATTTTACAGATCCGACCAAATCCAAGAACTTTTGCACACTTACTTCGTATGTTAACTTTACTAAAAAGTGCTTTTATAGGTTTTAGAGTTCCTTCAAGATTTTGTTTGTTTTTCCTTCTTTCTTGCTTTTTTTTTTCCTCACACCCACTTGTATTTATTTGTTTGCGTGTTTACGTGCTGCTAGTATTCTTTTTTTTTCTCGTTCTCAATGTATCCTGCCCCCTATGTAATACCCTCCTAGTGAGGGCCTTTAGGGGTATTTTTGAATAAATAAATAAATAAAGAGCTTCGCTTTACGCCAAGTCCTACATGTTGGCGCGAGCTACTGATTTTCCCCAACTGGGCAACGGAGTGCGTGAATGATGATTACAAAGTATTGCGAAAAAATGCTACCTATATCGACAGCCTTTCCTCAACCACTGCTATGGCGCAGTGGCTAGGGTGAGAAGCTGCTGAGCACAAGGTCGCGGGTCCTGTTCAGGCCATGATTGCTGCTTTTGTTATGAAGGCGAAAAGCGATATTGCCAGTGTGTCTAGATTTAAACGCACGGTAAATAACTTGAGTTGGTAATTACTAATTGAGTTGAAAAATAATTGAGTTGGTAAACATTAATCACAAGCCATTCTCTACTGCGCACCTTACAGCCCAGGTGTAGGTTCGGAGCGTTAAACCCTAGAATCAACGTTATATACTTTGTTAATGGATGCTGGATCTGTCGCCATGGAAGGGCCGCCAGAGCAGCTGATCACTTCAGTTGGAGTTTTCAAGCACGCGGTCGATGTCAAACAAGCATGCCAGAAAATCAATTTTCGCTACAAAGAACTACATTCTCACGCGCATTCGAGTAAGGGAGCCTAATATGAAGCAGCATACTAAACTGTCTTACACTCTTTTTGACGGAAAAGTGTGCAAAAATCTAGTCCCAGGGCTAACACTTTTAAAAGGTGTTTTGGTCAACAAGGAGGCAAGGATGAAAAAAGGGTGTTCGTGCGAAGAACCTAAAAGAGGCTGTAAGGTTGCTTACAGCATCTTCAATCAATACCAAACAAATATTTCCTGCCATTTCAACACGCTTCAACAAGGGTGTTCATTATTTCAACACCCTTATTCCCATTAGGGTGAGAGGTAGAAAGTAGGATTTTAGAAAATAAAAAGGCGTTGTAAAGAAAAGGGTGTAATAAATGACCGCCAACTCAGAAAAAGGGTGTGAGAGATGTCCAACTCTGGAGGTGTTTCGTGCCTGTTTATACAGCTGGACTGAACATTTCTAAATGCGGGGGGATGTTTTGTACCTAACGATGTTTGAAGCAGTTTGATTTGGCACAATTTATTGCCAGTGAAGGTGTTTCGGCTTGAGCTAGTTTCGGTGGCGTTACCATAAAATACCAAGAAAAATAAATGCGCCGGCTGTAAAGCGTGCACCACACCAGATAGGGTATTTTAAGAGTGAAGCCGGCTTTCGAGCCTTTTTGAGTGTGAGCACAAGTGGTGAATGTCTATACGCACCTCTTAGATACAGTTTCAAATGTACTATTATTTTGGGTGACCTAAAATGCAAAAAATTGACGCAGCTTTTACTGGGGGTGCAATGATGGGGAAATAGCAGATCTGGGGGTCGACCTTGGTTGTTTCCGCTTATATCCGCTGTCAATGTTGATTACAACTAGGAACAGCCTTGTAGAATCCGGCTAAGCTCGGCATCACCCCTCAGCACTTAGCCCAGCCTAGCAAGAAAGTTGCAAAACCTAATAAAACTTATCAAAGCCTTGCAAACCGTAGCCGAACTTAGCAACAACAGAAGCAGCTAGGTAAACCCCCAGATCCGCCGTTTTTATGCAGTTGAACAAATATTTTTAAGAACCCTAAGCAACATCAAGCATGTTGCAGTGGGTCAACACCCTTTTGAAAAAAGAAATTTATTCTGTTAATGTAATTTTAAAGTTCAAATTCATGCTTCACGTGACAAGCTAACCTTGGGGAATGAGGAGCTCAGCATGTGGAAATGAGCGATCATTGCACGCGAACAATTTTTATTACTTTTGACAAATCTATGAGTTGGAGAGATTGGTATGAGGTGATCTCTCCTACCTCACAGTGCAATTATACGTGCATGCATTACGTTAATCAGTCGAAAGCTTTACACTTTTTCTCCACCTTTCCAACATCGCAAACAATCAAGGGTGTTGAAGTTGGTCAACACACCTTTTTCAACACCGAGATTGTGTACAGTTACAAAATGATGTCGAGATTTAGGAAAAAAGTTGTAATGGCCTCCCAACAATTTTTTTCTGCTGATGCTACGCCCTCTCTGGAAGAAAGGTGTAAAATCGTTTATTGTACATGCAACGAACCTTCCAACATTATTGGAACAAGCCACATACTTTAATTCCACATTTTTTCAGGGTGGCTGTACCGGGCGAGCGAGACAGACCGCATCACCAAGTAACGTCCTCATGACATCAATAGCCCCTCCCACAACAAGTTGCGCGTGCATTTCTAAAGCATGAACATTCAACGCAAACAAATGGAACCAGTAAAGTTTTAAGATAACGTAGTTTTAAATTCATTAGCTTGATGTCGCAAGATTACTCTTGAGGAAAAAGAAAAAGATCAGGAAAATCAATTTGCGTTTGGAAGGGAGTTGGCGCCTTCAAGGTAGTGTAAAATGCCGTTTTTAAATGTCGAATACCTCACCCATTGGTAGCAAAATTAATCAAAACGTTAAATCGATGTAACTGCAAAAATGCCTCCAAAAGCTATCGCAAGCCTTGAAAACCCAGAGACCTAACGTGTGTAACTTGTGCCGCGCTCAAGCAGTGAACATAATTTGAAAAGTAATCGTTGTCATCAGGCGCCTACACAGGTACACTGAAGGACGAAGATCTCTCCCATTGACCTCAAACCACTCCTGTGTGCGCGGCTCGAGTTCATGTTTTACCCCCGAATTCCTTTGTTTCAACCCTCCATTGGCCCTCCCCGGTTTCTAGATCCCATCTCTTGGTACCCACCCTGTTACCATAATTATACACCGTTTACCAGTTCGGCTCATTGCATCGCCAGCCAAAGTCCATTTTGTTTCCTCTTTTTTTGATATATGATATCGCCGCTTTTCTGATGGAGGCGAAAAGCAAAACCGCCCGTATGTACAAGATTTCGGCGCACGTTAAAGATCCCCAGGTGGTCAAAATTAATCCGGAGCCCTCCACTGCAGCGCGTCTCATCGCCTGCGTTGCGTCAGCGCGTTAAACCCTACAATCAATCAATCAATGAACTATGATATCATATACTCGAGTTTTTTTCCTTATTCAGGAAGCTCGGTTCCTATTGCAGGGTGTTACTCGCACCAGTATTCGTTACATGGCCCGTTAAGCCGCTGTCTAATTGTTTAGTAAGGCGCCAAATTTTAGCCCTGTGTATCATCACCGGCAGTATACACTAGGTGTAGATTTTGATTGATTGATTGTAGGGTTTAACGCGCCGACGCAACGCAGGCGATGAAGCGCGCCGTAGGAAAGGGCTCCGGATTAATTTTGACCACCGGTGGATCTTTAACATCCGCCGAAATCTCGTACACACGGGCGTTTTCTTTTCGCTCCCATCAGAAAAGCGGCCGGCGTGGCCGGGAATCGGACCAGCGACCCCGTGCTACGCCGTGCTACCAGCGACCTCGTGCAGCGCAACGGCTTAGCCACTGAGCCACCGCGGAGAGTGGTGTAGATTTTAGGGGTGTCGTCTTCTTCTTTTCATGTAATCGCGGTTTGTTTTCCAACACTTTGCACTGAAACCTTTCTTCTGTGTAGCCAAAAACGCGTACTAAAGGAACGCACCGGGACACACGTTTTCGAATGCCTCGCGCTAGAATGCTTTATGCTTTAAAGATACGAGGCTCATCCTGCAAAGCAGTATACGTCTACCCGACAACGGTTCATCTCGGCAGACAAAAATGCGAAAGAGAGAAGAATACACTTATACACTACATGCTATGCCCGTCCCCAGGTTTCACATTAGTGCTAATAGCCAGGGATTTTTCTTTTGATGTTAGAGGTAGCTTACTTTTCCTTATTTGGACGTGCTCGAAGGAACCTGAACCAACTCATACCCATTCTTCGCCAGTCTTCGGTCGCATGGATTGAGTCAGTACTAACCAAGTGTCTGAGGTAATTATATTATCCTACTGCTTCTCTAATTTTGTTGCATACGCTGAGGAAGGCGTTTTTGCCATGATTATTCCTAATTAGTTTAGATTTATTCCTATTTATTTTTATCCCCATGGTCGTGCAGCCAAAGTGTTGTTTGAAACATTTTTTGCAGCGTTTCTGCAGTCGTCACAGTCAGCAAGACTATGTTGTCTGCAAAGCTCAAAGGGTCAAGTTATCCGCGTTCGTCCATAACCCCCTCGGTCCCTGGGTACCCAAATGGGTACCGCAACCATAAAGGCAATAGCTTTCCCCCATTCGAAATTAGAGCGTCAAAAGTCTCCCCGCAAAAAGCAGGCCTTGCTTTCACTAAGCCCGTCTAGGTGGCTCGGTGTGTCCAGGCATCTCTGAAGAGAGAGGCGGCAAAAATGGTTTTCAACGGCACGAGCACTCGAATGCGCCCACAGGGTAAGAAGACCCAGAGTACATAAATGGGTACCATCATATTTCATACCTTTCGTTTGCTTTTTTGGTATTGTAATTTTTTTGCACCTATTTCTATTGATAATGAACCAAATAAAATGTGTTGTAGCATTCTTGAAGCATTGTAGAATTTTGAAAATATTGGTCCTTGCATTCCACGCACACTGAAATCCAGACTACCCAAATGGGTACCATCAAATTGTATTACTTTCGTTTGCTTTTTTGCTATTGTAATTTTTTTGCATTTATTTCCATGAATAATGAACCGAATTAAAGGGTGTTCTAAAAGATGCTTGTATTTGCGCATTCTTGGGATTGAAGAGCTTAATCCTGTGTTTTCAAATCAATCTTTCTAAATACCCCTTCCAGACATCTCCTGCATAGTTTTTTTGCGAGATGCTATCTTCTCTCTCGGATCTAGCATTTATGACTTTGATTTTGGAGGGGTTATTTTTCCCGGCATTCCTTATACACGTGTTGCAGAAGTAGTAAGAAGGTCTCCTCTATTTTCTAGTGTTTGGTGGTTTTAGCATGGCTGCGTTGAGTGCGCATTCAAACGGTTTTTCGTAAAAGGTAAATGCCAGTTAAAAGGTTTTGTGTACTGCGCCGATATTTATATAACTTGATCGACGAAATCGATGTGATCTATTGTAACGAATGCTTTTGTGAACTCAGCCATCTCTCTCGGCTGGTGGGAATCCGCGGTTGCACCTATTTGGCTAACTATAACTTTGGTAAACAGCTAATAATCAACTGACAGTAGACGGATGGGTCTGTAATTCTTGAGGTCCGTGGTATATCTCTTTTTGCGAATAAGAATTATGTTTGCGTTTTCCAGGGCTATTGGCACTTTTTGAGTCTTTGCGAATTCTGGAAATAGTACAGCAAGCTTTTCCAGTACAATAGCTCCTCCATCCTGCAGAAGATCTACGGTTAGGCCGTCATCATCGGGAGCTTTTCCTATTTTGATACCCTTTGATAGCCCTTTACAATGTCGCCTCACATTATTGGCACGCTGATTGATGAGTTGTCTCCATTGGTCTAGTTAAAGGGCAGTTCAACCTAAAATTACACTTTCTAAAATTTGCCAGAATTCTCTTTCGGATAACACGTCGGTGCTGCCGAGATTTTAAGGTATATTCATTTCTGCCGTTAACAGTGTAGCAACGCAATAAACCACTCAATGTTTATCTAGGAATTTTCAGTTATTCAGGGGGAACTTATTTCTAGTGGAACGAAGTCTATCCCTATATGCTTAGAGTAAAACGTTTGTTCAGTTGTTACTTCTTGCACAATTTGAAGCTTCGGCGCATTACAGACAGGTACCATCCTCACCGACCCCCAATTATACAATCAACAGAGCTTCGTGAAATAGATGAAAATGTTTAACTAACTTATCACGACGGTGGCCAATTTATTCTATGATGAGTAGCAAAGCCACCACAAACAACAACAACAAAAAATAAAAGTAGAACCACTCTTTTGTCAAAAATGTAAATATAAAAACATAAAACCGCATCTAACAAAATCACGTTGTATTATTATGAGAACTTACAAGCGCACATTAGCAGAAATAACTAATTGTTAAATTTTAATAGAATTAAAAACTTTTCATTATATTGTAAATTGTTCCAAACAGCTGTTTTATTGTAACGCATGCTCGGCAGCGCCCAAATGCTATCCCATGCTGAATTCTCGAACTATTTCAAGCAGTCTACTTTTGGATATAACTTCGCTGGGGCTGCGCCGAGGGGCACAACAGCGGACAGGACGTAAACAGGGTTTATATCATTCTTTGCAGTATTTCTTTTCAAACACCAGGTCCGCTGCGTGGGTGCGCAACACGCTGTGTTTGAGTTTTTTTCAAGGGTTGCTTAACTTTTCGAGGCATTTTTAAATGCAGAGCATTTCAGTAACTCACGGTGTCCCCCGCGTTCACGTCCGTAGTCCGCACCGAACCCCTTCCTACTATATAAAAAAAAAATACTATCCGGCGCCCGGTTTCGATCCCTCGACCCTGCGGGCGGAACTCAATGTACATGGTGCTCTACCCACTGCGCCACAAAGCCTACACAGAATGGGAGGCTACGAACGCGCCTTATATCCTTGACTCATTCAAACTACGTCAAGAAGCTGCGGATACAACGTATTCAGTACCACCAACTCCCTAAACACTAAACGTTAACGCAATACACCCACCCCCTATGCGACGCATTTACTCGAGTCCCCCTCGCGGGGAGATGGGCCCAATTTTTTTTGACCAGATGGGTATCTTTAATGTGCGCCGAAATCTCGTACACAACGGCGTTTTGCTTTTCGACTCCATCAGAAAAGTGGCCGCCGCCGACGGGAATTTAACCACCGTTCTCATGCTCAGCAGCACAGCGCCTAAGCGAGAAAGACTGACTTCGTTACCTACACTGCTGCTGAAGCGTAGCAGTAGTGGACATTGCTCACCCTTTATGTAAAATTAGGGTAAGGTATCACTGACACGACCGCTTTTTTGTATAAAGAAGAAAATCAGCGGCAGCAGCAAGAAACCGATTCCGTGGGAGTCGAGTGCCAGAAGAGATTAGCCAATAGAGATCTGTCGATGTTTATTTGCTCCATAGTTTTGTACAAGCCGTGCTGCGGCAGCAGTCGAGGAGATTCATTAAAATATTGTCAAATATAATTTATTTCTCTGCTTAGCAAGGTATAATATTACTTTTACAACGATGCTGCTGGTAAATGCTCCTGGATTACCCTAGTGGTTTTAGTCAGTAGAAACTCTGTTGAGTTTTAATTGAATGAAGTATTTTGACGTTCTGTTGAGTTTTTTTTATATTGAAACCTTGTTGACGTTTTATTGACTGTACTCATCAGACATATGAACGTAGAATAAACGAGCAAAATAAACCTACTTGTATTATCATTATAGAATTCCGCAGATACAGTGGGCAGTGCCGAAACACAAACAGCCCTTCAAAGGTATATATTTCAGCCTGATAAGTTTTGTCATTTCGTTCTCAAAACAGATTCAGTAGAATAGGGTCATTAGGTTTTTTGCTGTGTTTTCTCAATACAAATCCTTTGGACTGGCTGATTACGGATCTTAAGAGCCCTTGAGTTTGAATTAAGTTTATATTGAATTAATTAAACCTCAACAGGAACCGAATCGAAACTCAAAATTCATTTTTGTAAAGGCATCCAGGGCAAGAAACTCGTTGTTATTACTAGCCACCAGAGCTGGATCCAAAGCAGTCCCAAATGGTTCGGTCGGTTTTCACTGGCCCCTACGCTTCCAGCATGAGTACGCCTAACAGTTTGGTAATTTCTTCTCTGGAACGTCTGAATTTCACGCCTGGGACCAGAACAAAGTCGTTACACTAGGTATATGCGCTGCCAAAAAAACAATTTAAAACAAAGATATACGACTTCGTAAATTTGATCGCCTGAAACCCGCATGAAATTCGCCGTAAACGAGGATAAATATTTCGAGAAGTATGTTATGTACAACAAAGTAGGCTTCCCTTTCTATGGGCTGATGTAAATAATGTGATGTCATGTAAATATAGATCTGAAAAAGCATCAGTAAGTCCATATTTCCTGAATACATCCTACCATCTAAAAAAGATGGCTAGTCAAGAATGAAAAACTGCTCCTTCTGAACCTCACCAAATGAAACAACTCTGCGAAATTACTATCCCTACCGCAAAATACCCGCGATGTGTGAATAACATCATTGGACGCCTCGTGGAATGCTCGCTAGAGGTAGTGTACGAAGTTCTGCTGTCGTGCGGGAAGCAGTGTATCTGGCAGACCAGCCAATGTCTAAAGACCGACTCAGAGAACTCAGACTAAACGTTAGTATCCGCCGGGATGGTCATTTGTATGGCCACTGCCACTACTGCAGCTGCGTGCCACTGTTCGAGTCATGCGTTGTCGGAGCGAGATATAAAATGCAGACTCTTCGAGATGTTATGCTACCAGAGTCGTTTAACTGAACAGGGTCGACTTCGTTATGTGTGTCGTCGTTACGTTTGACAAATAGGCAGTCGGCATTTCTTAACAAGGCTGCAACGCGTCTGCATTGAGGGAAAGAGTGCAATAAGAGGGTGAATATATACGTATGCATCTTTTAAGTATAAGAAGTAGAGAGTAGTGCTCTGTGGTGTTTCTTCTCTTGTCCTTGTCCGCATGCGCTATGAATGTCAACAGTGCAACACCAACAAGCCCGGGAATCTTTCATCGTGAATGGTAAATTTGTAAATTTGTGAGTTAAACGGGGAATTATAACCCCACAAATAGGAGGTGTAGACACACTATTTCATCCTTTTAGAGCAGATGTATAAAGACATTGGGTGCAAAAGCGATTTGTTTGCAAATGTCCAATGTATCAACTGACTTGATCCTAAGCTACGCCAGGTGACACGAGGCGTAGCCAGCATCAAATGAGAGCACGGAAGTTCTGGCGCCGGTGCTCGCGCTTTCTTCACTTTACACCACTTTGTTCACGTTAAACAATTGTACCAGGAAAGCCGTGTTCCGTATTGGGTCGGAATAGACTGGTGGTTATGTCTTTCCCCTGTCAGTACGCATCTCCCTGTTCGATTACCCTCCTCGAGTTCGAGTGCGAGCGTGAGCCAAACAGTAATAAAAGGAACACACAGATTGTGCGTGGTCAGCTAGAACAAGAGAGACAGAGAGAGAGAGAGAGTAAACTTTATTCAATTTGCCAGCTGTGTAGCTTAGTCGTCGGCTGTGAGCCCTTGGGCTCTGACAGCGTCCTCAGCCAGCTGGACGGCCCAGAGTTGATCTTCCGGGCTGGAGCTGAGCAGCACGGTCTCCCACTGCTCACTGTTAGTGATTGTGCGGCTATTTGTGATCGCCTGCGCACACTGCCTTAGCATGTGCGCCAGGTCCGCTCGTTCCTGACATCTATGACACTGGGGGGGGGGGGGGGGGGGGAGGAGGGGGGGGGGGGATAGCGCCCTGGGTAGCAATTGCTATACACTAGGGGATTTGGGTACGAGAGGGTCTGTAGCAGTAGCCAGACCACCGAATGCCGTTTACTGAGGGATGGGTGCACGGGTGGGAAGCGGGCCCGGCCTAAACGGTAATGACCGATGATATCACTGTACGATAACAGCCTGTCCCTGACTGAAATTGGGACGAGTTCCGCATCGGAAGGGCCCTCAGCTCGGTCGGTAAAGCCTCGAGCGGCTTCGTGCGCAGACTCGTTCCCTGCAAGGCCGGAGTGAGTGGGGGTCCAAATTAAGTTGATCTTGCCTGTCCGGTTTTCGAGGTGTAGACCAGAAGTGAGGATTGCGAACGCCTCCCTTGATATGTGTCCTCGTGAGAAATTTAGAATTGCTGATTTGGAGTCGCTGATGATTGTCTTAATTTTTGTCGAGGCAACCATGGCTAAAGGAAAGGCTGCCTCTTCTCCAACCACCGAGTCTCTCGCTCGGATAGAGCAGGAGGCAGGAGAATTTTTAAAATATTGGTCCTTGCATTCCACACGCACTGAAACCCAGAGTACCCAAATGGGTACCATCAAATTGTATTACTTTCGTTTGCTTTTTTGCTATTGTATTTTTTTTGCGTTTATTTCCATGAATAATGAACCGAATTAAAGGGTGTTAAAAAAGATGCTTGTATTTGTGCATTCTTGGGATTGAAGAGCTTAATCCTGTGTTTTCAAATCAATCTTTCTAAATACCCCTTCCAGACATCTCCTGCATAGTTTTTGCGAGATGCTATCTCCTCTCTCGGATCTAGCATTTATCACTTTTATTTTGGAGGGGTTATTTTTCCCGGCATTCCTTATACACGTGTTGCAGAAGTAGTAAGAAGGTCTCCTCTATTTTCTAGTGTTTGGTGGTTTTAGCATGGCTGCGTTGAGTGCGCATTCAAGCGGTTTTTCGTAGAAGGTAAATGCCAGTTAAAAGGTTTTGTGTATTGCGCCGATATTTACATAACTTGATTGACGGAATGGATGTGATCTATTGTTAAGAATGCTTTCGTGAACTCAGCCATCTCTCTCGGCTGGTGGGAATCCGCGGTTGCACCTATTTGGCTAACTATAACTTTGGTAAACAGCTAATAATCAACGGACAGTAGACGGATCGGTCTGTAATTCTTGAGGTCCGTGGTATATCTCTTTTTGCGAATAAGAATTATGTTTGCGTTTTCCAGGGCTATTGGCACTTTTTGAGTCTTTGCGAATTCCGGAAATAGTACAGCAAGGTTTTCCAGTACAATATCTCCTCCATCCTGCAGAAGATCTACGGTTATGCAGCCATCATCGGGAGCTTTACCTATTTTGATACCCTTTGATAGACCTTTACAATGTCGCCTCACATTATTGGCACGCTGATTGATGAGTTATCTCCATTGCTCTAGTTACAGTGCAGTTCAACTTTAAATTACACTTTTTTAAATTTGCCAGAATTCTTTCTCGGATAACACGTCGGCGCTGCCAAGATTTTAGGGTACATTCATTTCTGCCGTTAACAGTGTAGCAACGCAATAAACCACTCAATGTCTTTCTAGGAAATTTTCAGTTATTCAGGGAGAACTTATTTCTAGTGGAAGAAAATCTATCCCTATATGCTTAGAGTAAAAACGTTTGTTCAGGTGTTACTTCTAAAATTTGAAGCTTGGGCGCATTACACACAAGTACCATATCTTCCCCAAATGCATTTATACAATCAAAGAACTCGGTTCAAACAGCAACCAATGAGTAAATAATGTTGGCTCGACGGTGGCAAATTCATTCTATGATGAGTAGTAGAGCCACCAAAAGCAAAAAAAAATAAATAAAAATCAAACTATTTTTTTTGCCAAGGTTTTAAAATTAAAAACAGAAACGCAGCTAAAAAAATCACATTGTTTTATTATCAGAACTTAAAAAAAGCACATTAGCTGAAATAATTAATGATTATAATTTAAAATAAATAAAAACGTTTTATTTATTTTGTAAGGGTTTTCACAACAGTTGTTTTCCAGAAACGCATGCTCGGCAGCGCCCAAATGTTATCCCATGCTGAATTCTCGAACTATTTCAAGCAGTCTATTTTCGGATATAATTTCGTTGGGGCTGCGCCGACGAACACAACGACGGACAGGACGTAAACAGGGTTTATATCATTCTTTGCAGTATTACTTTTCAAGCACCAGGTTCGCTGCGTAGGTGCGCAACACGCTGTGTTTGCAGTTTTTTTTCAAGGGTTGCTTAACTTTTCGAGGCATTTTTTCAGCCATTTCGATTTCAACATTTTACTTTTTTGGTGCCAGTGGGTAACTCATCCAACTTCAATAAAGCCGAAACAGAGACCCTTACAAACGCCAGCTCCATCTCAAATGCAAAGTATTTTTCTTCTTGCTTACTTTTTTTTAGGATGGAGCCCTTTGGCAGCCGTCACTCGGTTTCGCGGGGTCGGTGTCTGTTTATTCCCGCGTAACCAATTCAGCGAAGGCAGCAGCGAGGGCATATAGAAAACGGAGAGCAGCTTCTGGGGAAGGGTTAGCCGCAGAGTCCAACGCGGGGTTATGGCCTCATTTCTCACCCTGCGTCCCCTCACACTTGTTTCTTGCGTCGCCGCCAAGGAGCGCACTCGTTTTCCTATTTTCCCCAGACGCTGTTCCGTTCGCCGCTTATCCAAACGCGACAAATTTACGAGGGGGGTCAACAACGATTTCCAACAACATGTTCGCTGCCATGGCTAATCCGAAGCACTGACATTTGCGCAGGAGGTTTCAACACCACTGGAAACCACACGCTGGCCGGCTGCGGCGACGTGCTGCGAGATTTCAACAGAATAGCACAGGCCGGTTTGCGTTCCCTGGTCGGGCGATCACCTCCTGACGCGCCGCAGATATGCGCTGTGACTGAAAAGACTGCAACTCGCGCTAAGCCCAAATATCGGATTAGGGATTGTAGTAATAGTGTGTCTTTTAGATGGAAAGCATCTTTTGAGCTCGCCTTCTCCTTCCGTTGTCCGGCGTCCACCTCTCCCCCTCGTACCCTCTCCACGCCAGCTGTAATAACGCCGCTCTCCTCCTCGCCGCTCGGCTCGTCTCGTGCCCGCTAAGGAAGACACCGGCAACACTGTCACTCCTGGAGCCCTAACCAGCTGTGGTAACGCCGCTCTCCTCATCGCCGCTCGGCTCGTCTCGTGCCGGCTCAGGAAGACACCGGCGACATTCTCGCTCCAGGAGCTATCTCAAGGTTGGGGCTATGTCCCTCCCTTGTTGTTGCGCCGTCAACATCCCCACTGCACATGCGCGTCTCTCCTCCATTCTACTCTCCTCCAGGTGTATAAAAGCAGGTGCGCGCGCTGCGCGGCGTTCAGTCTGCTCCGAGACACCGCCTGCGCCGGTTCTGCTCCGGTGTGGGACGTACACGGAACCCCCATGCTTTGCATCCCCACATAGTTCCCTTCGGGATGATGGGGTAATTTTTTCCTCTAGAGCATCCTTGGGCCATCAATTCAAGAAGTATGAAAATGTTTAAAACAATTAGCTTTGCCTGTGTTTCTTTCCATCTTCAAACTTTAAAATTGAACGAGGAATTCTTTTTTCGTGGGGTTATGTTTTGTTGTGAAGAAAATTTTACTAGGCCGTGCAGCTGCCTGGCTCGACCGGTGCACCCATAGTGCTGTCAGCATTTCAAATGCCTTCTCGGAGCCTTATGCATTAGTGGTATAGTGGTCACTGGTTGGTGTTCTCCCGCGAGCCGCTGCATCTAATATAGAAATAATAGTGACAATGGTCTAATAATACCGTTCATATTTATTAGCTATTGCTATATTCTACTTCTAAAGTAGGGGATTACCAATTTTTCTTTTATACAAAACATATACTACTCAAAGGTGCCGCCGGCGGTTTTTAACCTTGGGCCTCCTCTTGTATATCGATGTTATGTAATTGCGCATCATTGTATTTTTGAAATAAACTTTGAAGCATGAAAACATTTGTACGTTTAATAAAAAGTAAGTGAAGGTGAACTTTTGCTGATACTGAAGCGTATCCCATATCCCGCGAGCCATTTCGGATGCCCATTCTGCACAAGAGTCCTTTCTTTTATGAGTCAAATACGCAATCAATTATTGCAACTTTTTGGCTATCTTTAGGAGGCGCTCACTTAGTGATCTCTCGCTATTTTTCCTTCCCATATTTTTCATGTCAGCAAAAGGATAACTTCGGCTCGTACTGAATGCTTCGCATCAGGGAATCATCAATACACAAATTGGCTTTACGCATGGCTTGGAAGCCTCAGTGAGAAATGTCATGACAATGGTGCTATACATTCAAAATAAGTAGGTAACTTTAGAAGCGTGAACTATTATTAGTTTACGGCGCACACGGAAAACATTGCATTATTGTTTCAACATGAACCATACCACCGAATGGATACGAGGTGGTATTCCAGAGGCCCGAGATCCACCTGCTCCCTAGTTTCCAGCTGCTTGGTTTCTGAATGTAGTGATAGTGAAGTATTCGATACACCTCAAACAAAATCGGGAAAATCGCGTGAAGCACGCCTGTCATTATCAGCACGCCGTACTGAGGCCGGTTACGTAGAGAAGGTATACGGTGTGTGCTATCATCCGCATGCAGCATGATATGAAAGCGAGCTGCCATACTGACCCTCTAGCATAAATTAGATAACCGGTACTACTACTTTCAATTCCCCGGCCAGGCTGGTAGCCACGCCCCGCGCGGTGCGGTCTGTTTTTTTTTGGTGTTCTCTTCTTCCACTACGTTATGTTTGCTGTGTGGCTTTACGGTAGCCCCAATGTAGCTCTGTGAAAGCACAAACCGAGCAAACAAAGGCGTTTACTGTAGCGAATGGAACGCGCCCGGCTCCCGACGTCAGATTTAGCTTTTATTCACGGCTTGGTTCAGGGTGCATGGCGGGTGCTTACCAATTCAGCGCGTGAAGGGCGTCTTCATCATTGGCGAGTGCGCTTTAGATGTTGAAGTTGTGTCAGTTGTCATCGACTGTGTTTTGCCGGTGTGTGAAGAAGGCTCCCGTGGGCAAATCTTGTCGTCTTGGCCGCCCCTCCCAGCTCCGACAAGTATGAACGCCAGTTCGTAACGAAACCCCCGCGACTGTGGCACCATTGGCTGACGGTGGCTTTTGTTTTGTGCAAAGTTCTTGTCGCTGCTACAGGGTATCAAATGACGATTTCGTGGCTACGACGCTACGCCCACACAGGTTGGACGCAATGGGTGGGTGTGGCTTCAGCTGCAAACTCGCTCACTAATGGGCTGGGCGTGGTTGACTGACAATACAACTGGGAGGGAACTCCAGCATGGTTTTGCACGAGCGAGTTAAACTCGAGACGCTCGTGGCGGCTGCTGTTGCGGCGTGGTTTATGGTCATTGTCACCATAGTAGGCATATTTTTACCACCATAGGTGCTTCAAAAGAAGGCGCAATTTCGGGATTATTTTTATATCTCGAACAGTGCTGTGCATTGGCTGTGGAGCCATCTGGCAACAGAATCCCTTTTGCGACGACTTCGACGCAGCTTTCGGTCGAAGACCGTCGAGGAGCAAGTGTTGTGTACAGGCTCTGCGGTTTTACACGAAGGGCAGCTTCCACGGAGGCTGGTGGCAACCGCACCATCGATCAACACGTGTCAACAGTCAGCTGGTGTGTGCGCATTTTGATTAGCGGAGGAGTGCTTTCCTGACCTCGCCTTTCATAAGGTGGTTCGCTGGACATGGCTTCCGCAAGTACTACCACGCGTCGAACCGTCTGCAACCGGAGCATGCGCTTCAGTTATCGTCTGCTCGCAAAACAGTTTCAAACGAGGCGTAGTATGACGCATATTTCTTGTGAAAACGTTACTGGAAGGATAGCTTATACGTATATACGTATACAATCAACGGCGCGTGTCTTTTGTTAGAGGCGATCCCTATAAATTTCAACGCGTCTTGTTAAGCGTCACTATCGTATGGAAAGAAGCAGAGAATGGCGAGCAATTAAAGGGGAGACTGTCGAATTATAGTAACCAGGTGGCGCTAGAAGGTGTGTAACCGAGAGGGGGAAAGCGGGAAGGAAGAGAGGGACCATGGGCTGCATAACTTCCTGCATGAGCCAGTATCTTCGCCTCTAGTATAAATAAATGAAATGAGAAAGGGGATGAGGGCATTGAACTCTATAGAAAACGACTGGGCATATCTTAGTCGTCCAAGAGCGGTGAAGAGCAAAAGGACATAAAGCAAACACACCTGAAAAGTGGTCGTCGTTGCTATTCCTTCCTTCGTAACACATGGCCACTTGCCAGATTCGGTGCTTAAAGAGATCGGTGCTTATCCTAAAACCGTGTATTCTTTGCTATGTTTGAAAAATGTTGCAACTTTTAGGACAAACCACATTGAGTAATAGAGTTTGAAGGCATTTATGGAAGCTGAGTGTTTTTTTGACATCCAATAACAACGCCTGCTCTGACCAATAAATAAAAAAGTTGAAGTTGAATAATAAATTGCCTGAATAACACATTGAAATCTCGGTAAAACTATTCTGCACCATACATTTATTGGGCTAATACGTTTTCCTTATTATTCCCGGCCAACGTCAGTTTGGAATAATGCATTTTTATGCTTGAAATAACAACACATGTTCGGCGAAAATTGTATAAAACGACCGGGAAAGTGTAAATTCACCAACAATCCGATAAGTGTTTATTTCTCCGTATACAAGCTTAAACCGCATTCCAACAAGACACAGGCCACACGTTGCAGAAACGTTGATAGAAGCTGTAGCGTCCATTTTGCGGCAAAAGCATCGCTGTCAGGCATGGTCGCTTTCACCAACGAGGATGATAAGAGAGGCGATACATCGGGCCATCTAGCGAAACGTGTTATAATCAAGCAAGAAGGATGCCATGCTGTTACAGTAACTGGTACTCTAGTTAACAGTAAAACACTGCAGCCAGGCGCAATTTCTCTCCCCGTCTTCCCGCAATGCTCCGTGCTTTCCTAGCTGTTCTTTCTTCTTTTCTGCCTTGTTTCTATGTTAGGTGTAGGCGCGGTGGTTTTGAGGCCATTTTTTGTTCCCCTCTGCCTGCCTAGTTCCTGTGCGTTGGTTGTTCCGGGCTTGTGACAATGCCTGGTAACTTCAATGCACTCAGTTTAAATGAAACTTAGAAATTGTATGCAAATTCTAAGGAAAATCGAATATAAAGTGCGTGGACTCCGCACGTGAGTTCAGTTTACCATTGTGAAAGTATGAGTGTATTGTCGCTAAGCAAAAAAAAAAAAAAAGAAACTTCGAAAGAAGCTGGAAGTTTTCGCCCAAGTGTAAAAGAAACGCGAGTTGCAAAGCATGAGCAAAGAGAAAAAATTCTGCTTACATAGTTCAAGAAACTTAGACCGGCACGAGAGGACGCTGACGGGTCAGTCTTATGCAAAAAAGTTGACAAAATCACGCTATCTTTATACATTAAAGACCTACAAGGGTCAGTCGGCTAGCTTCACCGATTCAAGACATAACAGATTGTGTTACAGAACAGCGTCCGGCAATGCAAAAAAAAAAAAATCACCACATTCCCGTAGGGGAACCCTGAGTAGTATGCGAAGCAGCCATGTGGTCGACTCAAGTTCCCATTAGTTTTCAGTCTGATCACGGCATTGAGAGAGGAGAATGAGGTCAGAGGAGCCACGCGCCCGTCATTTATACCGCGTAGCTACAGCGGCGCCCCCAGCGGAGTATGCAGCGGCCACCGTCGCGTCTCTAACCCTAAGCTGCTTCGCATTATCGCGCGATCAGCCGCAGGTGTTGCCACTCGTTGCGCAATCCTGGTGAGGAGAGGAGCTTCGGAGAGGAAAGGAAGAATGCCGCAGAAGAGAGGAGCGTCGGAGAGGAGAGGAGGAATGCCTGGCATACTAATCAGGGTTTCCCTATGGGAAGATGACGACGGTGGTTGAACGCGTTGCTATTTCATGATAGATTGTTTGGTTGGCCAATCCCTAAGGGCATCCTGCCACAATCATCATCAGCGGTGCCTGGCCAGGCATGCGCAGTGGGGGTGTAGTACTCAGGTTTCCCCTACGGGAACATGACGACGGTGGTTGAACACGAAGCTATCTCGTTATGGATTCTTTGGTTGGCCAATCCCTCGGGGTATCCTGCCACAGTCCTTATCAGCGGTGCCTGGCCAGCCACGCACAATCGGGGTGTGGACGCCCAGCCGGTGCGCATCTGAAAGGCCGGCCGCATCGTTTTTTACCTTTTAGAAAAATGTACTCCTGGACGACAAAAAGAAGAAAGTGCAGCTAAAAGTGACAGCTAATTCTATGTTGCGAAAGGAAACTGAGTTGTCGACGGAGTATACATATCCAACTCCGTTTCTGGCCTCGTTAGATAACGCGATTTTCGCATAATACGTTTTCTTTTCCGGTTCCCTTGAATAACGTATCAACAAGATTGCACTGTATATACTCTAAACTCAATTACACAGAGTTGAGGGGCACGACGAATTGTTTTTTTAACCTTTGAATGTTGGTCAACCGAGTTCGGCATTCCTTTGTCACTTCATTAGGTACATTCGTCTAATATTGTAGCGGCCTCCAGCATGCTTGTGCGGCGTCGTACTAAAGTAGTGTAGAAGCTCCGTAAATAATATGTCGGCCCGCACCTACGAAAAGAGGACACGACAAGTGTTACTTGAATACGAACGGTCCCCAGGGTACAACAAATTTATTTGCTACGTAAGTTGGGAACGCCTGCTTACTAGCTTCTAAACAACAGTTCAAGGATAGGGGAAATATTTTATTTAATTATTTTTGTTTACTTATTTCTTGATACTGTAACCCTGACTTGAGGGTCATTACAGGGAGGAGTCCGTGTCCATGGACAGAGCAAGCATCAGCATATCACGGGACCAGAAAGCGGACACACCATACTGACGGAGCTGCCTTCGAATGTAGAGATATGTTACTACCTTTGCCGCAGTTCCATCGTTTCAAGGGAGGCGTCAAATCGCAGCCGGCCTCAGCACCTGGTTTCACAAACGTTCTGGTTAGAAGATTTCTGGAGCCGCCACGGTGGCTCAATGGCTCAGGCATTGCACTGCTGAGTACGAGGTAGCGGGTTCGATTCTCGGCCGCGGCGTCCGCTTTTCTGATGGAGACGAAAGGCAAAAACGCTCATGTGTACGAGATTTCGGCACACGTAAAATATCTCGAGGTGGTCAAAAGTAATCCGGAGCACTCTACTACAGCGCGCCTCATCACCTGCGTTGCGTCGGCGAGTAAAACCCTACAACCAGAAGGTTTCTTGATGGGTCGCGTACCTCCAGTAAACGTGTGTACGCGTGGTAGAATTGGTTATGCAGCTACTGGAGGGTCACTTAAAGAAGGGATTGAAATATCGGTGACGAAAAGCCCATACGTGAGTGCTACAAAGGGGCGAAAGGCAGAAATTTCAAGTGCTAAACCGAGAAACTGTGACAACTGAGATGAATAGAGCGCTAGGCACGTTTGGCGGAACGTTTTGCGGGCGTTGCACAGGACCGGGATAATTGGAGAATAATGGGAGAGGCCTTAGCCCTGCAGTGGGCATAGATAGGCTGGTGATGATGATGATGGCTGTGGACGTAAGAAAGCCGCCTCTTGGAGGACTTCCAAACTTAGGGCAACTGTTTTTCGCAATGAAGCGAGCCTGATATTCTTCATAAAGAGGAACAAGGTGTGCACGCATTACTATTACTAACGAATCCCCCTGCCTAGACGCTTTTAATGCCTAGGAGTTGGACTTCAACGTTCTAAGCACACATCTTGTGTGGTTCAGGATAACGGTTGTAGAAAAATGTCTATATTTTGGCAGTTGCAAATTTCCGTGCGACAGGAAAACAGGTGCGGTGCTCTGAGAAAGGGGCGATGAAGTGCACGCTTTGAAAGGAAGAGCGCAACATCCGTTGGCCACGCCGCCCAATACATTTCAATAAATGAAATGTATTGGGCGGCGTGGCCGTGGTGCTCCAGATAAAGGGCAGCAAGCCAAAGTATCTTCGAAGAGTGCTGTCGTGGAGACTGCTGTAGTGGTGACTCGTCGGAACCCGAAGTTGAAATGCAATGTTCAACAGGAGGTAAACAGAGGTTCCAAATACTCTCTTTGACCATTCTCCTACAATGGTCAGAAGTAAAAATTTCATGCACCTTGAATGTTTAAAAAATCAGCGCAATTCCTCACATTCTCCTCGCATATTCCCGTCAACTCATTTGATGTTATATTTTGTACTTACAATAGCCTCTGAAGCTAACTGTTTGCTTCACGTTTTAAAGCTATATTTGAGTTAACAATTTTTTCCAAATATATGTCATCATAGCTATGTTTCGCGATCGAAATATTTTCAAACAGTGTGAACAAAAATCGCACAGCTTGGACGAGGGGGGGGGGGGGGGGAAGGCTGGAAGAACGGAAGAGCTTGCGTCCCCTCTCCATTTCGGAGACCTTGCTGTTGCATCAACGTCGTCAGCAGCAGCCCACTAGGTCCAGTGCAGGAGGAAAGCCCCTCCCATGGAGCTCCATGCGGGGAAATGCAGCATTACTGAACGAGTGTGTCTCATTGTGGGTGCACCCATGGGTTTCTGAAAACGGATTCTGTTTGGTGTCAATAACCCTTATCGGGACCTGCAGCCGCTGTAAAATTGTTGGACGTGTTGGTGAAGAGCGGAGAGTACTTCCAGTTTTACGGGGCACCGTATGGGAAGAATCATGGCAATAAGTTTTCCAGTCAGAACACATTAAAGTGATTGATCTTCTCACAAGGTAAGCCCACGGTTATTGCTGTCGTGTATAGGCTCTTAGCATGCCTGCCCGCGCTAGACGCCATCCTCTCGCGCGTCGCACCTAGGGTGGCCACAGTTACCGGAGCCGATAGGGCTCCTGCACTGCCCAGGGGGCGCTGAAAAACCGACTTCCGGGCAGTACTTCCGGTTAGTAGAAATCTGTGAAGGTCCCATAGGATCTTGTTTTGACAGAAGCAAAATGAGCCCGATGCTGGAGATTGTTTTGCTACACGGTCTCCAGCCAATCCTCGGCGCGTGCGATCTCGTACGGTGATCAACTTTGCATTAGGGAAAAAAGCTATGCAGCGCGAAATACGTTTACAGCGTCGACGAAAGTGCTGGGACGGTGAAGGCGCTCTGCCATTCGCAGAGTCACCAATCGATGGTTGTATGAAGGGAAATTTGAAGTGATAGCTGCTTGTTTATACTAATACACTAAGTGACAAGGCCTTTTCAACAACAGCCGATCAAACAAGAGGAGTACCTCAAACAGCGATGATCGCGCGTAACAATCAACGCGTCTCGCAGACCGCAGGCTCGTCCGCTCCGGTTAGCCGTACTTTTCCGCACCTGTGAACACATGCGTGCATTTTGAATAAACACTGCTGATTTGCGTCATCGTTACGAATACATATTGCAGCGCTAGCTCGCCGTTTTTTCCGTGGCTCAGTCACAAAATGCAGCAAGCGTCATAAGCGTCAACTGTGTTTGTGATTCTGAAAGTCGCGGCCGTAAAACAAAGTGCTCGGGCGAACGGAGTGGCTGTTGCGTTTTCTTGATGCTCTCACCATATATAATTACACTCTTGAAGGTTTGAACGTTTATTGAAAAATATGGTTGGTACATTGAAATACAATAACAGATCCATACAGAAGGAGGTTCCACAGTGAAACACTGTCGGGGGGACCTCCTGTAACAACGTTACATGGTACAAAATTCGTAGAGGTGTAACAGCAATCGATTGTTGTAATAATGTAGAAATTACAGAAGCAAAAGCGAAAACTTGGCACAGAAAAAAAAGCGTGGTACCGGTGAGGTTGTGTTAGTTTTTCAGGCTCCGTGAATAATTAACTAATAAATACAACACACTGATGCGTTAAATGCTGAGATCCGAACAGCTCTCACAGGAAAAGGTTCTTAATATACACTGAAAAAAACTTGAGGAACGCGATAATTTAATTTGAACCGGTATTGTATTCCAGAATGTAATGCCTCCAAACAGAACTGTGTGTTTGCCGTAATTGGTGGGTGCTTTTGGGAGGATAAGGCTATGATGTCCAGAAAATCTGGTAATGTTAGAGTTTGTGAGGTGTTCATTGGAAAAGCCATCAATGACCGTGACATGAGAGCACAGGCGATAGATCAATATTCCTAACTTGAGTAGCACTAAGTGTCTGAGTGGATTTTTAAACTGTTGCAAAGGGAATATGTGGTTTCCCTGTACGTGCTGAAGCTGATTATGCGAATAGCTTGCGATTGTAATTGTTCAATGACGGAAACATGGGCTTGGTAAGTGTTCTCCATGATGAAATACAATATCAAATGTGGCTGTGAACGAAGGCAAAGTAAAGAAAACGAAGTGTGAACAGGGAAATTAAAACGTGATCGCAACAAGACACGGATACCAAACCATATCTTCTTAGTGAGTGATTTAGCATGCAGATTAAGTTTTAAATTGGGGTCTAAAGTAATTTCCAGAAATAAAGCAGATCTTGATGCGTCTAAGCTGTTGTTGCGAAGAAAAACGGACGGAGTTGGATGAAGCTGCCTTTGATGTGAATGAAACACTGTAAAGCTGGTTTTTGCGGGGTTTATACGAAGCTGGTTTTTTTTTCCACCAGACGCAAGTATTTCTTAAATCACTGTTGAGTCGTTCCGTTACATTGGTCAAGTTTTCGTCCCCAACAAATAGTGTGGTGTCATCCGCATAGAGGATGCAATTAGAGTTTTTGAAGCAACTAAGTTAAATCATTAATGTACAAAAGGAAAAGGAGAGGACCTAACAGGGACCCTGTGGTACACCTGTGGTAAAAGTAGCTGGTTGTGATAAGGAATCTTTATTTGTGCAACGTGAATCCGGTTAGCCCAATTACTGCGTAAAAGATTTAGGACGGGCCCACAAATTCCGAGTGATTCCAATTTACGAAAAAGTCTACTATGATTAATCATGTCAAATTCCTTTGTGAAATCAATGGACAAGGTCCCTGCCCAGTATTCCTTGTCAATAAATGTTTTCAGGGAATCAGTATATTATATCAGAGCCAATTCCGCATAGTAGTGAGGACCAAAACCGAATTGTTTGGATGTGAGCAAGTTAAATTTGTAAAGGTAGCTGATTAGGCAGTTAACAATAAGTTTTTCGACGAGTTTGCTAAAAAAACGGCCATACAGTGATTGGGTGATAATTAGATAACATATTGTCACGAAGCCAAAGACGACGCGGTTGTCTTGAAGGAAAACACGTTTATAGGAGCGAATTGGTGCTCCCCTAACAGCTCAAAGAATAGACAGGCGGCGAAGCAGCAGTCAACAAAGTGACGTGTGCGGGCGAGCGGTGGCGATTCGGATACCGCGGTGTCTGCTCTGCAGGCTTTTATCCTTCCGCGCGAGTGTTTGTCGAACCGTCGATTTACATCTAGAACATTGTAGATCAAAGAAGAATATTCGAGGCTAGTGACGTTAGAATCAGATAATGACGTTAGAATGAGATAGTGACGTTAGAATGAGAATGAGTGACATCAGAATGAGATAACCCGTGCGGCATACAAATAAAGAATGGAACACGCGCTTTGCTTGGGACACAGATAACACAGCTGGGCGTGGCCGGGCAGTAAAAACAAAACATAAAAAAAACCCAATGCCTAGTTCGCGGCATTACTCCCCCTCTAAGAGTGAACCGCCCCGATGCTAAAATAAGACGGCAGTCCACACAAACAACAACATAAAAGTTCGTCATCTTGCCCAGTAAGGTTTTAGGCGAACCACATGGACGACTCCGGGTCGCGTGCGTCGTCGTGATGTGCCGGAATCACCATCGGGTATCACTTCGTAGGTAAGTTGGCCAACACGTGGTAGAATCCGGTAGGGTCCGAAATACCGTCGCAGAAGCTTCTCTCTGAGCCCGCGTCTTCAGATGGGGGTCCATACCAAACCCACACGCGATCCCCTGGGTGGTACTCGGCGTCTCGGTGTCCGAGGTTGTAGCGGCCGGCATCCACCAGCTGCTGGTCCGTTGTACGAACTCGAGCGAGCTGGCGAGCCTCCTCCGCACGCTGAAGGTATCCTTAGACGTCGGCGTTGATGTCGTCGTCTTCTACATGCGGAAGCATGGCGTCAAGCATCGTTGTCGGCCGACTTCCGTAGACAAGGTCGAACGGTGTCATCTGCGTAGTTTCTGGAATAGCCGTGTTGTACGCAAACGCGACATATGGGTGCACTTCGTCCCAGGTATCATGTTCAAGGTCGACGTACATAGACACCATATCTGAAATCGTCTTTTTCAAACGTTCCGTTAGTCCTTTCATTTGGGGGTGGCACGCCATCGTTCTTCGGTGATCCTTGTTGCTGTAACGTAAGATTCCTGCATCAGCTCCGTAGTAAAGGCCGTCCCACGGTCCGTGATTAGGACTTCTGGGGCGCCGTGTCGCAGCACAACGTGGTTTATAAAGAACTTCGCGACTTCTTGTGCAGTCCCCCTAGCAAGAGCGGCGGTCTCTGCGTAGCGCGTCATGTAGTCTGTCGCTACGACAATCCGCTTGTCGGATCGTGACGTAAGAAACGGCCCCAGAAGGTCCATTCCATTCTTCTGGAAGGGAATTGATGGGATGGCGATCGGCTGCAGAAGTCAGGTGGGTCTGGTAGGCCGCGTTTTTCGTCGCTGGCAGTCACGGCAGCTCCGGACGCAATGGGTAGCGGTGGATGTAAGGCGGGGCCAGTAGTACTTCGCCTTGATTTTTCCAATTTTGCGAGCTGTGCCGAGATGTCCGGAAGACGGGTCGTCGTGGCACGCTTCCAAACTTTCGTCACGAAGATCTGTCGGGATGACAAGAAGATAATTCGTTCTCGTTCCGTGGCTGAAATTCTTCACGAGGACGGAGTTTTTCAGGCTGAATGCAGGTAAGCTGCGTTTGAAAGCCCTGGGCACGGCGACGTTGCATCCTTGGAGGTATTCGATCAGGACGTGTAGATCAGGGTCGGCACACAGCTGGGCGGCCAGGTCACTCTCAGTCACGACTTCAAAGAACGCGCTGTCTTCATAGGAGTCTTGTGGTGGTGGGTCGACGGGGGCCCGGGACAGGCAGTCGGCGTCGGAGTGTTTCCTGCCGGATTTATAGACCATTGTAACGTCGAACTCTTGCAGGCGCAAACTCCACGGCCCAAGACGCCCAGAGGGGTCCTTCAAATTTGCGAGCCAACACAGCGCGTGGTGGTCTGTCACAACCTTGAATGGTCTACCATAGACGTATAGGCGAAATTTTGAAATAGCCTATATAACAGCGAGGCAGTCCTTTCTCAGAGGCTGAGTATTGTCTCCTCCTTCGACAGGCCATGGCTTGCATAGGCGATTACGTTCTCGCAATCGCTTCGCTTTTGGACGAGGACGGCCCCCAAGCCGACATAACTGGCGTCCGTATGCGTTTCTGTTTCGGCGTTTTCGTCGAAATAAGCGAGCATGGGCGGGTTTTGGAGCTGTTGTTGCAGCTCACAGAATGGTTTTTAATTGGACGTTTTCCCAGCTGAATTCTTCCTTTTTAAACGAAGGAACAATTTTTTCCCGTTTTAGCTGGGTGGGGAAAATACCACTCTCAAATATTTTGTTTACGATGTTAGCGAGTACTTAGCTCACGGGATAAGAGTTTAATTTAGGATGGCATGATTGCGTCCAGCCCATCTCCGGTGTTTTTCAAGCTACACAGTACGAGGTAAACGTCATCTGGTGATATTGGGCGAAAAAAGAAACTATGAGGGCCGCGGTGTAGGTGAACTTCATCAGTGTCCTGAACCGGAATTCCCGTAGAGAAAAAGCTTGAAACGCATTTGCAATATTGTCGGGAGTAGTCAAGTTCTGAGAACCATCAGTAATTTCGTTGATTCCAGGTTCTGGGTTAGCCAAGTTTCGAAATTCTTTAATTAGTTTCGAATTCTTATAAGAATAATTTTTACCCTTTTTCAGGATTAAATTATGGTAGTAGGTTAGTTTGGCCTCTTTTAACAACTTAGTGTGCGAGAGTATTTTTAGGCGGTCTTGAAGAGCTAGGCTAAATGGCTGGCGTTTCACTTTTTTATGCATGTTATCTCGTTTACGTGTGGACTGCAATAAGCTGCCTGTAATCCAGACATTTCTTGGGGCATTGCAACGCTTCAGGTCTCTGATCTTGATGTGCATGAGGAAATAGCTGTATTTAGTTTATCAGAAAACATGTCATATGCCTTTCCAACATATGTTTCCTGCATTATATCCTCCCAATCAGTAGTAAAAATGGTTTGAATAAACTTAGCCGAGGTAAATGAAGCTGCATGAAGAATACTACGTTTTGTAGGGTTCTGAGTTTCGGAAAGTAAAAGGACAGGATAGTGATCCATAATGTTGAAATCGAAAACCCCAGCAATCTGAGATGAGATGAGATTTGATAGGACGTGATCAATGAGGGCACAGGGGTCAAGTGGTATTCATTTGTGGGCGAGGTAATCAAGGAATCCAGACCATGACCATGAAAGTAGCTTACGTAATCTGAGCACGAGGCATCATTTATGTCGCTGATATTGATGTCTATGCCCCCAAAGTTAATGACTTTTTTGTTTTCTCGATCAAGACGATGGCGTATGTTGTAGAGTTCGGCACAGAATTCCTAATGAGATGAGGACGGCGATCGGTAAATTCAGGTGACGACAGTGTTTTTATGAGCAGAAAACGAGGTACGGTCAAATTCTACCTTGACAGAGTCTACTTTATCTGTACGGAAAGAAACATCGACGCGGCGCTTGTAGGGCATTGCGTGGGAGATAAACGTGGCTGAACCATTGTGGCGATCATTCGGTCTCTGGTGTAATTCACAACTACAGCTTGGTAGTGAAAACAGGGTGTCATCGCATGACGACAACCAAATTTCAGAAAGACAGATAATATAAAAAGAATGGATCAAGAGTGATTGGAAATAGGTTATGTCAAAATATGGTTTGGATAAGCTGCAAATATTGAAATAAATTATGGTACTGTGGCACGGCGGCTGTGCACTGAGTAATTTTTTAAACTGATCAACGGAGTATCTCATGACCGGATTGGTCAATCCTAGCGTTCACTAGTTGATATACGCGAGATCGGAGGTGCACGAGATACGATACACAGTGCTGTCAATTGTTTCGCGGGCAATGCGGCAGTTGTCGACCCAGAGAAACTTCCGTTGTTTTTCTAATTAAAGCAAAGCTTTATATCTCTACCCCCAAGTGGTCTTTCGTGACGGTTTGTGTCAACAGGAAACTCCCGCGAACAAATAAAAGAATTTTCTGGCACCGCCAGGAATCGAACCTGGAACTAATAGCGTAGCAAAGCGAGAGCCCGTCGTGTTACCCATTTAGCTGCGACCCCACGCGGAGACGGGGAAGACGGGTGGTGGACTCACCAAGCACATCCACTGCTTTTTCCACTGCATTCTCGCTGAATCCCACGGGATAGCGTCGCGGGACCTCACGCACCGCTGTTCGCTCCGTCCACGGCACGTCTATGGGCCTTGTGCGCGCCTTGCGCGTGCCCTAGCAGTTACAAAAAATAAAGGAAGCTCACATCAACACATGACATCTCAATTCTAGTACGCGAATGTCCTAAAGCCTGTGGCCTCCAGTGTTCACGCAAAAAATCACAGCTCCTTGTCATCCGCCCTCACGCCAAACGGTACATCAAGGAACTCATTCAAATACTCCTTGATGGTCAGGCCATCACTCCAAGCCCCAGCATCAAGATCCTGGGGCTACATCTCCAGGGAACAACCAAGAGTGACGTATTGTTGCGGCGCCTCAAACACAGCATCAATCAAATCCTACACATGATTAGGCGAGTTGCTACCAAGAGGCGAGGCATCAAGGAATCCGATACCTTTCGAAGAATTCAAGCTTTTGTCCTCTCGAGAATCGCTCACGTCAACCCCCTGTCTTCTTGTCAGAACGTAGGGCATAAAGATACTTTATATAATGATTAGAAAGCTGGTTGAGCAGGCAATTGGTCTTCCCCTGGGTGCGTGCTGCTGAATGCTGCTTAGCAAGGTGCTCCAAAACACGGTTGAAGAGCTGATAGAGGGCCATATTCTAACCAGAAGCTCCGAATGAGGAGAACTGCGGTGGGTCACCGCATCGTTCACCAGATTGGCTGGGAAGCACAGAATGTCACTCCGCTTGATGTACGCCCGCACTCTTGGCGACAAGAACTAAAGATGCTCCCTTTGCTCAGAAATATGAACCCCTCACACGACGACGGTCGCTGACAAGCACGGCTCAAGCTCTCAACAGCACCATCTGTGGGGTCTTGTAGTTATCTACACTCACGCCTCCCAATATCGAGGGCAGTAGTAGGCCATCATTGTGGCTACCTCCAGAACCAACCTCCTTGCGTGTGCCTCACTCAAGACGCAAGATATGATGGCAGCACAAGAGGCAGCGATCGCCTTGGATCTCACTCAACCAGAGGTTCGGAAGGTAGTAACCAATTTCCAACAAGCCTACCGGAATTAACAGTCGGGTTGGGTGTTTGGAGGTGCACTGCGTGTGTTAAAAACCCACTCTTCAAACGGTCCCATTCAGCTCATCCGGACTCCCGCTCACGCTTCAATGGAGGGCAACGAATGCGCCCACTAACAAGCCTGCGCTTTTACCATCCCGTGGTTTGGACTTCCACGACGACAGTCACCCGCTTGTCTTGTTCACGGACATAACCCAGCATTATCTCCCTCAGAGAGAGACCCTACCTTTGCTTTACCCTGACCGTTCCAGAAAAAAACAAACTACCTTACGGAACATACAATCCGGCTCGTTCCCGCACACGACGCGTCTTCACTTATTGCACCTGATTCGCTACGACGCTGAATGTAATTATTGCTGAGAAGTAGAACCACTCCACCACATAATCGGGGTGTGCGACTTTTACCTTGAGCGCCCTCCTCTCTTTACGTCAACTACCCAACGAGAGAAATGGGAGATGCTGCTGTCCCGCCCCTGTCTGCCTACCCAGATTCAGTTGGCGGACAGAGCACAGGCGGCGCGGACTGCATATATGGGCTCTAGTGAAGAAAGAACCACTCTCCTGGCCACACTCTGGGCCGTTCAGAAATCTGAATAGAAAGTACTTCCTCCTCTTTCTCCTCCTCCTGCATCTCCACCGCCTCCTCGTCCTTCTTCTTCTTCTCTCGTCCCCCTTCTTCTCGTCCTCCGCCACCGTCTCCGCCGCCGATCTCGTACCTCAGTCCGCGCCATCAGAGATGCAGTGAGATCGTCTAACACCAACACCATCTAGAAAAGGTCAACAGCGACAGGAGTGGGACAAAGAACCAGTGTTCACTTTCTTGGTTGTACAAGACAATTACATATTTTAAAGCACTCACAAGACTAACCGGAGACGAAAACATGGTGTGAACACATTTATTTCCAATGAAAGCACGTGGAACACATATACAGAAACAAGAGCGGCGAATGTGGATACTAGGAATACATTATCAAGAGTACATTAAAGAAAAGAAGAGCATAAGCATATGTACCTCTATTGCTGAGCATAAAGGCAAATTTGCGCACTTTGATCAGAATACACCTATGTATGGAAGCGTTCACAGTAGTATACAATGGACAAAATAAAATTATTTATCGTACCCATTTTGAACGAGCTAGGAAAATGGCAGGCATGCACCTGCAAGAGCATATTTCACTTAAGTGTAAGAACCTTCCTGTGCTTGACATTTAACTTCGCTTTTGTCAAGGCGTCGTTTTTAGTGCTTGCATAATTTTTAACAGTGTATTCACAGCAGGCCGTAACATACTTTTGAGGACAACATCAGGAGAGTGGCCGCTAGTGCATGTTTCGAGGCCTTCACTATCAGACAACAAAACCATCATAATGCTCAGCAGTGACAATCTTTGGTTATTCTCTTTGTGGAAAACAAGCAGGTACTCGTCACTTGTACAATGCTCCAACACAACTTTCGTACACACTACAGCGTGTACCACAAAAGGTTGCGGGAATTTCAAGCCTCCGTAGTTCACTTCGTCTATGAGCACATTTTCGCTCTGGTCAAGTACTCTTTCTGCAACAAGATAGCAAGCTGGGCGATTTGGCATTGGTACATAGTGATAGAAAATAGCCAGCACAAGAAAGACGAGGAAGAGGAAGGACGAGCCTAGCTGTGTCTGTTACCGTCCCCGTCCTTGTCTTTCTTGCGCTGGCTATTTTCTACCGCCATGTACTCTGTCTGCAACAGTCAGCCGCGTGTAACAATCCCATGGCTGACGCTTTAAGGCAGCATGAGCACAACAGCCAGCTATACAGGGTGATCAAAGTTAAGTCAGCAGTTTTTTAAAAAAATAGGCGCTTAGATTTACGCGAAGATAACCTCTACAGTGAGTTTATGCGCCCAGGGGGACACATAATTAGCAGGTTATAATTGATGTATATGGCTTAATTAATTAAAATTGATCAATTAACTTTTTAGTGGCTGCAGAAACCAGGCATGTTTGTATCGAAAAGTTAGACGCAGTTGTGTTTCTACGTTTTTTCAATTGACAGAATTCTTCTAGCGCATCCGTAGTCCGAGATATAAAATGGCAAAGTTTAACTGTCGTTCGCATGATTACGCATGCTAGAAGTCAAGACCGGTGCATAGCTCCTTCCTTTCGTTCTGTGTTTCGATAGCGGTTACGAGTACTTCAGATTGCGATAACCAAGAATGAATGGGTGCCAGTTATCACTTTTTCCTGTGCCTCCACCCCTTTGTCGAACTAAACATCGTTACACAGCAGGCGCGTCACAGAAGGCAGAAGCTTTGCGCCGGTGCAGACTGTCTTGCATGCGTAATCATGTAAAAGGCAATTAAATTTCGCCGTTTGATATCTCGGTCTACGGATGCGCTAGAAGAATTCTGCCAATTGAAACTGCGTAGAAACAATTAAGATTGCGTCTAACTTTTCAATACAAAAATGCTTGGTTACTGTAGCCACTAAAAAGTTAATTCAACAATTTTAGTTAATTACGCCTCCAAAATCAGTAATTACCTCCTATTTATGAGCCCCCCTGGGCTCATAACCTCATCGTATTCGCGTAAACCTAAGTGTTATTTTTAAAAAAAAACCTGTCGACTTACCTTTGATCAACCTTTATATGAAACTGCTGGCATATCTGTGCGAGGCTTCTTTAGCTCGCTGTCTAGCACTGGTATGTTGTACGTGGCCAGTAGCATCTCAGGGTTGGGCTCTTTCTCACCTTCTTTTGAAGCCTCAACCTCACAAGAGCATCTATAGGTTTCCGGAAATGAATTAGTATTTTGAGACCCTCACGAATTTAAAATAATGATTTAGCCATGGCCAATCCTGCCTTGTGGATACGTGCGAAAAACGTTCAAGGCATCAGCATCATCCTCCTCAAGTTTGCTTCTGCTCCGGTCCCGCAACTGCGAGCGCTCGTGCGCGTGGTCAAGCGCGAGCTGCGCGATCGTCAGTGACCCCGCTGACGAAGGCCGAGGAAGCCGTGCACCCCAGAGCTCTTCCGAGGTCGGCCGCACCTCGTCGCTTCTTCGCCCCTTTTCCGTTAGCACCTAGCACACCGAAGCTGCAGGGGCGCTGAAGAGCTCAGGGGGCCCACCACATTCACCGCCCGCCTAGGCCACGGTGGTCCCGAAGGTAGCCAGCACCGGGTGCTCCGCGCCATGCTCGCCACCCGAGCACGTTCGGCCAACCCGACACAGGCCGACACCCGGGTGGCGCGAATCCACGACGGGACCCACGCTCGCAGGCGTCGATGTGAGTACAACGCGAACTATTGGCGTTTCGATGCAAGACAAACTTCTGGGGGGCTAGTCGATTCATTGGCTTCGTAGCTGTAGCTTTGGAGTTGCTGAACGGAGCTATACCTTTGGAGTTGCCGAGGCAGTGTTATTTTACTGACAACTTACAAAAATAAACTCTCGTGCATGCGAGGTTTGCGCGAGATGGCGCTGCGTACGCTACGTGCGTGACGATGTGTAAACTTCGCGACGGCCGCTCTTTATGGAGACGAAACAGCGGTTCGGAACGGTGCATGCATCGCACCTCGCACGTACGATCAACCCCGTCCTGTACTTTCCTTCTTTCAGCATTTGCATGTGGTGTTCAGATGGTGCGAAATGTCGGCGCCATTCGGTGCGGTGGCAATAAGGCACTAGGCAACCATGTCAGCCGCTGCCCCAATTACTTCTCCCTGTTCTTTCGGGACTCTAATTACTTCATTATTTTTCAAAAGCGAGCACATATTTCTGGAAGTGATGAAGGTTTTGTATATTTAGGCTCGCTGCAGGTTCTCGACACTGCCTATATCGAGGTATAACAGAGAAGATTCTGTAGTGCTTAGGAAACGGAAAAACGTTAAATCAAGTAGCGGGTGAGGTACGTACAACTGCGGGTTTGATAGCTGCTGGAAACAGTTTTACGACCTTTCTATGGGGGGGCTACCTCATCGGGAACATAGCTATTGTTTTTGAATAAGCTGACGACGCAGTGTAGGGAGAATCATTTCTATACTACTGAATAGTTTAAAACTCATCAGAAGTGATCCCCAGAAAAAAAAAATATTTGCGTTTTGCGTTTTACCCTTTTACAGACTAACTGCATTCTGAGTTCTTCCTCCACTCCATTTGCTTTCTCCATTCGGCTGAAGGCAGGATTCCGCAATGATTTCCGCGAGAGTTTGTCTTATGTCTCTCTCCCGTTGTTTACGGGAAATTATTGCTGTATGTTTCTAAGTTCAGCGTTTCGTACGTCATACGTACAGCAGAATGTTCGTTTCTTCCCTATTCATACTGAGTTTCGCGTGCTTCACGCGGTTCCTGGTTGTAGAATCCCTGTTCGGTAAGCGCTTGTAGAGTAATAAAACAAAACATGGACATCAGTCTCGATTATTAAAGTACGCACCGGACAGGTTTCGGAATAAGCAACTTGCCGCGCGTAGGTATCGTAAAACGGAATGGCATGATGTTCAAACGTTCCCTGTGTTGCACTTTGACTTGGAGATCCCGGTAATATGTACCGCACGTCAGAATGATACATAGGTAAAAAGATACTCTGTGAAGATCAATGAGCCCTACAAAGTTGCGTTGAGGAATGACTTGGAGGCTGTATTCGGTTACAGATATTCGTGTATTTTGCTTCTACATTCACCTGATTAGCCCTTGACGAAGCACAGCTTTTACACTCTACTCACTGCAATGTAGTTACTCAGCCCCGCGTTGGATACGCGGCTAAGCCGTTGTGCTGCTGAGCCTGAGGACGCGGGTTCGATTCCCGGCCGTGGTGGCGGCTTTTCTGGTGGAGCCGAAAAGCGAAAACGCCCGCGTGTCGCCATTTCGGCGCCCGTTAAACCTACTCAAGTGGCCGAAATTATTCAGGAGCCCTGCGCTACGGCACACTTCATAGCGCAGGTGCAGCCTTTCGTACAGTGAGTTTCGTGTGTGTCACGTCGTTCCTGACTCTCGAAACACCCTCCGGCTTAGCGCATGTCAAAAATAAGACAAAATCTTGGCACATAAGGGTCCATTAGGAAAAGACGTGCCGAACAGGTTTTAGGTGCAGCTTTACTGGGTAAAACTTCAGAATCTTTTTATTGCAATGTAGTTCTTTTTGTGTATGTTTTCCGCCGCCTCGTCTTCACTGCTGAGCACAGTGCGGTGACAACGCAGCAGTGCCCTGGAGTCGATGTTCAACTTCCGGCCCCTCCTGGACGTGGAACGAGGCATCCCCTTGCTGGTGCTGTCGCTGACCACGCCGGGAGTCTCCGTGCTTGCCCTGGTCGCCATCACTGCTAACACCGGACCCGGTACGGCATAAAGTGTTGGTTCTGCATTCAACTATGATGTCCTAGATTTTGCGATCGAATATTTAAACGAAATTCGTAGTAAAGGATAAACGCAATATAGTTGTTGTTTCGCGCTACGGACTGTTTTCTGTCTTTTTTTCTTCGTGTAACCACCAAGCTGCCTGTCTGTACATAACTTTATTTTTTTTTTGTTTTCCGCCTAAAATATTGAACCAATTGCTCAATGAGGCTGAATATAGACATCACACTCGCTATACCTTGAATCTTCATTTCCGATTAAAGGAGCCATCAGAAGGTTACAACTTTTACACAAACTCCCTGCGGGTGCGACACGCTACAGAACAACATTTAAAGGTCCTCCTTGGCGAATTATTATATGTGAATCGCAACTAATAGAGCGTTGATGTGTCTTTTCGCTCATACGGTGTTTATGATCATGTTAAGCTTATCTCTCATATCTTAATGAAACATTCAGCAGCAGGAAGTCGGGAAGCAGGGGATCCCCGTTCACTGCGCACTGAGCAGACAATCATTCTTTCGCTCACAGCCGTCGCAGCCCCTACGGCAGCCCTGTTGCGCGGCCATCCGATAGCCGAGGCAAGACGCAGGAAGCCGCCAAGACGACGACTGCCTTCCGCCCAACGAGGACGGCGCTCGGCTGCGAAGGGCTCTCTCTGTGCAGGAGGCGGCGAACAGCTGAGTTCAGCTCCACGCCGCAAACCGCACCGCGCAGGATTCACGAGGCACCGTTCATTATTTATGGGGCAGGTACGTGAACACTTTTCCAAGGCGGGCCAGGGTCGCGTGCCACTAGCATGTACGTTGCACCTCGCTCGCCTGTAGTGCGACCAGATTGGTGCTCTAACGACGCGATTTTTTCTCAAAAAGCAATACATTTTATAACCGCCTTGCACGGTGAAGCATTAGCACTCTGCAGAACCTGGTCGCATGGCTTGAGCAATTCAGAGCTACCTAACATTAGGTGCTATGAGAATTCGATGACATAAACTGCATTTTGTACAGAAAATATTTAGCAAGCCAACATGCTCTATGACAAATGCTATAGCGCAAATGACCGTTACACTTGTAGAATTTGAAGAAATAAACTAAGAGAAATTCAGGGATACTTTCGGTTTTACAACAAATTGTTCGTATTGAAAATTGATCAGCCCGGTTCTACTTTGGACATGGAACTGTCATCGCAAAGACGTGTGAATGCGGGCGTATGTATCTAAGTGTAGCTTATTGCAAATAAGAAAAAGCACCCTCAAAAGCAAGCTTTTATTTTGTGAATGAATATAACAGACATGCCAGCAACTCAAACCACGGATATGTCAGGTAGCAAAGTACGGAGTTAGTTGAGGAAAGTACGCGGAATATATACTCCAATCTTTTATCACTTATTTGACGCACAACAACTATAAAATTGAAGCCAAAGACCTCTACCCTCACACCAATGCAAACCAAGCATGCCCGCGAAATAACTAGTCAAAAATGTCCTCCGCCTCTAGTGGAAACGCTATACACCTCCGTATCAAAAGCGAAGCTCTCCCAAGTCTAAACACAAGAATCTAAACGCCGTGATTTGACGATACATAGGTGCAGTCAAAAATTACAGCCGTTCCACTCTACGTGAAAACTGTTGGAAATGCAGAGCACTGATTCGCCATAATGGGCGAATCAGTTATCCGCCGTTATCCGCTCACTGCTACCACCCGACGCATTTCAAATTTCCCGCCTTCGCAGTGCTCGCGCGCCCCCTGCTGGAAACTGCGCCAGCAGGAGTTCTGTTCTTTTTGTGCTTGTTTTCCCTCCCGCATCGCCGGCCGACGTTCACGAATGGCTGCGGCTTCTCGCTGGCGAAATTCGGCGTCGCCGGCTCGCTTGCGGCGCTTGCGCTCAGCATCCGCAGCACGCCGCCGCGCCGCCTTCTCTTCCCGCGTAGACATTGTCGATGAAGTCGATGGTGAAACGTGAAACGTGCCGTGAACCCCCTGCCGCGGCTATGACGCTACGTGGAGCGGCTATGACGCAACGTGGCGCGGCTATGACGCAACACAATCCAACACAATCCACTTTAATCCAATCCAATCCAAATCCAAACCAATCCAATCCAAGCCAAGCCAAGCCAATCCAATCCAAGCCAATCCAATCGAATCCAGTCCAATGCCAGACCGACGGGGAGCGATGCGGACTACGGACGCCAACGCGGGTGACATCGTGAGTTACTTAAATGCTCTGCATTTAAAAGTAAACGGAGACGACAACGGCGGACAAATTTAATTGCTGTGGTGCCAGGTCGAGCCGACGGGAACCAACGCGTGAGTTTAGCGCATGCCTCCACACTCAACGCGCTGTCCAGTACGATACGTTTTCCCGTCGCTCTGCATTCATGGCGGGCTGCAAGTAACGATACCCCACGGGGATTGGTAGGCTCTGCACCGGCGCTGTATAGATTTGCATATTAAATTGTCACCGACTCCGACGCCGCTCAGGCCGAGGAATCCGTCGAGTCAAACAAGGGTAATGCGTCTGAAGTGCGGCCATCGAAGTTTCCCCACACTATTGCTTGCCTGGCCGATATCACATGGCAGTCACCGTCGCTTAGAACGTCTTTACACCGTTACTCAGATAAAGACAGAATAAGATACAAGCGCCGACTTTGCGGGCCCAAGATGAAAATCTACGACCGTTATCTCAGTTTGAAGAACTTCGGTATTGCCAAAGCGCGTGAAGTTTTTTCTCATCGTGCGTGTAGATGCATCAGCAAATATGTACTTTTCTTTCTCGCGACATAAGCTTTGTCCAATCTGGAAACTACCCTTGAAGCCCCTCTTAACAATTTTGAAATACCATCCAGCTCCGCCTTACGTCTGTTATAAACTACAGTTTAACATACCTACGAAACGTGCGAGCAATCTGGCGTGCCATACAGTGAGGTATGACAAGTCAATATATACAACATGGGTTCTTTGAAACTCAGAAAACGTCTTGCAAACTTGCTGGTTTCTATTTATCCTGCACCAAAAACATCAATAAAATTCAAATATCCTAATCTGTGGCAACCTATAGGGCACACTCCGAGAAGCTGGAGCATTTCTACGGAAACATAATTGTAAACCTTCTGGTCTCCCTACCTCAAAATATGCGCAAACCAGCATTGCACACGACATGCACTCATGCACTCTGCGAGGAACCACCATGCGTTCGAGCTAGTTGAGCACGCTCACGAGACTGAAACGCAATCGCGCCAACTCAAAACCACCTCTATTGGACAGGTGTATAGGGGGCGACAAAGGAATCTGCCCACGGTAACAAGAGAAGACGTTTATTCTACGCCAACCTCCCAGTTACATTATTTACAGCTTAGATACGTACACACTAAACTTTTTTTCCTCCCATATACTCCCTAGAGGTTCTTTTTCGCCTGTCCTCTAGTGGTCCTCCTTGTAGGAGTTTTTTTACTACATGGATCAGGGAGGTTTTGTTTACCTCCTCAAAACAGGGCGTTTTTAGGTGATAGAAAGGAGGTGTTTAGGGAGTGTTAAGAAATGTTCGGGAGAATTTAGGAGATCAAAATGGAGTATTCTTTACTTCCTCAAGGGCGTTTTTAAGTGATGTTTATGGAATTTTTAGGCGGTTGAATAGGAGCCTATTATGGCTCCCTTGGGATGTACTGATGTTATTTTAGGGGCGTTTTTAGGAGATTCAAGGGAAGCATTTACTTTTTTTGCATGGAGTTTTACGAAAACTTGGGGAGTTTTGTGGGCCTCGCGAGGGGAGTTTTTAGGAGGTTCAAGGGAAGCATATATTTCTTTTGAAAGGAGTTTTACGAAAGGTTGGGTGGTTTTGTAGGCCTTCCGAAAGGAGTTTTTTCAAGGCCACAAGGGAGAATTTATAATTCCCTGCGAGAGTACTGATTTCAGACGGTTTTTCTCGGTTTCAGGTTTATTTCAAACGAACTTTTGCATACAAGTTTACATTGTACATGGTGTACACAAGGAGGTTCTGAAATAAAAACTTAGGGTGACCTCCTATAAGAAAGCACAAACGGCACATTGCTAACTAACACGCCAGTTAGGAATGGAAGCCAGCAATACAATGCTAGTTGAACAAACCGTAGAAACAATATTACTACAAGAACTGGAAGTACGTGAAAACAAAGATAGGCACAAACACAACCGTATGGTAAGTGAAATCATTATATAATACTAGCGGATCGAGAACGCATCAGTACTTATCAGAACTTATCAGTACGCATCAGTACTTAGTACACAAAGTGAAAAAAAATGGTTGCAGTGGTTTACAACAACAAAAAATTTCAATTGGTGGTGAAATGAGCGAGAGCTGTGTAACGATTTGATATTGAAAGGTAACGAGCATTTCGTAGATGGTAAAGGCACAACAGATAAATGATGTAGGAGACAGACAGCAATGAGATGGCTATGGAGAAATGAGTAATATAAAGAACGAAAAATATGCTGCGGAAAATACCAGTGCGTTTTGATAGACACAAATGCGCCAAAAAAGTGACCGAGTCTGACGGGTTAATTGCAAGGATATAGAACAGAATGGGTGGTATCGCGACAGCTTCTTTAGAGTGAGAAGAAGCAGCCATGAAATTCGTGTTTTCCGGATAATTTTTAGCTGATTCATTTGGCACCAGTTGCCAACATTATTTAGATAGTTCTTTCAAGTTAAATTAGTTCGTTAATAATATTGCTTCACTAAAAGATAGCTGTATTATCAGCATGCAGAAGGGCCCATGAAAGTTCCCCTGTTCAGTAAAAAAAGAAAAAGAAAAAGTCAGAAACATAATACGCAATTCTTTTTTACTACTATCCAATGATTACAGGATTGAAAACAAATAAAATATTAGTGAGCGATATTGATGCGATAAAAGTTAATTAGTTTCAAATCCTTCACACGTGGTTTGGTGCTGGCAAGGTCCAAAAAGGCATGTTCCACAAACGTTAGAGCTCTGTGTGCCTTCTTAGGATATTGAATGTTGAAAACCCAGAACGATGCAAACAGACTACACAGTCCTCCCAGTAAAGATGATGCAGTCAAGACACGCTGGCCGTCGATGTGGAGGCTAGCTTCCCCATTCACGGAATGCAGGCATGGGAGTCAAAGGAACGTATGCCTGAAAAAGCAAAAAAAAAATAGCCCCACACGTAAAATTTTAAACAGACACTATGGTTAAATGGACTTAATAATTCGGTACAGTAATAAACTTGTTAGGCCAGGTTCCCTGCGTATTTCAGTACTTAAATTAGGAATGCAAAGGTTTCATAAAACCAAGTGCCAGTACATTAACCATCGTGGCTTTTGCAGCAATAAAAAAGATATTACTTCCGCATAACTTTAAATGACAGTGAAGTTAAAAATTAGCTCACGGAGGACACTATTATACCCCTCCTACACCTGGCTTATTTTTTTTAAATAAGGTTGAAACTAGCAAAAACACGGTTTCACAGGAAGGGCTTAAATGGCCTGACGCACGCAACTTTTTGCTTGACTGCCGCTGGATGGTGCCACTCGTCCATACTTGGGGTGGCAGTACCGCTTTCCAACGGACCATGCGAGCTACGCACGAGAAAATCGTTCGACGCCAACACTTGCGGGGCCTCAAAAGGCCAATGTTTTTCTTCAATGAAGCGTAAATACTGATCACGGGTCTAATGGAGAAACATATTGCTTAGTGGTCTCGAACGGCAAATGACAGGGGAGTTTGGGAAAGCATGAGCGATTTGACCGAAACTGACCAAACTGCTTGGTACATGGTAATTTTATATTCAGTTGCTTCTATACTGCTATAAATGACCGTTGCTTCACTTGCTTCCGGTTTATCCTGATGCAAACAGCGACTGCAGTCGTGTTTGCGTCTCGTTTGATGAGCATTTGAACAGCGATTTCTGAGCACTTGACGCATCTTGGCACTAAATGAATGCTGAAATGGCTTTGGGGAGGTCCGACTTCTGTTTGAAACCAACTTGCTGGTTGCCTTCAGTGACCCTTTAAGAATAACAAGTTACCCTTATGACTCATCACTGCAACTGATTGTTCCTCAGTGCGGTGCAGTGTGTGTTACTGTGAGTATTTTCAACGTGAAACGAGCCGTTCCTGTGATTTGTAGGACTGATTATGTTTTAATTACTTAAGCGACAACAAACTATGCAAGTAAAAAAATCCCGCCCTCTCCACGAAGTGAATCATGATGAGAGGGGCGAAGCTAAAATGCTTATCAGCAGGCAATGTGACGCATTAGGTGCCACCTGCTTTCACAGTGTGTGCATTGACATTAGGATATGGCTCCCTGGCAGAATGATGCGCTGCGCGAGACTTCGCCGTACCTAAAAGGATAGGCAACTCATTTTTACGGAGTATAGGATCTACATTCGAAATGAAAGGTTTTCCATTGAAACACCTTAGACCGTAACGGTTTTCCTGATAGGGACCTAGAACATTTGAGAGTGGAAAGAGGACAGCAAGTTGGTTTCAAATGAAACAAACCTTCCCATAGCCATTTTAGTGTTAATGTGCTTCCGAAGGATGCTTTAATTGCTAAAAAATCTTTAATCACACAATGCATTTCCTTCATTTCCTTCGCAGCAGTTTCATGATGCAGCCCCTGTTTGCATTAGAATAAACAGGAAGTGAGCCAGGCAGCTGTGATTTATGGCGGTAAAGGGCAACTGAATTCAACGTTACCATGTACCAAGAGGTTTCGTCACTTACAGCTACACCAGTCGTGCACCCCCAAACTCCCACGTCTTTGGCTGCTCTAGACAATTACAAAAATTTTTTTTAAAAGAAACCCATGACCATTAGTATTGACGCTTTGTTAAAGAAAAACATATTGCCATTTTGAGGCCCCATGAATGTTGAAGCCGATCTAACAGCGGCCCCCACACAACGCCTCCCACAGCCACACAGCCATTCTTAACTTGTGCCGAGTAGAGGCGCATTTATGACCAGTCTCAGTAGCCCTCTCAGCTTGAAATGTAACCACAGAATTTGTTGAATCCTGTTTCTAAACACAAAAGTTTCTATTGTACGGTATTCTTGCAACGTGTCGACTGTACCAATGCAACCTGATATTCACAGAGAGACGACTTGCCCCTACACTCTAAACTTTTTTGCCTCCCATATACTCCCTAGATGTTCTTTTTCGCTTGTCCTCTAGTGATCCTCCTTGTAGGAGTTTTTTTACTACATGGAACAGGGAGGTTTTGTTTACCTCCTCAAAACAGGGCGTTTTTAGGTGATGGAAAGGAGGTATTTAGGGAGTGTTAAGAAATGTCCGGGAGAATTTAAGGAGTTGAAAATGGAGTATTCTTTACTTTTAAAGCGCGTTTTTAAGTGATGTTTATGGAATTTTTAGGCGGTTGAATAGGAGCCTATTATGGCTCCCTTGGGAAGTACTTATGGTATTTTAGGGGCGTTTTTAGGAGGTTCAAGGGAAGCATTTACTTCTTTTGCATGGAGTTTTGCCAAAGCTTGGGGAGTTTTGTAGGCCTTCCGAAAGGAGTTTTTCGAGGCCACAAGGGAGAATTTCTAGTTCCCTGCGGGAGTACTGATTTCACACGGTTTTTGTCGATTTCAGGTTTATTTCAAACGAACTTCCGCAGACAAGTTTACATGGTACATGCTGTACACAAGGAGGTTCCGAAATAAAACTTAGGGCGACCTTCTATAAGAAAGCACAAATGGTACATTGCTAAATAACACGCCAGTTAGGAATGGAAGACAGCAATACGATGCTAGTTGAATAAACCGTAGAAACAATATTACTAGAAGAACTGGAAATAGGCGAAAAATAAAGATAGGCACAAACACAACCGCATGGTAAGTGAAATCATTATATAATACTAGCGGATCGAGAACGCGTCGGTACTTATCAGAACTTATCAGTACGCATCAGTACTCAGTACACAATGTGAAAAAAAATGGTTCTAGTGGTTTACAATAACAAAAAAAGTTTTCAGTTGGTGAAATGAGCGAGAGCAGTGTGCTAGTTGAACAAATTGTAGAAACAATATTAATGCAAGAACTGGAAATACACGAAAAACAGATCAGCACAAACACAACCGCATGGTAAGTGAAATAATTATATAATACTAGAGGATCTAGAACGCATCAGTACTTATCAGAACTTATCAGTACGCATCAGTACTCAGTACACAAAGTGGAGAAAAAAATGGTTGCAGTGGTTTACAACAACAAAACAATTTTTCATTTGGTGGTGAAATGAGCGAGAGCTGTGCAGAGATTTGATACTGAAAGGTAACGAGCACTTTGTAGGTGGTAAAGGCACAACAGATAAATGATGCAGGAGACAGACAGCAGTGAGATGGCTATGGATAAATGAGTAATATAAAGAACAAAAAATATGCTGCACAAAATACCAGTGCGTTTTTATAAAGACACAAATGCGCCAAGAAAAGTGACCGAGTCTGACGGGTTAATTGCAATGATATAGAACAGAATGGGTGCTATCGCGACAGCTTCTTTAGAGTGAGAACAAAAAGCCATGAAATTCATGTTTTTCGGATAATTTTTAGTTGATTCATTTCGCACCTGTTGCCAACATTATTTAGATAATTGTTTCAACTTCAATTAGTTTGTTAAAATTATTGCTTCACTAAAAGATAGCTGTATTATCAGCATACAGAACGGCCCATCAAATAGCCTCTTTTCAGTAAAAAAAAAAGAAAAAAGGAAAAGTCAGAAACATATTACGGAATTCTTTTTGACTGCTATCCAATGATTACAGGATTGAAAACAAATAAAATATTAGTGAGCGATATTCATGCGATAAAAGTTAATTATTTCTAAATCCTTCACACGTGGTTTGGTGCTGGCAAGGTCCAAAATGGCATGTTCCACAAACGTTAGAGCTCTGTGTGCCTTCTTGGGATATTGAATGTTCAAAACCCAGAACAATGCAAACAGACTACACAGTCCTCCCAGTAAAGATGATGCAGTCAAGACACGCTGGCCATCGATGTGGAGGCCAACTTCCGCGTTCATGGAATGCAGGCAGGGAGTCAAAGGAACATCTGTCTGAAAAAGCAAAAAAGAAAAAAAAATGCCCCACACGTAAAATTCTTACTCATTTCAATACTCATTCTTACCGACCAGAGCGGTAAGAATGAGTCAGAGCCTTGAACGAAAACAACACAAAGACTTATATTTGGACAGGCAAAACACGGTACAAGCACGAGGACAGGAACGTAAGAGGTAGCTTAGAATGAATACAAATGCCAGCAACAGTTCAAATACAAAAATACAATCAGGAGCGTTGACAAATAGATATTACAAAGTAGAGCAGTTAACCAAAAAGAACACGAACAGTTCGATACATATGAGAGACAGAGTCCCACAATATTCATCTACCAGGCCAGACGATGCACCGCTGTCGGAGGCGATTCGGCTACCTGTGAACGACGCCCAAACGTAGCTAACTTGCTTCGGCGCTAGTCTCTTTTTTTTATAACTGCGCACTTCGCGGAGATAAAGGGCACAACCCGCAACGCGCCCGCCGCCGACGAGCGCACCACTTGCCTTTCTTCCTTCTAGAATCATCGACACGCCTTACCACTGGCAAAGCTACGCTCGCCCCCTCGACAGAACTGAGCTTCGGTGAAAGCTGAGCAGCGGAGTTTTTATTTTGGTATTTTCTTGCCGGCGAGTGGTCGCGTTACCGCCGCTTCGTTCGACAAATTCCAGCGTTTTTTAGGGGCAAATAGAACTGAACTGAATGAATCGGACGGCTTAACAAGAATTAGGCCCTGTACAATAAAAAATGAAAAAATATACGGTACTTTTAGACGTCGTACGCTCGAGTTTGTGGCAACGTACCCGTGTGCGGCTCTGTCCTGAAGTTCGGAGAAATGCAGGCGGGTTGCGTTCCTTTTCTCGTCTTGCATTACGCTTTCTTTCAAATATGAGCGCCCTCTTTTCCGACCTCTCTACGTTCCTTCTCGCTTCCGTCTGACTGCGCTGATTTTCGCCAGCATGAAGTAACCGTCACGTTGCTTTGAAACGACGCCGCGCGCGACAAGCGATTTTATCTCGAATGCCCTGTTACAAACCGGCTTACAAAAGAATGCGAATGCATACCCCAAAACCCACAAACAAGTAAAATAAAACGAGTGAGCGCTTTTTTCCTTGTCCGTGCATGTACGTGCTGTGTGCGGCACGGGTATTTCGCAGTTAAGCCTATCCAAACGTTTGACAAACGCATTGACTGATGACAGACCACTTACCAGCGAGCTGTCCACAACTGTCGCCGTATCCAAATGCTGTTAGCGGCCGTTCGTCGTGTGACAGGGGCACATAAAAATCTTTCCACCAAATGGCACTACTAGTCCTTCGCAAATAAGAAAAAATGATGGCCCAAGCGAGGCGCTTGAAGCTCCGGCAGCACCAAGTCACCGGCCGCGCTGCATTGATTGCGCGCCGCGCGGAGGTTGTTTACATCCGGGCAGCAAGTCGTGCCGCCAGGGCAAGTTGAGTCGCTGCAGTCGGGTGCGTTGGCGCGCTGGCACGAGAATTTAAATCGTCTGTATATGCGCAAGCAAGCGAAACAGATGAACATTGCAATTGTTTGCAACGGCGAGAACTGTCTCTTCGTTAGCAGCAGAGTTTGACAACACCTATCGCCAAAATAAACAGATTGAAACAACACGGCCGCGCTGTCTGCCTGTGATCGCGCTGGTTGAAGCATCTATACGGGTATACGTACGGTATCGGTTTTGTAGCTGTATGCAACCATCGCGTCCTGCTTACTCGTTCTAATTGGCATTAGGCCACGGTTGCAGTGCTGATACACGGAAACAACAGAAGACTAACATGGCGACCGCCCGCTTGAGATGATTATTCCAGATGGGGAGTTTATTTTGGACGTGGTACTATACAAGGAACCGAACGCCATCTCACAAATGGTGTTAAGTGATTCTAAATCCTCCCTTTTGCTACACGGATGGGCAACGGTACTACCATGGAGGTTCGTCCACATTTTTAGACCATGCCTAGGGAGTACATTTTTTGCTATAGGTACTTTCCAGGGCACATTACTTGATTAAAACTCCATTTCCGGCTAGTTTGCGTTTACAGTGTAGGAGAGGAAGAGGAGGAGTAAGATCGCTATGCTCTAAGAGAGATAGTGACAGGTAGTCTCTGTTTCGCTCGTTAGTTTCATGAGAATGAGAATCACGAACACAGTTTTGATGGGTCAGTGGCTGATGAGCAGACGGCTGATGAGCAGTGGCTGATGACGATGAATATGACTAGCCTTGTTATCTGTCGAGATGCAGGATGGCAATTATTATTTATCTGGATGAAAAATCGTGATACCTCTTCAGCAACGACATCCCTTTCCTAGCAAACGACTGTTCTTTTGAGCCATTATTGAGTGACCAGTCAGCAATCTCCAGCTGAAGCCCAGAATCTATGCTTCAGTTACTGTTGTTTGTGATATACCTGTATGAAATAGATGATTGCCTTTTTGTTCAGCCTAGTAATGGCCATGCTTTGGCCATTTGGAATAATCGGTGTCAACTGCCCATCACGTTCGTCGCAGCAAGGCAAATCAGTCTACCAGTTATGCTAAATTTACCTAACAGCATCCTTTTAACTCTCTGCTGCACTGAGTTCTTTCCGCCTTGGCTCAACTGTTACCTAAAACTTACCTCGGTCAAAATGGCCTCGAATGAATCACCACGTCGACAATGAATGCCAGCAAGGCCCGAATTCCATCCTCTGCAAATGTTTTGAAAGGCAGGTTTTTAATGAGACTAAACTTCATCAAAATGTTCCACTTGCAATCGTGCCAGGTTATGTACAGTAGAAAACAAAAACAGTGGCTTGTCATATTTTTAAAAAGCATGACATCATCAATTCTTTCAAAACTGAACTCCATTTCGCTGATCTACAACAGAATATAAAACAAGCATGCACCCATTGCAGTGCTTGCTTGTAATACTTTGGAATACAAAGATAGCTGTTTTACTGCTCCTGAAAAGTCTTAAAGTTCTTAAAAAGCCGCAACGAACCTTCGAAGTAAGCAAGCAAGTCGGCAGGAAAGTGAAAATATGTGAGTGTCACGTGCAATTTTTTCTGTTTTTTACTCAAAAACATTTTGGTATTGCATGATTTTGTTAAGTGCTGTTTCTTGCTTTAAGATGCCAGCTTGCATCTATTCAATTGAGTGGGGAACCAGTTAAAGATGCAAACCCTCACACTGCCTCTCCCCTACCATGGTGGCTCACTTTCATGGAAAAAGTGCAGCTTCTGCGAGCTGGACGGCTGTTGCGAGCCGCGGCAATACTCACTTCTGCTGGAGGGGCCAACCTCGTTTCCAAATGCAGCTTTGCCTTGTACAGCACAGCCTACCATGTCTTAAGATCTATGAAGTCATTCAACTCGATCATGTATCAGGATCTGCAGAAGAAAATCGTGTCAGCAAATAATGAATTCATGTGAGACAGGCACACACTGTTTCAGTTATACTTGCAGATACCTCCACCTATTTCCCTCCTGGTGTTACATCCAAAGCTAATGTGTTACGGCTTGTCTCATCAAGTATGGTCATCTGTCATAACACAGCTAGTCATACAGGAAAGTCATTCACTGGGTCAGAAAACACTTTCTTTTTTTACAGTAGTGATAAAATAGGCGACTCAGTCATCCGTATTCCGACACCTTAATATTCTGTGTCACCATGCTGACAAGCATGATTGGTGCATAAGGTCATTTGTAGCCGCAACGTTACTACAGCCTTGTTAGCTAACATAAACCTCGTTCATGGCACCAAATTACTTATGATTGCATGGCAACAAAAAAAACAGTTGAAATGGAAACACTATTCTCGCAAACTTACCAACGCTGCAGGCCACACAGACCTGCCTTAGTTAATGTTAACGTGATTGTAGAAGTTTCCGTCACGCAAAACCACAGTGCATTTTTTTGGAGCTGCAAGCTCCGTGTCAAAATCGAGTGTCAGATGATTCGAGCAATTTTTGTGTATGGTCTTACTATTGATTATGACATAAAGTTATTACCATCAAAAGAGTGTGTGCATTGTTCTTCTAAAAAATGATATCCCTTTTTATGCCCGGCAGACTTGTGTCATGCTACGGCAAACTCGGTTCTCTTCCATAAGGGCATGAATTTTTGTTTTTAATTACGTGGCCTTAGCTGGCGACTGACAGGCTTCGATTGTATACCGAATCCTCATTATCATCCGAAAGGGAATAAAAACATTTCGGGTTCGAACCACGTCGCCGTCGTGGACCACACTATGTGCATTTAATCGTTCGATAAGCTCATAGCATCTTTTACGCATGTCACCGATTCCTTAATAGGATGCGCTGTTAGAAGATGTGAAGAGTCGACTCAAGCGAGCAAACAACCCTACCGAATCTACAGGGTGCAGGTGTCGAATGGGGTGGCCGACCAGAGCGGTAAGAATGAGTCGGAGCCTTGAACGCGTAAACAACTCAAATACCTATATTCGGACAGGCAAACCCCCAGGAGCGTTAACAAATAGATATTACAAAGTAGAGCAGTTAACTAAAAAGACCACGAACAGTTCGATGCATATGAGAGACAGAGTCCCACAATATTCACCGACCGTCCCGGACGATGCACCGCTGTCGAAGGCGATTCGGCTACCTGTGAAGCGTGGCTTCGTCGTAGGACAGGCCGTCCGAGACGATCACGGTGATTCTAGCCCCGGGAGTACGTTGGAGTCTTCCAGGGCTTGCATTACGCTTTCTTTTAAATATGAGCGCCCTTTTCCCGACCTCTCCATTTTCCTTCCCGCTTCCGTCTGACTGCGCTGATTTTCGCCAACACGAAGTAACCGCCACGTTGCTTTGAAACGACGCCGCACGCGACAAACCGGCCTACAAAAGAATGCGAATGCATACCCCAAAACCCACAAACAAGAAATATAAAACGAGTGTGCGCTTTTTTTCTTCACACGCGCGTGTACGTGCTGTGTGCGGCACTGGTACCCGGGTACTTCGCTGTTAACCCTATCCGAACGTTTGACAAACGCATCGACTGATGACAGACCACTTACCAGCGAGCTGTCCACAGCTGTCGCCGAATCCAAATGCTGTTAGGGGCCGTTCCTCGTGTGACAGGGGCACATGAAAATCTTTCCACCAAATGGCACTACTAGCCCTTCTCAAATAAGAAAAAACGAAGGCCTAAGGCGAGGCTTGAAGCTCCGGCCGCACCGAGCCACCGGCCGCACTCCGTTGATAGCACGGAGGTTGTTTACATCCGGGCAGCAAGTCGTGCCGCCAGGGCAAGTTTAGTCGCTGCAGTCGGGTGCGTTGGTGCGCTGGCACGAGAATTTAAAATCGTCTATATATACGCAAGCAAGCAAAGCAGATGAACATTGCAATTGTTTGCAACGGCAAGAACTGTCTCTTTGTTAGCAGCAGAGTTTGACAACACCTATCGCCAAAATAAACAGATTGAAACAACACGGCCGCGCTGTCTGCCTGTGATCGCGCTGGCTGAAGCATCTATACGGGTATACGTACGGTATCGGTTTTGTAGCTGGATGCAACCGTCGCGTCCTGCTTACTCGTTCTATTTAGCATTAGGCTGCAGTTGAAGTGCTGATACACGGAAACAACACAAGACTAACATGGCGACCGCCCGCTTGAGATGATTACCGACGATGGGGAGTTTATTGTGGACGTGGTATTATACAAGGAACCGAACGCCATCTCACAAATGGTGTTATGTCGTTCTAAATCCTCTCTTTTGCAACACGGATGGGCAACGGTACTACCATGGAGGTTCGCCCACTTTTTTAAACCATGCCTAGGGAGTACATTTTTTGCTATAGGTACTTTTCATGGCACATTACTTGATTAAAACTCCATTTACGGCTAGTTTGCGTTTACAGTGTAGCTCTCTTTTGGTGAAAGGGGCGACAAGGCATACTCCGGAAGTGTGCGCGTCTGAGCTGCGCAGAGCCGGTGTGCTCCTCGGTCATGGCAAAATCCGAGGCGATGCGCATCATTGTGCGTGCACATCGCTGTGCTGCCCAGATCGGCTCGCAGCAGCGCGGGAGACTCGACCCGTTCGCTCACAGGCGCGTACCGCACGGCGTCGTCGTCGTCGAGTTTTAGGTACGGTCTTACTTTCCACCTAGTGGTCAGCGTCTCGACAAACCTGGTGATACTACCAAAGGCTCGTACTTTCTGATGTCATTAAGGCCTGTTAAAGAACTGCCTTTACCACCCTATCATTTGAAAAGAAGGAAAGTCGCCATACCACGCTCTGCTCTTTGGCGAAATTACGTGGAGCATATTGTACAGATGGAGCTTATTGTACAGAGAAAAACGATGATGGCTGCGCAAGCGTGTGGTGATTAGATAAGAATTCTATTCATTTTAACCATCCTCTGTGGATTGGGCGATCCCCTGATTGGGTATGTGCCATATCTAAAGGCGCAACAACAACAACAACAACATCATTATTAACCGCGCCACCACCCCCATTTACGGACAATGCAAACTTGATGAGGGCATCACTATCATCATGATTATCGTCGTCGTCATCTTTTTTCGTTACTGTGAGGATGTCTGGTAAAACGTTTTTTTCTTACTGAAAATTATACTTATCGTCAACATGCGCATGGTGCACCATAATACCTTCTCCCTGACAAAGATTTCAAGCACGCGATAGAACTCAAGGTTTGCTAAGTCATTGAATAAATAACTTAGTGTATTTGGCGCGCCTATTTATTATTCATTGGAGACGAAGATGACAGGACGTCTCTTATCATCAATGTATAAAAAGCACCTAATCGCGTAACATTACGAAAAAGATCCACGTATTGAAAACTGAAAGACGATAGAGAGGGCGATAGAGAGGGATATGAAAACCTGGCAACAGCAGCTATTTTTTCTCTCAATTTAAACAGGACGTGTCTGCTCCGTGCCCGCAGCCCAGCGCTTTAGAGCATGGCCACGCGCGAGCTGCACGCCCTTCAGTGATCTCGCTGAGGAACGCCGAGGACGACGTGCACCCCACCGCTCTTCCGAGGTCACCCGCACGTCCTCGTCCCTTCGCCCCTTTTCTCGTTATACCCTGCACCCCAAACTCGGAAGAGGCGATGTCACCCAGCCGCATTTCACGGCTTGACTCGTCTGCGCTGCTGCGGAAGGCAGCCAGCACCGGCTGCTTCGCGCCATGCTCGCCACCCGAGCACGGTCGGCCAACCCGACCACGGACGCTTCCCGGGCGGCGCGAACCCCTGGCGTGGCAATCGCGGAAGACGCTGATGTGAGTGCAATGCAGACAATTCTCATTTGAATGCAATACGAGCGTTTGAGGGCTAGTTGTCTCATTGGTGCTGTCGCGGGCGGTGGCGTAGGGCAACGGCGCAGCGGCTGGAGCGAGACGCGGCGAGCGCCGGCACCATAGAGTTAAGCAGCCATGAAGAGAAAATACAACTTTGTTTAATTTGAAAGAACTAGGATGCAGTATCTCACTCAGGTCCATTAGAGCCACAAAAGATGTTTTTTAACGAAAAAAAGGAAGAAATATTTAAAAACTTTCAAATTTTGCGCCACAGTGATGTGTTATGAGCAAGAATGACGTCATAAGCCAACAATAAAAAATAATTTTCAGTGCGTTAACTACACGTTAGCATTCAAGTGATCAGGTCGAATGGAACAAGAGGCCCCATTACAGACGTCCAGTCATGTGTCGTCGCGACAGGTCAGTTAGGCGGCCGCCAATCGCACAAACAAGGTTCCGTGACGTCATAGAAAAGTTGCCGGAGATTGGCTAGGGCGTCGCCACGGCTTAGCGCGTTTTCTTTATTATCTCCGTTATTTGTTCGAAGATTGCTATGATAGTAGCAGTCTTTCTAATAATCCCAACTTGTATTTTGTCTTCATGGCTCCTTTAAGCAGCACTGTCCGCGGCACGTGCAGGGTGTACGGATCCCGACCCGCTGAAGCCCAAAAACCGACTGAGCCGCCAAGCGGCCGTTTATTCACTACAACCCGCGGAGATACGCGTACACGCGGAATTACCCAGCTGCAATCGCGTGTGTCGTTCAACAACATCTATCAGTCACTCTCACTAAAGAAGCGCACGCAGTGCGCGTGCGCTCCGAAGGATGGCTCCACTGACCTACACCATAACTGGCTTCGTGGCAGTAGCGTTAGAGTTGTTGAACACGTATTTATTGTTAAAAAGGTTGAGCCGCAGAGGCTGTTTCCTTTTTGACAGTGGCCAAAAATAAACACCCCCGCAAATACCACGTTTTCGCGACCTGGCGCTATGTAGGCTCCGTATGCAGTGCCTACCGATGAGTAAACACTTTCTTTACTGTTTTTCTTCAGGAACAGGAAGCGGCGGTTTCAAACGACGCATGAATCGTACCTCGCATTCACGCTAAATTCCTTCTATGGTTTTATTATAGTAAAGCTATTCTGGCGCTGTCCTTGTCGGGCGACACTGCAGAAATCGGCTGCCGTTCTCCGTCAAGCAGGTTACTCTGGCGCGAGAAAATAGGTTTTCTAATTCATTCAAATATAAAGTAAAGCAGTGGGGCCTTCATAATTTGATATAAATCGGCTTATATTGCCCAAAAAGCATTTATTTTCAGCATTGCGTTTGAGTTTAGAGGTGAAGCTGACGTTAAGATGATCAGTGTAAGCTTTGTTTCAGTAACCTAGCTTTCTAACATTGCCTGTTATGCAGTGAAGCACGGCAATCAACCGGGGACTATGATTATCCCCATCCTCCCTTCCCCCCCACCTCCGAAAAAAAATCTAGGGCCATCTCCGCTGATGGGAAACCTGGGGAAGGGCGATGTATGCAGTGTGTAAGCGTATTTTGGGGCCTTGGCGTTTTTGCCCTCGGAGATGAAACCATTGGGGAGTCCAGGTAGTATGCAGCTTTAGTGTAAAATTCTCGTGTGTTTAACCACGAAGCATTCTAGCGCGACACATAAACTATTGTCCCGGTGTTTTCTTTGTACGCGTCACAAAGCGTTCCTGTGCGAGGCGTAAACGAGTGTACCGGTGTTTTAGTACCGCGACTACATGAGACGACGGTTACATCGACGACATTACACGTCAACAGCCCGAGTCCATGAGTGGCTTCGCCCCTAATAAATTATATAAAAATTAGCCGCTGAGACGGCTCTACCATTAGGTCGAGTTTCATTTAATGGCCTAGTTAGTTATTTCACGGTGAAGCGGCAAACGTTCCAGAATTACTGTCTCCCGTAAATTCATGAACATCTGCGCGGGAAGTTTTGTTACAAAAAACGGCTGTTAGTGTTCTTTTACCGGAACTATTCGGAAAGACATTTTACGACGATTAGCCGCTAAGACGACTCTAACATTACGCACAAGCCATAGCTAAACGGAATCTAAGCAAGTACAATCCTCAGGCCCGGACTTTCAGCAGACCTCAGACTCGGACATTGGTTCGTGTACGTTTCCTCTTGCAGCAATATACATGTCCTGTTCAGGCGCTGTGAAATGTCGTCGCCGTTCGGTGCGGTACTACTGAGGCCCCAGAGAATCACATCAACGGCTGTGTCGATTTCTCCTCGCCGCTGGTTCGATACTTGTTGTCGTTTTATGTTACATTTAAACATGTATGTCACGGAGTGAAGATTGTTTGGTACCGTCCAGGTCGCGGTGGACTCCAGCACTGCTATTTCCAGGTGTAACTGTCATTACCAGCGCGTGTTCTGCCCAGTTTACAAACACGAAAAACTTCAGCGCAAGTAGTGGGCAAGGTGTAAGGAGTATTCTTAACTCCGCCGTATTAAAATACGGCGCACCCTTACGACATCTTTGCTCGGTCAATCCCATCGGGCCCTAGCAGCTATTTTTGGACCGGCTTAGGAATTAGTGTGCGTGTAGTATCGAGACGGCGACGGCCCCGAAGTGCTAAACAGAGAGACGAGCACCCGTTGAGAGCGGTAGGACCGCAGAGAGCTTTATTTAAATTGGCGCAACCTTTTATAACTTTGGCGTAGCGCCCTGGTGGTAAACAACCGAAGCGCCGAGATGCAACAACCGCGATAGTGAAGTACGCAGCATGAGTTCTATTTTTATGGAGGATTCACAACACCTAAAATGTCGTTAGACGTCGTTGACATTTATTGCACTCTATCCCTCGCAAAATATAACTGCGTAGCGACTTAAGCACAAAGGCTCGCCCATTTTTGTTCTCTGCAGCATTAGTGTGATCTCAATCGATCAGAATAGACTAAGCGTCAAGTTGTACATTTTTTTTTCTAAACGTCGACGCGTTTTGACTCAGGCTTACAGCTTCCGAGTGGAGGTCCGTGCTTTCCTATCGAGACCACTGCACTCGGCGCTGTGACAGAACGACGTGGTCCCGCAGCACGCGGCGGCGACTGACGGCAGCAACGAGGGCCCCTCGAGCAGCGAGACCAAGGGGTACGGCCACACTGTCTATGCCCCGCATATTTTACGTGTAGCCAGGGAAACGTAAGCATAGGGGCCCGAAGCAGGCAATCACTCCATAGCTTCGTTTCCGTTGAAAATCAAAAATCGCCTACACGTTACCTTTTTGCATTCAAACCACCCAGAAAAATATTCCTTTGTGAGAGCAAGGCCAAAAGAGCGGGTTCCATCGGACGTTGTCCACCCATACGAAGCTCCTCCCTACGTAATGCCTCTGCGACCTTGGATGCGTGGAAAGAATATAAGACGTACAGTCATGAAATGTGAACACGAAAATAAGAACGAAAACACGCAAAATCAAACAATACTGCTTGTGGAGGTCAAATGGTGGTGCACTATTGGTATACATTTGGCACGCCACATTTTCCGACTAGTTACTGTAACCACACCTCGCGTATATTTGACCTGCATGGAAAGAAATAGCGCTATTACGGTGTTGTACTTCATATTTTCGTGACTGAGTTTAAATTTTGTATGACTGCGCAGTCACTGGACTCCGTTAGGATGCTCAGGAATCTTTCCAGCCGCTCGTTACTAAATCGTAAACGTTCTTAGTAACCACGGTTGAAGCTCGCTCTGTACGTTGGAGACATTGATAAGAGTTGGGACGTTGGGGTTCAAATGGTCGTATGCGAGGTCGCACTTGTACATTAAGCATGCAGTTTTTGCAGGTAACGTAAGCCATGTTGGCACATGCGACTCAGACACGTCGCGCGACGACCTGCGACGCGTTTCCCGCGATGTGGCGGTGTTCACTCTTGCGACCAGCGATGATGCGACTGCATTTAGCGGAGCTGATCCCCGCCCTGCTCGACTTCCTTCGCGCTATCAATCATCAAAACTACAAAAAAAAAAAAAAAACTACCGCCTCCCCTCGCGGGAACCCCTGTGTAGATGCGACGTATAGGGGGCTCACGTTGCAGCGTTGGACAGCGGAGGAACGGCGCTGGAACGATGGAGCGGAGCAGCGCAGGCACCGCGTTTTATAGCGCGCATAACGGTGAGGGGACGCGCCGGCGCCAGTGCGTCTGCCGCGGCTATGACGCAACACAGTCCAACACAATCCACTTTAATCCAATCCAATCCAATCCAATCCAAGCCAATGCAATCCAAGCCAATCCAATCGAATCCAATCCAATGCCCCTCGCGAGAGAGTGTTCGCTATCGGAGAGGAGAGGGGGTGAGCGGTGTAGAGCGAAGCTGGCGCGGCGAGGAGAATGGGGGAGGGGCGGACGCCGACAACGACGACGCCGACGCCGGATGGAGGGACAAGGCGGGTGAATGAGATGCGTGGCATCTAAAAATGTCTTCCGCTATTCCGACAAGAATAGAACTCACTCATACTCGTGCTGCTAACCTAGAGAGTGCCTTGAGCATATGGGTTGCGGGGGAACATATCAATAACGACATCAAGCAGAGTCTTTTCAACATATTACCGCAAGCAGAAATACGAAGCTTTGCTGTAACGCCACGTCACCCACGTCAGGGCTCTCAAATGTAATTTCCTTCGAAAAAAAACGAAAGTTCTGGCCTTTTTGACCTATTAATACTCGGTGATACCGTCCACCTATCCATCCAGCTATCTGCAAAGATAACTTGCCGGCACAATTCAAGCGCGTTTCTGCGCTGTGATATGGGCTGCCGCCGTTGATTCCTATACATGTGTACGCTGAACCGGCGTACCAAGGAACTAAGTGAATAGCAAGTCGCTTGCCGCGGACGGCTCGTAACCATTTGTAACGCCGGATGGAAACAAACGTTTGGTTTGCGGCCACATCAGCGGACTGCACGGCCATTATTGGCAAACTGATTTGCGATGTCATCATGCGACGAGCGAATTCAGTCCGACAGGAATCGGCTGCACCATAGCAAAGCGACGGAAAGCCATGGCCAGCTTACCACTTTTCAACGTCACAAACGTCGCAAAACGTTGGCACATGGCAAGTAGAAACGCGCCTTTGTAAGGTTTTTTATGCTTGAAGCGTAGTCTTTGCAAATTCCGAGGGTGGAAATATACAGTACCACACTTTAATTACACCCTGTTATGTTTTTTTTTGTAACGTAGTGATATGCTTGAGCTACTCTTTTATTCTAAATTTGTACCATGGTAGCCTTCACTTCCATATCGTGCTCCCTCACAGCGTTTAAACTGTAACTTTCCTGTTGTTTACATAAACTTATCCCCCTGTTACCCGCAGGAAAGCTTTTCAATGATCAGGCGTACCGCATAGTTTTTGTACTGTTCCTACTCATAGGATGTTCCCGCAAGTGCAGCTTGAAATAACGTCATTTGTGATTATACAAACTTATTCTGACTAAGCCCTTGTAGCGTAGCAAAAAGAAAGTAAGTGTAACAGTGTCAGAAATCCTGCCCGAGTAAGCGCTGTTGCGTAATAAAACAAAACATAATGCTGTAAGGGTCCATTACGAAAAAAGGTGCTGGATGCGTTCACGAAGAAACGTTTGTTGCCTATGTATCCTAGGCCGGAATGGCATGAAGTTCGAATGAACCCCGTGTGGCACTATGCCTTGAAAACCTCCAGTTTGTGGGGCCCGTCAGAATACGACGTATATAAAGGATATTCCGTGAAGTGCAGTGACCCGTTGAAGGTTTCGTCGAAGCACTACTTCGCGACTAGATTCGGTTTCAGAGCCTGTGGTTTATTGCCATTATTTTTCACGGGCTTAGCTAGACGAAGCACAGCTATTACAGTCTCTATGCTCAGTGGCTACGGCGTTGTGCTGCTTAATCTGAGAAAACGGGTTCCATCGGGACAGCGGTGGCCGCTTTTTAGACGAAAGCGAAAAGCCAAAACGCCTGTGTGTCGGGATTTCGGCGCATATATATATCGAAATTAATCCGGAACCCTCTACTACGGCCCTGTTCATTATCCAGGTATAGCTTCCGCGGGTAAAACCACAGATTTCTTTTTTTTAATGCAAGGTAGTTCTTTTTGATGTATGTTGTCCACTGCCTCATCTCCACCACCGCGCACGGTGCGGTCCCAACGCAGCGGTGCCGTGGAATCAATGTTCGACTTCTGGGCCCTCGTGGACGTGGACCGGGGCATCGCCTCAGTGCTCGTGTCGCCGGCCGTGCCCGGAGTTCGTCCTAGCCCTGGTCGCCATCATGGCTATCACTAAAACCGGTACAGAATATGGCGTTGGCTGTTAATTCATACATCGTGTCCTAGATTTCCCGAACAAATGTGAAAAAAAGTAGTTGTAGAGAATAAAACAAGTAATTATTTTGTTCCGCGCTGCCTTCTGCTTTCTGCCGTTTGTTTTTTTTTTTATCTCCTAATACTCAAGCAGGCTAACTGTACTCACTTTGTATTATTCGTTCGACGACTTAAACACTAAAGTAACCACGTGTTACGGCTGAATATAGACGTAATAAAATACACCCTCACGTCGATTCGCCAACGGCATTTCCAATAGCAGCAATAAGCCTGCAGACTTTATACGAGTTCACTGTGGCTGCAACTCCGACATACCTATAGAAGCAAAACCACCTTACTGAATTAGGTCGTGTGCACCATGAATGATACAGCGCTGATGTCCCTCTTTGGCCTTCCTGTATTGCGATCAGGTTAGGTCTATCTCTGAATACTGACATTTTCTGCAGCGCGGAGTCGTGAATAACGGGGGGACCATTGAGGGGCACTTAGTTGGACTAATACTTATTCATTAATCATTCTTTATCACATTATACATTCTTTATCACCCAACAATTACAGCGTGCCGAAACCCCATGCATCTAGCCGAAGCAATAATGAACTACAAGTAGCATACCCTCGCCCCCGTACTAACACATTTGCGCAGTCATTTTTTATTCGCACTACAAAGGAATGGAACAATCTTCCAGATCACGTGGTCCAATTAGAAACCTGGACCAGTTCAAGTCGTCGCTTACAGCGCCCGGGATTGTGTGATATATTGGTGCCGTTTCTTTGTTTGATGCCCTTCGCTTTATGATTGCTATTTCCAGCTTATTCATTTTATTCGTTTTTTATCGTATTTGTGCTTCATCCTTACCGCTAATGCGTATTGATACTATTTTCGTGTCCGCTGAATTTTACATTCTTGTACATTTTATCGAACCGACGTTGTGCATATTTTTTTGTTGTTGTTGTTGTTATCGTGGAGCTCATGTAACCCTTCTATGCACGTACCAAGTGTATTTTTTGTACCACTCCTCATGTAATGCCTCCACTGCGGAGGCCCTTGAGGTATTAAAATAAATAAATAAATAAATAATACATACAGCAAGAACAACAGGGCGAAAGACGAAGAGTGGCTTCACGGACACGCGCTGACTTCCAACTGATATTTTTTTTCGGAAAACAAATTTAAGCGTTGACACGTCACCCGCTGCGGCGCTTCAGCGGCTAAAGTATTGTGCTGCTGACCCCAAGGACCCGGATTCGATTCCTGGTCACGGCGGCCGCTTCTGTAATGGATGCGAGTAGCGAAAACGCCCGTGCGTACGAGATTTCAGCGCACGTTAATTAACGCAGGTGGTAAAAATAAATTCGCAACCATCCACTACGGCGCGCCTCACCGCCTGTGTAGCGTCAGTGCGTAAGCCCCACAATCAAATCAAATAAAAACATCAGTCGAGGTCCGCGAACAAGCTAAGAAGCCAGCAGGCACTGAACATAATCAAGATAATCACCGTATCTATAAAAAAATAGTAAAATAAAAATGAGGTCGCGATATAGTGTGCGGGACGCACCGCTTCAGAGAAGAGTAACCCAATTCTTTCTCAAAAAGACGGAAAGACTGCATGCTGATGCTTGCGTCGCCAGGACGCGCCATTTCGGCAGCTTGTGCAATTTCTCCTGTTAGCTGACTCTTGCTCCTAAAACCGACCTTAAACTCACTGTAAACAGGGGCACACCCATTACGAAGACCACAACTCTTGCAATGGGCGCCCAATGTCCGACGTGAGCACTCTGTACATTCCTAAGGTGTTCACGTAGGTGGACGTTCAGGGCACCTTGAGAGGGGAACGAGAATATTTTTATTCAGAAGCAAGGAGTTTGCATTGGCTTGTGCGTCGCCCCTGTCTGGAGTAGCTTGTTTTTGGCAGCTATTCGCCTCAAGATGGCACTGCTTTTACGAGGGGCAAACGTGCTCGGGTGTTCTCGTACGGTGCCGACTACCTAATAGCCCTCGTTGCATCAGTGCAATGCATCGACTCACCCGTATTACTATCCCTTGATTTGTTTTGGTCGACTCTGCGGCCGCTTGTAATTACCCATTCGGTATCGAAAGGAGGCATGAGTCGCTTATTGGATATTCAGCTTCATTACCAAACATGTCTATCGGGATTCCAATTTCCGCGCAAACAAAAGCCACTGCTTCAATATGATTGGGCCGCTCCAAAGTATAGTTACGCGCGGCAGTGTAAACTTTGCCTCGACTGATAGTAGGGTTTAACGCGCCGACGCAACACCGGCGATGAGGCTCGCCGTAGTGGAGGGCTCCGGGTTAATTATGACCGCCTGAGGATCTTTAACGGGCGCCGAAATCTTGTACACACTGGCGTTGTTGTTTTCGCCTCCATCAGAAAAACGCCGCCGTGGCCTGGAATCGAACCCGCGTGCTCGTGCTCAGCAGCACAATGCCTTAGCCACTGAGCCAGCTCTAAGCAGCACAATGCCTTAGCCACTGGGGCCGCCAGCTCTAATGTTTCCCCGGCCTACCACCCCTAGTGCAAGTGGCGCATTTTTTTTTTCTAAAGAAACTACAAGGTCCCGTAATTACTATATTATACTAATTGTATTTACCCGTGTAAACTCGCTTTTCCTGTCTTTTTTTTTTCGTTTTCAATTGTGCATAACGTACAAACGGGAATTGATGTCCGGCCACATAGTCGATAACGTTCGACAACACTGCGTGAGGCAGCATTTGTGTGCGTGGTGTAACTTGTGGCGATCTCCTCGGCGCTCCTGCGGCTCGTCACGAGCTCTCCCCAAGCACCTTCAACGGCTGACCAGCCGGCCGCCTGCCCGTGTGCGGCTATGCTGCGGCCGCAAAGGCATTTCCTTGCGTTCCTCGAAAGATGCCCGAGGTGCGAGTGCGTGGGGATAGGCTGGGTCCATGGGGCAAGAGAAGGAAGCAAAATGTCGCCTGATTGGCGTAGTGTCGCTTGGACATGAGGATGACTGAAGCGAGCAGATGTGCAGCTGTATTTTGGTGTGCGCCCCTGCGGGAAACGGTCGAGTAGTTCGGTGTTCTTTGGGTATGACTGGCATAGTGTGGGTAATTGAGTTCTTTAGAAAACCCAAGTGCGCCTGACTCCTTGGCATGCCGCAGACAGCAAGTCCACAAACTATATTGGGGGAAATTTGGCATGCTTCATTCCGCAGCTTCTTCAGGCTTTTTTTTCTTGAGGTTATTATAACGGTGATACATTTATCTTCTCACCAAGAGTTATTCTGGTAGACATTTGTGGTTCTAACAATAATTTATTCACTGTTGATTCCCGGTAAAGGAAAATGTTTCCAAGAAATAAATTAGTCCGAGAAAGGCGTAAATTCTTTTCCCACTGTATTTTTCCGGCCGCATAAGCAGGCTATCGACCTTTTTAATATTCGAAAATACTTCCATAAACTACAAAAATAGGACACTGCTTATTTTTTAGCCCTAAACTCTTCGTGCTCTTACTGACTCGCTGTCCTTATTAACCACGTTTCGCATACGGCACAATGTTAAACCTATTCTCTCAGTAAACAGAACTCCTGATAAAAGGAACACATGTTCTTGCTTCATTTAGGTTCCCTGTAGCAGTGTGCAGTGCATTTATTTCAGTGCGATGCGGAAATAGAGCACCCCCTGACCCACTTTCAGATTGGAACGTTTTGGACAGCCGCTTCTTCGGGCATCTGAAGAACAGCCTGAAGGAGGTGACGGGAAACCACCCAGTCATCGGTGACCTCCCTCAAGAGTAAGCCTCTACGCTCATCTGCTTGAAGCAACCTGCGTTGCATAAACAAAACATTTGCATGAATTACCTTCGCGTCAAAGCAAAATAAAATTACGTTGAAAACCGCAAGAACCGGAACTCTGGCGTCCGTCAGGCATGTTGCCTTCGGATGTTCACAGTATGCCCGTAAAATCAGCCTTCTCCGTACAGACATCCTTAGGGCAGAAGAAGAAACGTGATGGGGGCTTTTTAAACGTCGATTGTTAACTAAGGGATAACCCCGAAAAACGGGCGCATTGATAGGGCAAACTCCGGCGGCAAATCAGATCTTGGGGTTGGGTCTGCGCGCTGTAAGCCCTCGGTCACACAGCCGTTTTTCACCCCGTCACGTCACCGTCACGTGACCGTCTTCCGTCATGGGCGACGGTTTCTCGGCCGATTTCTCGCCAAAAACGGTGCGATGGTGAGGGGAAGCCCAGCTCTACGTTTGCGTTCCGTCAGCGCGACAGGACCACGCCCTGTGGTAAACCAGCCACTCAGAAAACAATATTTTACGGCTAAATTTAGCGAAAAGTGCGCACACGTGAAAATCTAAGCCATTTTTATTACTTTTCAGGTTAAGCAACCTCAATTCTAGGCTAAGCTGATCACTAGGCAGACGACCCTGTACACTGATGGAGAGCTCCAGTACGAACGCTATTCTGCTTACGTCTCCGTCGCGCTTCCTTGACGTGACAGTGCCGTGACGGAGAAGGTGACGGCTGTGTGAATGAGGGCTATCTTTGTTTTATGGGAACGAAATGGAGAATAGAACCGAGAGATTGGCAAGCTGGGAGGGGGGGGGGGGAGGGTGCGTTTTACTTTCCTATTAAATGCGTGTGTTGCCTGCCACACGAAACTCACACCTGGGTCTTGTGCTCTCAGCTCGCTGAAAATGTCCGAGCACAATGGAACTTACACGAAATGAACAAAACTGTCCCAAAAATGTTCCGCCGCTGTTTTTGCAACGAAGGCATGTCTCTGAGAGGGTCATATTTTCTAAGACACACGACTAGCTTCCGCGCCCTGTGTGGAAGGCCAGGAGGCGAGTCATGGTTTGGGTTTTACGTGAGCAAGCATGGCGATGCCCTTGGTGCTGGATTTGACAATAAGCACAGCTTCTCCCCTTGGCCCAAGTTGTGCGTGGAACTACGTCTTCTGCGAATGGTTCCATTATTTCGCTTGCGGCTATTTTACACTCTTAGCTTTGTACACTGGGCCTGCGCCTTCTCTGAGTGTGCTTTAAGGAGGTTTCACCATGTTTTTCACTTACTCCGAAGCAGGAGCTTGCAGTACCAAAGGGCGAGGAAAAATCGGAGTGATGGCACAAAATATAAATCAAACTAGAATGTGATTGCCGGAATATTGACACACCCAAGCACATACCAACAGCCACAGGCCTACGCATACACGCACGCTCTCAGCTCTTCTGTTAGGTGCGTGCGGCTGCCACGGACGGATTGCGCCACCAACTGTACAGCCTGGTATGAGACTGATGTCTATTTCACTCAGTATTTGTACCCCTCGAGTTTGTAAGTTGCAAATGATTATGCCTTTTTTTTCATGCATGCTAAAGGTATACGTTCAGCTAGAATAATTTCTGCAGGAGATAGACATGCAAGCATTCTGAGAAGCAATGTCTGCTCGAAGAAAATTTGTATTTGCTGCATGAGCTACGCCGATTACTAACATCTGCAGCAACATTGCTTCTGGAGACTTTGAAATATTTACACCATGACCGCTACAGTTTACTTTCAAGGTACACCGAGCTGATTTTAAATCCTATTTGTGGAGCGATGTTTGCGCGTACGTGCGTGAATGTGAAGACGTTTCACGTTGGTGTCATGTTTATAGCCCATTTTTACACGAGATATCAATCGGCCACCAGCTCTGAAAAAATCGGGACGCCAATGGATAAAGGGTATTTTTTGTAATATTTCGCGAAGCTTCGTGTGTGTAACTTAAGGCTATCATACCCGAAGAGACACGTGATTTTGTAAGTCGCACTAAGCCACCCGCCGCGGTGGCTCAGTGGCTAAGGCGTTGCGCTGCTGAGCACGAGGTCGCGGGTTCGATTCCCGGTCGCGGCGGCCGCTTTTCTGGTGAAGGCGAAAAGCAAAAACGCCCGTGTGTACGAGATTTCGGCGCACGATAAAGATCCCCAGGTGGTCCAAATTAATCCGGAGCCCTCCACTACGGCGCGCCTCATCGTCTGCGTTGCGTCGGAGCGTTAAACCCTACAATCAATCAATCAAGTCGCACTAAGCGAATGGGTTGCTAAACCCATTAGAACTTCTCAACTCATTAATCATACGCTATTAGGACACACAAAAGCGTTTTTACTTTTCGGCTTCACCAAGATGAAAAGCCATGCCTTGGCTTGGCCGCGAGTTCGCAAAAATGAGCCATTGTACCGCTGTGGCCAGTACTAACAAAAGGTTTGAAATCGAGGTGCCATTTTTCGTCAGTTGACATAATGATTGTTGGTTCCCTCGTTGAATACTACTCTTCTAATACAGTGTTGCGGTTATTTAGTGCTTAAAGACAACGTGCAACACTTTTCATAAGCGCTTCCACTCTTTCCTTTGCTTCTGGAACCGCTGCGAAAGGTATAGTTATCGCAAGCATGGACCGGCACTGCGTGATTTGCTCATCGCAGCAGACACGCCTTCCGTTCCTACTTTGTTGTTGTGGCTTTATTTTAAAGTTGCTATAGAAAAGCGTTCATTGCTGCAAGTGAAGGAAAACCGATCAACAGCGGCTACATGGCCTTAGTGACGTAATTTGAGCCGTTGAAGAACGTCAAGACCGGGAAAAAGAGAAAAATCTTTTGAGAAAGTTTCCAAGTTATCTGATGGGCATAGAGCAGCAATTTATTGGCTGAGGTACTTTGCGACCCCCTAATCTAAGTACTGAGTGTCTTGGGTGACTACGTTCTGCAAGCATTTACGATTTTTAAAAAAAATTGTACAAAGTGTTTCAGGGTCCCTAAATGAACCCCGCAACCATTTGTCAACACTTTTCTAAATTTTAAATGATTTCAGAACGTAGTCAAACAACACATCCAGTCCTTAGAATGGGGGGTCACAAGTACTTCAGGCAAAAATTACTGCTGTTCAGATAACTTCGAAACCTGCTCCAAATATTTTTTCTCTTTACGGAGTCTTGGCGTTCTTTGAGCGCTTCAATTACGTCATTACAAAAAGGTAGCGGCTCTTCGCCGCTTTCTTTCTCCTGCAGAAATAAGAGCAATAAATAGCATTTTTTTAGAAAAGAAACCTCAAAACAAAACAGAAATGGAAGGCGTATTTGGTGCGACGAGCTAATAGAGAGTTTTAGCTGACCGTTTTTGACGCTCCGCTATGCTCCGGACGGCCCTCTTAGCACAACCGGAGCGTCAGCAGCAGAAAGGCTTTTAGCTAAGCGATAAGCGTATCTCCCGCGACGCGGACTTATACGCGTGACTGGTCTTTTCCTGGGCGTGTGTAAACCAAAACTTCATCCAAAAGGAAGCATAAGAGTTTGTATTTCGTCACTCAAATAAATAAAAATGTGGTGTTTTTTTCCTCTTTTAGCCTCTTCTGTATAATGTTGTCACAGACACAGTACACTGGTTCCAAATAATTTAAAAGAAGCCGATAAACTTTGGAATAGCCAAGACAAGGCTGTCTTTCTTGGCGCTGCATAGAAGCAGCTCCGCGCTTCGGTCGGCGTTTTTCGCTTCCGTTGTAAACCTGGTTAAGGTGTGTGGCACCTCTGCCTATTCGGAAGCACTTTAGCGATTTCGTAGCTCCTGTTCCAACTGACGAAACGGAGTTCACCGTAGCGCACCCGCCTCGCGGAGGGCAGTCATGTTTGAATTCTGCGCACAAGTGTAAGCTGCTTCGACGATCCGCTAAGAGGCCCCGCTTAGCGGAGCGGGGCCCCGCTCCGGAATCGGCGCTAGCGCCCTAGCGCGCAACGCATGCGCAATGGCGCTCCCTCTTGCTATCGGAGCGGAGCGTACCGTCAGAAACGGTCAGCTAAAACTCTCTCGTGTCGCAGACCCGCTCCGTGCTATTATACCGTTAACAACGCTTCCAGACGCAAAGGAAACAGTAAAAATTTTTATCGGGAGTGTTTCAGAGTTCCTTGAATTGCCAGCAACGTGAGTTTCATGCGACTAACGTAAGGCTTCTCTCGCTCTCTCACTCCCTCCCTTTTCTTGTTTACCCAGCGAGGAGGGCGAAGTTACGGCTGAAGATCAAGGTTCATCAGGAAGCGAGCGACTTCAAAGGCCCGCCTCGACGCTGGCAGATGTCTTCTCGGCGGTTTTTTTTTTTTTTTTCGAAAACAAAATGTTCTCTTACACCACAAACAAGGCGACGGCGTGACTTTCTCTCTTCACTTAGTTTGCACCGTGTAAACTATTTCTGGAACTTAGGCACATAAAAACACACAATAAATGTTTGGCGATTCACTTCAAGCTTCACTTTTAAGCGCCAGCCTATCCAACTTCTTGTATAAGGCCACGGTAATTGGAATGTACTGCCAACGCGCACCGAGGCGCCAGAAATTCTATTGCGGGAACATTTTGCAAGACATTTACAGTCAGTAAAATAAGAAATTTTATGGAAATTCTAAGACAGCTAAGCACTACTCCGGCTGTAGTAAATATGAATGCAACAGCATTATTGTTCAATCGTGGATCTGATTGCCGGTATTGTGCGCGCCGCCATGGTTGAGTGGGGACGAAGTTAGGGGGCGTTTCCTACGCCGTGTATATGACACGACCTGCGAGCCACCTGTTGGCAGCGCACTATGAAGCATTTGAACAGCTGGTGTTGAGGTAAACTCCTGGTGGGCCATAGCAGTAGAATCTTACAATGGAACGTGCTGGTCAACTAAGCCGACCTGAAGGATACCGAGCGACGCCTATTTTCCAAAAAAGAGATGCGTAGAACCGACATAACAGAACCCGTTGCCGTAAAAAATCGCTCGTCTTCGCAAAACATTTTCAGTGTACTAGCGCTCGAACCCACGCCGTTAGAGTGAAAACCCGCAAGGTGGAAGAGCGTTGCCGTTTTCGCAATTACTCAAGAAAATGGGGTTCCAAGGGAACCAGTAGATGGCATTAGTGGTGGCGCACCTCAGTGGCTAGGTTTTCCAAACACGCTTCCAGGGTCTCCCTTACCGCAGGCGACATTCCGTTCCGAGCTTCTTGAACACTACGCTTGTCAGCACAAAAATAGGCGATGTCATCAGCATACGCAAATAACTTTAACTTCACATGACGCTAACGAAAAACCACGTACCCTATGGCTCTGTTGTATGCCAAGGCAAAGAGGCTGTATGTACAGTGCAAACAGTAGAGGCGATAGAGGACAGCCCTGTCTAACAGACGACCTGATCTGAACTGGCTTCGAGAGAACGCGATTGACGACAACTTGTGTAGTACAATTCTTGTAGTAAAGCGGAATGCCTCGATGCAGCACATCACCCACATTGGGATTAAACTGAGGGCCACAAGTATGCGGACATACCTTGAAACATGCCCCTAGATGGCGCCATGCGTCGCTTGGCTGTGCGGACTAGGAAATGCCTATACGCGCCCAGGCCGATTGACCAGCTAAATGAAAAAAAAAGCCATAAAATACCAGTAAAGCAAGTACACATTGCAAAATTGAACAAATGAAGAAAAATTATTGTTTGTTGCGCTCTTAACTATTGCCATTCCTGCTCTTCGGTTGTACGGGTCTGTTGCTATGAAATAATTTATAATATTTCTATTATTTATTTTTTCTTCACCTACTTCGTCAATTCGCAGGAGTTTCGCTTACTATCGTAACAACCAACCCAACGAGCGTTTCTAACTAAATGAATTCGGGCGCTGCCGGTTAATTACGTGTATTTTGCCTCAAATGCACCCACAGTTTTTTTTTTTTTTGAGCTAAGCAACGGGGAGTCGTATGGCAAGCGCCAGCGGTACGCGAGTTTCGAGCGCTAATGAATATATACCGCTTGGGTTTCGCAGCCTGTGAGTAGCTGCGCGACGACGGAACGCCGTGTGGCTCTACTTGGGTCAAGCGAGCGAGCTACGGAAATCACGGCACTTAAGTGCTCTGCTCTTAAAATTAATAAGAAGACAGGTCCTGGGGCATCCATACTTTGATACAAGGCGGCTCGTATTGCTCCTGGAGAAACGACTTTCTAGCATTGCATCTGGGCTTCAAGATGAAGCCGAGTTTAAAGAGGTTGGTGTACGCTTTCTCTTTTGCAGCGTGAGCTACACTGGCCGAGGTTGGGCAGTTTCGCGTGGCTCCTGGAGAGCCGTGCTGAGCATTGACGTCTCAAGGCACACAGTTGACGCGCCGGAGGCGCCGCCGCTGCGACTGTATTAGATTGGATTGGATTAATTTGGATTGGATTGTATTGGATTGGATTGGAGATCGTTTTAGCAGCCGTAAGCATGATAATCAGGTAATCCTAAACAACCAGGAAACTTAAGAAGAACGAGCTGAACCTTGCCGCACGCCACGTATGTCTTGGCATAGCCGATCTAAGCCACTGCTAATTTTTTATTCTGGCTTTCCCCATTGTCTGTCGCGCAGTGAATCATGTCAGTCTACAAAGGGTGTATGATTACACGGAAATGATCTCGCTGTTGTACTATCCAAGCTACCCTGAAAGAAATTACTACAACAATTAGCCGCTAAGACGACTGTACCAGCCCGCCGAGTTTCATTTATTTCAGTGTTTTTCAGTTTATTTTCAGTTTATTTCAGTTTAATTTGAGTTTATTTTATTTCGGACATAAATGCGCACATGCAGTTATCTCCACGAGGCGTGAAAGCACTTAGTGGATACAACTTGTCCCAATTACTCCGCAGGGAAGGTGTAAACATTAAGCATTTACTGTATGCTGTCCATTCATGGCGATATGCGTGGGAAGTCCGGGGCAAGGTTACATACAGTGTTGCTTCTTTGTCATCACTGCAGCCAACTCGCGAGCGCGTTCATGCTGAACAGGCCAAGCGTCATGTTGTACGTATTATTGCGGAGCACTGTTGGCGGCCGATATTGTGGTTAAGGGGCGGCGACGGCGGCGACGGCATCGCAGCATAGCGGAGGCAGAAAACGACGGAGGAAAGTGGTGAAAGTGTGAGGGGGAGGGCAGTGTTCTGAGTCCGCATGACATGCTCGTCGGCGGGGGCGCTTAGTTAAAGTGTGAGGGGGAGGCAGTGAGACGTGCTCCTCGTTGCGTGGATTATCCGAAACACGTGACGTTTGCGCGGGAGGTTCAAAAACGATTTGTGACAACATGCTGGGCAGCGGTATGCGCTCCGAGATAGCGGCAGAGTACTGCGCACCCCCGTGCGCTCGCTGATCACGCGATCACTTCACGAGGCCTATCAGATATGCGACGTGACCGACCGGACAGCAGGGGCCGAATTCTAAAACGACGGGGCGTCGTTTTGAAACGACGGGGTAGCACCATGCAAATGCATGTGTTCTGTGGTTGGGGCCGTCGCTTTGGGGTTATCTGCAGGTGCAAGCCACAGCAGAAAAGCGCTGTGGCAAGGGCGCGAAGCGACAAGTGAAACGACGGGGGGCAGTGGGTGTGGCTTCGCGCCCTAGCCACAGCGCTTTTCTGCTGTGGCTTGCACCTGCAGATAACCCCAAAGCGACGGCCCCAACCACAGAACACATGCATTTGCATGGCGCTACCCCGTCGTTTCAAAACGACGCCCCGTCGTTTTAGAGAATACGGCCCCAGTTCACGCTGCGCACAGATTTCGCATTATGCCGTACAGTAATCGCCAACCATTTTAATTGTGGTCGCCGCTTCCGCAGGCTCACAGCCTCCGCGTGTCGGTTCTCTCTGCCCAATAGCCGCGTTTACATGAATGCGACAAGTGGCGCATCGCATCGCATCGTATCAATTTTCGAGCGCATCGCACCCATGTAAACGGGGCTAATGCGCTAGGAAAGCGCGTCGCATAAATGCGCCAGACCGGGGTGGATTGAGACACGTAAGTCGACTTTCGAAGTGCATGTAAACGCGAGCGCATCGCATTAGAAATTATGTCGGCAAGAAAAGTAAGTGCTGCAAATGAAGCTTTGCATTTAAAAACGTCTAAATCGAGTGTAAGACGCCAGAAAATGCGAGTCGTGAAAAAAGAACAGAACCAGCCTTTCCGGAAGCTTTGGAAGCGCCAGAAACGCTGCTTTACCTTCGATGTGCGACACCGTATGGCGCCACCATCGCGCCAGGGGTAATGCGCTACATGTATACGCTAGCGCATCGCATTACTTGTGATGCGCTAGGAAATCTGACGCGCTGCTGTCGCATTCTGTCGCATTCATGTAAACGCGGCTAATCACTACTACTGCCGTCGGCGCTGTGACAGATCGACGCACTCTGGCAGCACGCAGAGCGAAGCTCTGGCGACTGACGGCAGCAACAAGGGCCCGCCAAGCAGCGATCCCGACGCGGTCGGCCACGATGTCTATGCTGCGCATATATGAGGTGTAACAAAAGAAACGCAAACATAAGGTGGGGGGTTGGGGCAAAACAGCTACTGGTTCCATTGCATCGCTTCCGTATTAAGTACAAAATCACATAGACGTTAATCCATTTAACTCAGTAACGCATGCACAATTTTGCCTTGTTAGACCAAGAACAGCGGATGGGGCTAGCAGACATTGTCCACCCATACAAAGCTCCTCTCTACTCAAAGCATCTGCCACCTTGAATGGCTGGAGTCAGTAGTAGACGTACATTCACTAACCTATATTAGCTACAATGCTCGAGCTTCGTTCCCGTTTTTGGTACTAAATTGGAAATGTCCATAATCGGCAAGCACTAGCCAAAAGCTGTTGAATATTGCTCTGTGCCTGGAGGACATGGTTGAAAGAGTTCGGAAGCTGTGTTTCAAATGGTGATATGCGGGCGGGAACTGCTACGTTGGGTGTGCGCTTTCTCAATGAAAATTAGTTCAAGGCACGTTCCCAATTGCGACTCGGCGCGATGCGCAACGACCTGCGACGCGTGTCGCGCATCGTTCACACTTACGATAAGCGATTGACATTTGAGGGACAAGCGATTGACATTGAGGCATCGTTCACACTTAAGCTTAGCAGTTGACATTTATTCTACTTGGGACTAGCGTGTGCGAAGACGTGCATTCACAAACATGCAAATAAACTGGATTACAGGGTGTACAGTCGCCAGCAAAAGTTTGCGGGATGTGCAGAGCGCGGCCGAGCGGCGCGAAACTGCATTGCCGCGACATCTGCAGCCAGCGAGCACCGGGTGGAGGCTCGAGGAACTGGTGTGCTAGGCGCGCTTTGCGCATGCGTGTCCTTTATTTGTTATCGGGCATCCCTGATCACTCGGTTGCCCGGGATATGCTTTCGATATTCGCGGCAGCCGCTGTGGCTCCGAGTGACCATCGCCGTCGTTCTGCTATCACTAGTGCTACAAAATACGTAGCCCGCGGCCGCCGTTTGCGCGGCGGGCAACGTTGAATAAATGTTATCTTCCAAGTGGTGCAATGGTCGACGACTAAATTTCAGGCGCTATTTACGCTAACTGTAGGACACTGCTTCCGTGGATGGGGAGCATAGAAAACATTCGCGACGCCAATTTAATTCTTGCGGCAAAGCAAACTTTCCGGTGCTCTCAGTTTAATGTAGGTATCATGTGAAAATATCGAACTAAAATTGGCCGCGAGGAGGACGTTAGCATTACTTCGAATCACACTTACCTGCCAGAGTTAGTTTTTAGGGAAGTTGTAAACGATACTGAATTCCCGTGTGCTGTCAATAGATGACAGTATAAGGAGGATGTATGGTTACAAAAAACGGCTGTAACTCTTGTCTTGCGGGAACTACTTCTAAAACAGATTGGGGGATAATTAGCCGCTGAGATGACTGCAACGTTTTGCGAGCCAGTTCAGCCCCGTTTTGATTTTATAGAATAATACATTAGTCCGTATGCATTCAATTTATCTGGATAAATAGGAAGTAAGCGCAACTCTGACACACACCCTGCTTCTTTCGTGACCTTGTTGGATTCCACCCAGGTCGGCTTGTCATCCTTCCTCACAGACTGGAAGCGCTCTGAATTTTTCCCATTTCTTTTCAATTGAACATGTGTGTGTGTGTGCGTGAGTGCGTGAGTGCGTGTGCGCGTGTGCGCGTGTGTGCGTGCGTGCGCGGGCGCGGGCGCCTGTGCGTGTGTGCGTGTATGCGTGTGCGCGTGTGTGTGCGTGTGTGCGTGTGCGTGCCTGTGTGCGTGTGTCCGTGTGGGTGTGCGTGTGTGTGTGCGCGTGTGCGTGTGCGTGTGTGCGCGTGAGCGCGTGTGCGTGTGTACGTGTGTGCGCGTGCGCGAGTGCGTGTGCGTGTGTGTGTGCGTGTGCGTGTGTGCGCGTGCGCGAGTGCGTGTGCGTGTGTGTGTGCGTGTGCGTGTGTGCGTGTGCGCGCGTGTGTGCGCCTGTGCGCGTGTGTGCGTGCGTGCGCTTGTGCGCGTGTGCGAGCTTGCGCACATGTGTGCGTGCGCGTGTGCGTGCATGCGTGTGTATGTGCGTGCGCGTGTGCGTGCGTGTGTGCATATGTGTGTGTGCGTGTGTGCGTGTGCGTGTGTGTGTACGCGTGTGCGTGTGCGTGTGTGCACGTGTGTGCGTGTGTGTGTGTGTGCGTGTGCGCGTGTGTGCGTGCGCTTGTGCGCGTGTGTGCGTGCGAGTGTGCCCGCATGCGTGTGCATGTGCGTGTGCGTGTGCATGTGTGTGCGTGTGTGCGTGTGTGCGTGTGAGCGTGTGCGTGTGTGCGTGTGTGTGCGTGTGTGTGCGTGTGCGTGCGCGTGTGTGCGTGTGCGCGCGTGTGCGTGTCTATGTGTGCATGCGTGTATGTGTGTGTGTGCATATGCGCGTGTGCGCGCGTGCGATTGCGCGTGTTCGTGTGCCCGTGTGCGTGTCTCGTGTGTGCGTGTGTGTGCGTGTGTGCGTGTGCACGTGTGCGCGTGTGTGCGTGTGCGCGTGTCGCGTGCGTGCGTGCGTGTGTGCGTGCGTGCGTGCGTGTGTGCATGTGTGCGTGTGCGTGTGTGCGCGTGCGTGGGTGCGTAAGTGCGCAGACCCAGATAAGTGCTTCGCACTGATCTGGGTCTGTAATTTCTTGCTGTACTATATTTATCACTGTACGGAACATGGTTCCTTTTCACTTTGCGCCATCAGAATAATGCGACCACAACCATTGCAATTTATTGTGCCATCGTGCTCACCCGTTGATGCAGAATCTACACGCCATCGGGCGTACATGGCGGCTACAAACGTGAGGTAACGCACCCAAGGGTCATTTGGCAGGTAAAGCATTTCCAAGGCACTAGCCGATAAAAACAAGAATTCAACAACATATGGAGAAAAAGATATATTTAAAATGTGGTCCTTGCTGAAATTTCTTATGCAGAGAACCTTATGTGCAAAATAATAAACGGCGAAGTTGCCTTCTGCAGAGATCATGTCGGCTATTTTCTGCGGCATCGACTCGTATAGAGCTTTCATATTCTCCGGCTCAGCGCTGAATGCCGCGCGAACGGTGGCCGCGGGCTACGTATTTTGTAGCGCAGTGTTAGCAGAACGACGGCGATGGTCACGCGGTGCCACAGCGGCTGCCGCGAATATCGAAAGCATATCACGGGCAAGCGAGTGATCAGAGACGCCCGGCAACAAATAAAGGACACGCATGCGCAAAGCGCGCCTAGCACGCCAGTTCATTGAGCCTCGACCCGGCGTTCGTTGGTTGCAGACGGCGCAGCAATGCAGTGTGCGCCGCTCGGCCACGCGCTACAAATCCCGCAAACTTTTGCTGGCGACTGTACATTCACGCACAAAATGAATGTGAACACGAAAATGGGAATCAGAACATGCACAAGCAAAAAATACTGCTCGGGGAGGTTCTATAATGGCACACTATTTGTAAATTTGGAAAGCCACATTTTCCAGCTTTGTGACTGTATAAAGCCACACGTCAATATGAGCGCCAGAAAAGGAAATCGCGCTATTTGTGTGCTCTGGTTCGCATTTTTTCGATCGCGTTTTATTTGTCCACGACTGCACATTTCGTGAACATTCGTTGGTGACAGTACCTTGGTGAATATATTGGTAGACGTGTACATTGGTTACATTCACCGGGTAGCAAACGTGACACTGGACGAAGAAAAGACAGGACGAAACACACGTTACTGTTTCGTTCGCCAGCAGAATGAGGTCATTACTTAATAATCAACTCGCCCACCGTTTCTTATTAATACGGTAATGCGACATTCCCAGAACCGCCACAAGACAAAAACCTAAAATATTTTTTGAATCACCAAATTCAGTGTTGCAGGTAGAAATGTATGCTCTGTCTTATAGCTGCGTATTTATCTAGGCTTGCGTGAGAGAAAGCCAGGAGGAATATTTGGTGGTGGCATGATAGAGTGCGTTTGGACCATAGCGATACTATAGGTGGGCAACACATGCAGCAATTGTATAGCTGACGATGTTGTGACGAAAGCGCTTCTGAGCTGCCTTCGTCGACTACCTGCGTTGATGTACCGCTGTGTTTGGGAAGATAAGCTGATTCCTTTCAAGTGCTCGATCAAGTTGCACGTAAGATTTCACCGGCAGCTTTTTGTGAAGAAGGATGTGCTTTCTTTCCCGACACATCTCCGCCCGTATACTAGGAACACGCTGACGATGGTTTAACGTGCTCACTGTCCACTAGTCCTGATGATTTCGATTTAGTGCTTTGGCAAATATATAGCGGGTCTGTAGATGTCGACAGGAACCCCTTGCTTGAAGGCGTGGACAATAAAAGCAGAGTTGTGTTTGAGGAGGAAACGTCATGTGGGGGGGGGGGGAAGGGGGAGGCAGCGGTGGAGGAGCCGAGGAAATCCACGGCTTAGCTGCTCTTCGAAGCAGAATAAAGGAATTTGGTAAAATTGGTCAGCATTGTACGCCAAAAGACGCTTCGTTATAAGGGTCCATTGATGCAATTCTTCGCAAGAGACATTGTGCGCATAGTCAGCGAGGCATTTGTTTATCGGACGCGTTTATCAATTCTTCTATTTCTTTAAATGGCATTGCTTGCAAGGCAAGAAAACGAATTAGCTACGAGCTATTTCATTCCATCATGCGCTTCAAATTGGCAGTTATAAAAAGTCAGAAAAGCTTAGCGAAAAGACAAAGAAGCATTTTCGCAGTGCAACAGACGTAGTAAAAACTATTACGAAGTTAATTGGAATTTTCTATGGGAAAAATTGGCCGCTCCGTTAGTTGCAAATGTCGACGCAAGATGATAGTCTACTTTCGCCCCTGACAGGGAAATGCATCCCTTCTGTTTCCCACTCCCCTCTCATGGTGTTCCTCTCCAGGGTCGTTCCTTCCAAGATAACACGCCAGAGATTTCCTCAAGTCAATTTAAATTTACCGCGTTCCTGCTCCAAGTCGGCTGCCTCGATGCGAGCGCTCCCGTACTGCGGAGACGTGCGTGAATTGAGGCGCTCCCGACTCAACGTTTATAGAACGATGTTACTCTACTCCACGAGCGTTTCACGAGCGTTGTTATAGCCGTTTAAATTTTAAATTTCCGCCAGGTAGCGCGGGAAACAGCAGTCGACAGTTTTGGGCTGTTGGTGTAGTATTTTATTTGCTATCGAAAAAAGCAACCATCCGTAATTTTTAGATGCGAAGCAACTTATGGTCGAGCCTGTTCTTTCCGCCGTTGTGTGGGCGCCGTTGTGCGGCGTCCACACCCCCACTGCGCATGCCTGGCCAGGCACCGCTGATGATGATTGTGGCAGGATGCCCCTAGGGATTGGCCAAACAAAGAATCTATCACGAGATAGCTTCGCGTTCAACCCCCGTCGTGCTGCTGGTTGAGAGAGCGGTAGCATCAAGGACGGCACATGGCTACCTGTAACAAGGCTCAACTCCCATAAGGCTCTGCTAAATAAAGACGTTTTTTTTCTCTCTCTAATCTTCCCGTAGGGGAACCCTGAGTACCACACCTCCACAGCGCATGCCGGGCCAGGCACCGCTGACGATGATTGCGGCAGGATGCCCCATAGGGATTGGTGAACCAAAGAATCCATCATGAGATATATATGTATAGCTTCGCGTTCAACCACCGTCGTCATCTTCAGGTAGGGGAACCCTGAGTAGTATGATAGGCATTCCTTCTCTCCTCTCCTCCTCTCCTCTCCGAAATTCCTCCTCTCCCCTCCGAAGCTCCTCTCCTCTCCGGGATTGCGCAAAGAATGGCAACACCTGCGTCTCCGCGCGCGATAATGCGAAGCAGCTTAGGGTTAGAGACGCGACGGTAGCCGCTGCATACTCTTCTGGGGGCGCCACTGTAGCTCCACAATATAAATGACGCGCGCGCGCTCCGCTCCCCTCATTCTCCTCCCTCAACGCCGCGATCGAACAGAAAACTAATGGGAACTTGAGTCGACCCTATGGCTGCTTCTCATACTACTCAGGATTCGCCTACGGGAAGATGGTGAAATTTTTTTGAATAAAGAAACAGTGCAAATATCACCCATGTGTTGATTTTCCGCCTTATATTTGCGTAATGCCTTGTTCTTGTTCAACAATGTTGACGAGTATGACCATTAATACCAGACTTCGACGTTTAGATTTGGCTGTGAGTATACAAGACTATAGCGCAGCAATAGGTTCACTATGGCCGGCCTGCTGAATCGACTCACATACAGGCAGTCAGACATACAGACACAGGCAAAAATTTCCCGTTCAAGTAGCCCAAGAAAGACTATCGTATTTAATATACTTATGTACACGTGTGGCAAATACTGCATGGGCAACGTCAACAGAAGCAGGTTCAAGAACAGTCGATGTCATTGTCTTCTTTTGAGTAACCCAGAAAATCCTTTTTTCTGTACTCAAAAATCGTAGTATCACTTTCCCCACAACCTTCGCAGCTCATTGTACCCCTAGATTTATTTATTAACGTGTTGGGGCAATGATATCCCTACTGGCGTGGCCAATCCTCCAGAGTGGGTACTCGAAAATGGTACACCAACCAATTCCGGTCTATCATTGCCTCGATCAAGGCGCGTGGCCAAGCTGGAGCCGCACGATCATCAATGCTGATACCGCCGACAACCGACACAGACGTGTCTCCCACTGCTCTTGCGAGATCTTCGCCACGCCGGCTCTTCGTTCCGCCATCGCCCTTCCCTTGCGTACCGGAGCTGTACGCGTAATGCCGAGGCCACCCAGCCGGTCGTCATCGCCAAACCTCCGCAAGGCGACCAGCCCGCCTTCCTACTGCTTCGTGCAAGGCTCGCTCCCCGGGCTCGTGCGGCCAACCCGATCCTCACCGCTGCCCGGGATCTTCGAAACTGTGCCTCGTTCTACCTGGTATCCTTCAATGTGAGCGCTGCTCTAAGCATTTCATTTCCTGGGCAATACGGGTTTTTGGGATGCTACTCAGTGGCCAGGTTTCATTCCCTCGCGGACACAAGTCCGCCACGTTGTGTACGCACCGAGCGGCCCCTACTGTTTCGACCGGAACCCTCCTATTGTTTTCAGCTACTGCTAAAAAAAATTGTGGTCCGGCCCCCGTAAGCCAGGAATAGAATCAGGGGTTTTGGCGCTAGAGATTTGGGTTTGAGCTCAAGTTGTTCTAAGGTTTTTGAAGAACAATGTTGACTTCTCGCAGTAAAATGTTTTTCAGTTCTCAGCATTCTTTTCGTAAAGAAAGATTGTTTTCGGTACTTTACGTCTGCTTAGGGATGGGGCGCAGCATACCAACACGTTAAACTAACGTGTTGCATCCCGGCGGAAGTGCCGGGCTTCTACCTATATCGGAACGGGGTATCACTGCGCTGTGTGGTGGCTTGGGGGCAACGGCGTTTTGTGGCGAGTGCTTGTAACCCAGTCGCAGCTAGGCTTTCTTTGCGACAGCGCAGGTCTTGTCTCCGGCTGGTTCCAAGGATGGTGTCCGCGGTACATTTTTTTGGTAATAGCAATTCCGTGATCAAGTAATCGCTAGGCCCCCTGCGAAAGCTTTCCCTTACATACTGAGCACCTGTTTAGCGAGATTTGGTATCACCCAAAATTATCCGCAAAGGCCCTGGGGGACGTTTCGCCATTCCTGTGTTGTATTGAGCTGTACTTTTTAATGCATTTATTCGCTGTACTGTACTGCTAGGGTTTTCTTTGGTGTGAACGGGTTAGGAGAGCTTAAAGGGAACGATGCGTTTTATATCAATGTCAGCCCATACGCCGCGGGAAGTGATTGTTCGGATGCAGCCACTCAATTGTATATATTTTGCGCAATACCTTTCAAGCGTTATTTGAAGTGGAACCTGTCACCACACTGTTGACATGACGTGCATAAAAATACTGTGAATTTCGGAAAATCCCCACAAAGGGCGCCGTCACATACGTATATATAGCACTACCATTTGGCGAAATAATGCTATGAAACAAATGCACTCAGATCCGCCACAAATTATGAACTCTCGATGTACCATCCGGCGGCGGCACGGGTCTTTATTGGTCACGTCGCGACAATGCCCCAAAGGGTATTATAATGGAACTCTGTGAATCGATGCCTCTGTGAAGAGTTAAGAAGCGGGGTGGGAATAAAAGGCAGTATGGAATATGGTGAGAAGGGAGAGCAATAAAAAGCAGAGTGCAATGCCTGTATCTCGGATGAAGTCCAGGAAAGCAACAAGCACGTGCCTTGTGTGAGGTGGCGGTTTGAGTGTATGGACCCACTGATAGTCTGCCATTCGAAGCCGGCCAAGTGTCCTCGGGCAGCGTTCTCTTGAACACTGAGCGCGCTGTATGGGTATATGTGGGGCCGTATGCATGTATTTAATTAAAGGCCATAGGACCTTCGTACTTTGGCTGTGAAATGCTCATACGGAGGCTAGAAGGATGTCTTCCCGCCAGTGCATTTGTGTAATTTAGTGAAGCCGAGTTTAAAAGTGCCAATTGGTTACAAATATGGCTTACGTGTTTACAAGGTCATACGCACTTGTAATTTTTTGTATCTGTGAAATCTACTTGTGGGACATTACGGGATGTTAGTGCTGCTAGTGTTTATGGCTGGGAATATGAATTGGAAATTCCCATCTCATTGATCGCATTCTCTCGCTGTCTTTTTTGTTTTTTGAACAGTAATGACGACTTTGCCGCCGCAAATACTGCTGAATCCAATGGATCCTGCCGGAGCAAGGGACATCCAAAGTCGACAAGAGTTCAAAGTCGTTTTTGTGTTTTTTTTCCAAAACAAAATATTTTCAGACACAAAACACGGCAACGTGTTGTCTATTTATATACTTCTTGGCGTTCTGTAATGTTGCATACGAATATTGTATATGAATGAGAACTCATAATTATGCCCATGCTTTACGGTTATTTAAGTCTTACATTTTGTAGGCTATATCATGCAACTGTTTACGGCTACGGAAATTCTAATATGCTGTTAATGTGCGCCGATGTGTGCGCTAGGCGGCAAGCATTCAGCATTTTGGCGGCAAGCATTCTGAAATTTGAGGGGGACCATGAAGAAAATGGTCTTCATATCAGTTTTCTGCCTCATCAAAATATTTCACGATGCATTTACAGCATATTACGCTAGAAATTATAAAATGGTTTCGTACCGCTCCGCAATAAAACTTATCTTGAATCTAACCCCCTTCACGATACCAACAAAAGCGTGTGCATTCATTAGCTGTTGAGAACCATGTACGGAAACGTGTACGTATATCAGAGTGATGTAGATGTGCGGAAGTTGCAAATGAATGTAAATATTTTCTGGTATCCGTTCGTAAGCTATGGTGCAAATTTTCAGGATGACCGAAAGTTAGGTGCTCCGCTGACCAGATGTTTTGATAGTGGAAACGTCCTGGTAAACTCTAACCGTTTGCAGTCCACAGGAAGCGCACGGGACATAACCGAACGCACTATGCTGTCTCAGGAGGCCATTGTAATCTCGCAACCTGCCCTAGAGTAATTTTCCCGGTGTGATATTTTAGCAGTCATTTCAGAAGAGCAGCATAAACAAATTCTTGCTTTTGGGCTTCGAGCGGGGTTCCCAGCGCACGGCGCCTGTCGGACGAGTATCATGTGTAATATCAGGCGGTCGCGTTTTATGAACTATGAGCAAATACCGACCACTGAACGACTGCTAATTCCCTGCTATGCGCGATGCGTCCGTTTGCATTTAGATAGATTACATTTCTGCCCATGCAAAACCAATCAGAAAGAAAAGGTGTACTTTCAGTTGATTTGAACGCCGCTTTATTGGATCCTGTGATTTCAGTGGTTGCACCCACACGGGTGAGCAGAGACACAATATAATAAAGCGAGGCTGTTTACCTCACGTAGAACAGAAAATTTCCTGTCGTAAACAAAAAAAAAAACCCCCGGCGTGGCCCAGAACGTCTCGCCCAAGACGCCGAGCACTTGCGTCATGCTAATCAGACCTACAGCACGGAGCTCCGTATTCCTGCCAAAAAAACAGAAAGCAAACATCAAAACCGCTTGGAGGCTGATAGAGCGCCTGTAAAAATTGGAAACCCCACCCCTCATGTGTTCAGGTACTTATTTATTTTCCAGCTGCTCCCGAAAAGCGGGGTTGACGTCGATCGAGGTCGAACGCGTGCGTCAGGCTAGGGAGGACCCCGCATTTTCAGCCAGAGAAGCCGAGCGTAAGCTACAAGCACGCCGAGACGACGAGGAATATTTCACACACTCCCTTATTAGCATTTGTAGTGGCTTACAACAGCTTTGCTGGAAATCCACTTTCGCAGGGCGGTATGGCGCCCTTTTTTAGAGTGGCGCTTTTATGAGGCGGTGCATGCCGCGGGTGATCTTCACCTTGCAGTTACGGGGATGCAGACTGGATCGGACCGCCTGCACCTCTCTCACACTTTTTTTGAAAGGTTCGCCATTTAAATCTTTCCCGCATGAATTAGTCATCTTGTTCTCGCTATATACATAACTGAAGACGAAAAAAAAGATTGTAGCCTTTGTACTATCAACAAGGCCGTCAGATGTGGCTTCATTGTAGCAGATGTATTCGCGGGTTATTATAAATGATCGGCAACATATTTTGGAACCGCTAATTGCTTTAACAAGAGACCCGGCGTATGGTGTTAGAAAAACCATGGTTTACTAACTCGCCTTGAAGATGGTAGCATTAGAATAAACTATCAACATCATGAACCACCTACTTAGGTGCACTGCAGGATGCACGTCTCTCGGTACCTCATGATCTCCACCCGCTCCTGTACGGCGCTGCCAGACTCAATTCTTTGGCTCCGAATTATGTTATTCCATCTCTCCCGTCGAGTTGATGGCCTTCCCCTCCTTCTATGCCCCTCTCTGGGTGTCCACTATTGTTATTTTGACTTGCTATATTCCCAGACCAAGCCTCTTTGTTTTCCTAATTTGAAGTATGATATCTTCTAGTCGTATTTCTTCCCTTATGCAGAAAGCTGGTTCCCTGTCCCTTATCATCCATTGTTACATGTGCCGTTGAGCCGTTCAATCGTTACCTCTGTATTACCTCATCGAGGATCCCGGTACAGTCACTGACTTGGCGACCCTTGTCTATGGTGTTTTTACTTGTGCACTTCTCTAAAACATGTCAATAAACTTCTTCTTCTTCCTCCTTCTTCTTCTTCTTCTTCTTCTTCTTCTTCTTCTTCTTCTTCTTCTTCTTCTTCTTCTTCTCGTCCTCATCCTTCACCGTCTTCTTCTTCGTCGTCCTCCTCCTTTTCTTCCTTTTTTCCGTGGTAGGCAGCGGAGGGGTCATGGAAATCCACGGCTTAGCTACTCTCAGAAGCGGAAGAGAGGGAGTTGGTAGAACTGATCAAAATTGTAAGTGAAAAGACGCATCGTAATGCTGCCCTTTCATTTAATTCTTTGTCAGAGAAGCTATGTATGTGCTCAGTGGGCATTTGTCAGATAGAGCATTCTGGCCCCAAGGCTTTGTTTATCAATTGCGTCAAGGCGCTACTCGCAAGGCAAGCAAGCGAATTAGTTACAAGATAGTTCATTCTATCTTGCGCTTGCTAAAAGGCAAAAAGTGTTTTTGTAGGACCACAGATGCAGACAAAACATTAAAAAATTCATGGGAATCGGTTATTCGTATGTACTACATACGTGCGGTAAATACTCCATAGGCAAATTCAACAGAAGCTGGTTTGAGATGAGTCAATGTCGTTTTTTATTTGAGTAACCAAGAAAATCCTTTTTATTGGTTGCCAAAATTCATTTGACAGTTGACAGTTCATTGTCCCCCTTAGTTTTATTTCTTAACGTGTTTCCCCAATGATCTCCCTTTCTGACTGGGCCGATTCCCCAGAGTGGATGCGCACCTACAATATCATGGATATAATCAACCAACCAATCCCGGTCCATCATTGCCTCGGCCCAGGCGCGTGGCCAAGCGCGAGCGGCGCTCACCAATGCTGCAGCCAACGGCCACCGCTGAAGACGTGCCTCCCACGCCCTTGCGAGATCTCCGCCACGCCGGCTCTTTGTACCGCCATCACCATTTCCCACGTGTTCCGGAGCTGTGCGCCTGATGCCGTGGCCACCCAGCTGGTCGCCATCGCCGCGGCTCCGCAAAGCGACCAGCTCGCTTTTCTATTGCTCCGTTCCAAGCTTGGTCCCCAGAGTCCTTCGGCCACCCCGATCCTCACCGCTGACCGGGATCTTCGAAACCGTGCCTCGTTCTACCTGGTATCCCTCAATGTGAGCGCTGCTCTACCCATCCTATTTCCTATGCAATAGGGTTCTCGTGAATCCACCCTGTGGCCAGATTTCGTTCAGTTGTGGGCGTAAGCCCACCACTCGATGATTGTTAATGGTATTCTCTTTGCAGCGTTGTGATGACGTGTCATCTCACCAAAAAGTGCAATATATGTAAAACTAAGGTATAGGCTTGGGCGTGTTGGTATAGCATTCTCAGGACCAGCGCAAAGGGACGAGGACGAGGCGTAGACGGGACACAGCGCAGTGTGCCGTCTGCGCTTCGTCCTCGTTCCTTTGCGGTGTTATGAGAATATATGTATGTTGTAATTTTGGTTTAATTATACCGCTGCTTTTAGGGCAGGCTCAAATTTTTTTCGTTACATGTATCTGGTAGCGGTCCTGGGCAATATTCGCCTCTCTGCTCACCCTCCACCAGCACTCTGATCTTTTAATCACCTCGACATCCATGAAGGTAATTCCCTCCGTGCTACACTTACATCCCAGGGCTTCGGGAAGCCTAATATGTCTTGTACAAACCCAGCTCAACCTACCAATTCGCCTGCAACATACATTCTGTCTTGAACAACCGCTAAAAGAGCCTGTATGTTTGGCCTCAGTAGCGTAGGGGTAGAATCGTGAGTTTTGGCCCCACCTATTCGAGTCTGAGTAGTGCCAGGTTTGCTTCGTAAATAAAGGATGCTGCCTTTCAGGTAAGCTCACGTCGGGGCGCAGCGTATAAACAGCTTTTACTAACGTGGTGCATACCGCCGGAAGTATACCGTGCTTTTGGCTATTTTGAAACGGAATATTGTTTCCGTGCGTGGCGGCCTGGGTGCAACGACGTTTTTTTGGCGCTAGCTTTCCGCGCACTCACGGCTAGACTTCGTTTGCGACAGCGCTGGCTGGGCCTCGGACTGCTGCCAAAGAAAGTATGCTCAATATTTTTGGCAATGATAATTCGGCGACCCTGGTATCGCATCGCCCTTGGAGAAAGTTCACTCTGCATACTGAGCATCTGTTAAGCAAGGGTTCGAATCGACCTCAAATTGTCCGAAGAGGCCCTTGGGGGAAATTATTTACGAGTAGTAGCGACTAGTTCTTTTTTATGTATTTACGCGGTGTTCTCTACTGCTACACTTTTTTTTCTGTGGTGGGGGTGCTTGAATATTGTTTTATTTTAAATTTCGTTGAGAGCATCACTGCGGTTTCTGAACTTTCTGATGCAACCACTCACTTGAATATTCCTGTCGCAATATTTTCCAAACGTCATTTCAAGTGAACCTGTCATACCGCTGTCGACATGAGATGTGTAAAAGTAGTCGGAATTGTGGAAAATCTCCAAGAAGGGCGTAGCCACACGAAAACGTAATTCTGTATGGTGTGTGTATAGCACCACGCTTTGCCGAAGTAATGCTATGAAACAAACGCACTTAAATCCACCGCAAAAAGTGAACCCTCAATTCACCCTCTAAACACCATCCCATTGTTGTCTGTGATACGTAATTATTAATGCTAATTACACTCCGTGCCTTGACCTTTGCCATCGCCGGAGAGGGAGATGGGGAAGGGAGTTGGAGGAGGGTGGTGGCGGGCAGTGAGGGTCTCGACTAAATGTGGTTCTGTATGTAGGCTTCTCGAACATATACGAGAAGAGAATCGACGACCATCTTCCTGTGTTCTGCAGACCCTTCGGGATGGGTCCACTCCCGCAGCGTTTTCGGCCTAACTTGAGGAGAATGAGCGCATGCGCGCTGTTTCTCTGGTCCTTCAAGGCACGTCAGCTCCATAGCAGATGGTCAAGGTCAGCGACTTCTTGGCTGTTAGGTGATCCGCCCTGCTTGCAGGTACCGTCGCCGGGGTGTAGACGAAAGCGTGCCATGATGTGCGGCGTTACGGCAGTGTTCGTCCGAATGCGTCGCAGTGTGACCCCTGCTAACCGGTTATAACCGGATGGGATAGGGTCATCCTCTTCAGGTAGACGAACTCGAAGAGCTGCACATCGCTCAGCACGAGCTTTGGCAATTGTTCACGCCGCGGTAATTGTTCCTTAGCAGTACTCTAATGGAACGTTTATGCGCACCGAACTTTATAACCATTCCCTTTGAACATACCCAAACTTGTTTAGCCGGGTCTAGAAAAGGTCGCCCTTCGGCCTTGTTTTATAAGACCCTAATTCACGGACGTGCTCGCTTGCTTCCCTCCATGACGGAAACTTCTTGCTGTTTCAAGGGGGTTAGACCAAGAGACGAAGATGGAGTACACTGTTGGGGGTGTATCTTAGGGCGTCGGGGGCTGTAAAACAACTTATCGAAACTTGAATCGCTCATGTTATACGAGAATGCACATGTGGGTTCGACGCAATATGTCTGGTTACAAGGGACAACCTGCGCTCGAGAATTGATCATCTAGATAAACACTCCAGCGCAGGAATGTACCAGGGAATCTGTGCTTCGACCCGGACATACTTTTCTGTGATGTTATATACAAAATGCGTTCAAGCCCAGTAGCTTGCAAGCTCGGACTTGAGGTACTAAATAATGGTACAACGCACACCTTGCGTCTCGTCGAGCTGCTGTCGTTTTAACCGTTACAGAAATGTTGTGTTGAGGTCTTCTCCACATGAAGCTTTTGTTGAATAAAGGTGGATGCAAAAGATATGGCAGTATCTCCACTCTGTGGATGATGGCGAGGGTGCGGATACTCGAAATAACATCCAAGTTGCGCTTTGAGCTAAGCCGTCATTCGATTTGAGCCGTGAGTTTCACCTTGATTATTCGCTTAATGAAACTGCAACTCACGGCAGAAATCCAATTTCACTTGATTTTCGCTTGATGGTATATAGTGTGCGCACGGATGAACGCGGGCGCACCTTGGGAGGTCCTAAGGTACTCCGCACCATTACATGCGAGGGAGTATGCCGTTTGACTCTCGGGTACTAACTCACGGTCGTATCCCGATTCTGCTTCCGGTATCGCTAGCGAGCAGACGCAGGATGGCGAGCTCCGCCCAAGGAGCGGCTTTGTCGGGTCTTTCGGCCCGCGGTAACAGGAATTATGCTCAGGATACCGATGAATATCAAGTTCTTTTGCCCCATTCCGTATTAAGGTCATTCCGTATTAAATACCGCGTTTCTGCACGCCGACATGCCTGCCCGCCCATACCATGTCGAGGATTTTCGCGACACCTTGGCTCGTCTGGCACTGCTCCCCGATGTTGTTACATTGGGGGCATATCAGATTAGTCACGTGTGGGCGTTAACGTTTAAGTCGGCGGATGGTGTTAAGATTTAGGCTGCGATCGACGTTAATGTGACGGAATTGTTTAGATGCACCTACGAGCATCAACACTGGGCCGTCCAGCAGGTCCGGCGGGCGCTCGAAAAGCATGATGCTGACGAGTCGGCAACGGCGAACTCACATCTCGGCTGAGTAGCAGCTAAACACAAGGACGACGCCGAGGGCCGCATCGCGGCGCGTAAAAAAGTCGTTCTGTAGGGGTAAATTAAATTTGTCCAATCCAATCTAATTCAGTCTTGCCGATTGCGCTATTCCAACATTGTCGAATCTGTTTTCATTTTGTGCTTGGAGTTTTAATCAGGTTGCCTTGAAGGAATCTTCACGTTTTAATCATCTTTCCTTTAAGAAAGAAGCTTTGATTTTTAAGCCTTGTGTAGTGAGATGTGGAACTTTCATCTCATAAAAGAAATACAAACATATCAGTATACTGAACTGCGCAGGCTCTGCGACTGGCAAGGCTAGCATTCCCCCTCCACCCCTGCGGCTTTTGTCTTTTGGGAGCGCGCAGCTATAGTGCATGGCCATTTACTCCTGTATTTCGGTAACTGTTCGTGTGCTGTGCTATATCGATTTCGTACAGATTTGTTTCTTCGGTGTTTCTTTATCTTCTTATCTTCACATTCAGAATGGCTCCCTCCTTTGGTTTCCCGTTTTTTTTTTAGTGGTTGATACTTCATTGAACGCGGTAAATGACTAAACCAAACTCTTCTTGGTCACTCCACCTGAGTGTAGCCATCTTTAGAGCCCGATGATCATCAAGTAAACAGTAAATGTTTCCCGAGGATTTGCCGCTGTGCAACTCGGTTCGGCAGTGTGTGCGTTCACACTGCTTTCTCTTTGTCGGTGTTCAAATCACTCGCATTCCAGTTCCTTCCGGTTCTTCGGAGTGGCGCTCCCATTGCCAAGACAATTTGCTCTATTCCATTTTGAATTTCACTTCTCTCTTATCGTCGTAACGGGAAGGCCGTGCATAATCTGTACTCCAGCTTTGGCGGTCCCTCACCTCCACACAGGGGATTTTTTTGTGGAATATCGGTTTTCTTTTTGACTTCTTTGTTTTTCTTTGTACTTGATGAAAACTTGAGGTTATTAAAAAGCCACATTCCTTTGTCAAAACAATACAGCACCGGTACTTCCACGATACACTTAGCGCCAACTATTGGTTTCACTCTTTTTTTGATGAACTTGTACTACCCGCCGTTCGAAACCATGGTTTTCACGTAATATCTTGTAGCAATGTAAGTGTAATAGATTAAAATCTCTAATGCTTTTTTGAGTTATAATTTTTATGTAGAAACGTTTTATATCACTTGCATACATAATGGTCCATAAGGACAGTTCGGAATGTTTTTGGTTACTATAGGACCAGTGCACGGCCTATTTGCGATTTTATGTGATCCTTTGCACCATGGTTCAATATTCAATCGCCCACTTCCTGGCCAATCCCGTAATCCTGCTTGGCAATATAGTTCTCCAACGCGGTAGTAGGCCCGCCAGCGCGAAGGTCCGGCGCGTGGTAGCACCGGCGAGCCGCACTCCCATCCCAACGCCCCGCTAGTGTTGCCGTTTGTGTGTTCTGCGCAGAGAGGGCGTAGAGGTAATGGTTATTGATCAGCGTATATGCGACACGCCGAATATTCATTTCTAGCGGAATAACGGGTGTTTAAGATTCTGTCAACCGTGGTGGCTTGGGTGGGATCGCGTAATAGTGCGTGGTGAACTTGAAACAGCGGGTTCCGGTTTCGATGCTGGGACATACGGTTTCTGTATGTTGTGCCACACGATTACGTAATGTCATTGCGAAGTTATGAAGGAAACGGCTGGACGCACCCTAACGCATCATCTTGAGCAGTGGTTAAGCGAAATATATAGGCGTCGAGGTGTTCATGTACCGACCCCTCTACACCGGGACACCGTAGGGGTCAACTCTTCAAACCACTACACATTTTCTAGGCCCCAGCAACCCTTAGATGGGCGCCAGTACTTGTGGATTTGCAAGTGTGATTAACTGAATAACTGTGACAGTACCTGTGACGGACCCTAGCTTATAAGAGCGTCTTTAAAAATTGGCCTCAAATCGTGCGTTCTTTTACTTGTTTTTCGATAGTTGTGGGATGGGCCATTTTTAGTGCCGTTTGTCCGTGGTATTGAGTGCTGTCAATGTTCCAGAGACGCCTCATCTACCACTTGAAATACACAATGGTAGGCGCTGCACTTATCAAGTACTTGAAATACACGATGGTAGGCGCTGCACTCTAAGGCAAAAAAGACTAAAAGTTCATTCTTTGGGGGACTAACGGACTTTGCCACAATCATCACTCCCTTTGGGGACTAAATGTGAGGGGACGAAAGGTTAGTCCGCCACCAGGTTGGTCCGTTCCGATACTCCTCAAGGATGAACTGCTGAGAGTCGCACAGAAAAATGGTCGGCACCAGCAGGGATCGAACCACCGACGCTCGCAATTATACACAAGGAACCCGACGCACTACCATTACACCACGCCGCCTTTTTTTTTCTAATTACATGGGTGAATACGCTCAGATGTTGCAGTACGAGGAATACAAGCAAACAAAAGAATACACTGAAGTTATGAGAAGCACATATACATCAAAATTCAGGCACACACACACAAGCGTTCAAAATAGTGAACCAGTCAGGTGGTTGGTCAAGCAAACTGTACACACTATGTACAAATGCCGCAGTTTCTCGGAAATAGGACTGAGTTGATCTTGGTGGCTCAGCATCCCATAAGCGGCATCGCCACAGACTGTACAAACCAATCAACACGAACATGTCATAAGGCGGCTCACCAGGATAGTCGAATGGCAAAAATCGGATAGAGAAAGGCGTAATATCCATGTCTTTTTTGAGCGTTCGCTGTAAAATGTCCCAGATAAAGACAGCATCTCTGCAGTCTACAAAGCAGTGATCAATTGTCTCTGGTCGAGTACAGAGCCGACAGTCTGTCGACCAAGCTATAAACAGACACCTATCTTTCATCCAAGTTTTAACAGGGAGCATGCCAGTGTGTAATTTAAAGAAAAATGTTTTAACACCTGGCGGAACACACATTTTACACACTCTATTGAGGGCATCCTGGTACGGACACTGTAGGTACAGAACACAATATAAAGGTGTGGGAAAATCCCAGAAACTAGGGCATCAGAAATAGACTTGCGCGAAGCAGTAAATATGTACTCAAGGCAAAACCGAGCCTGTAAGAAGCGAACCGTGCCAACCACTTCTTTGAGGAAACCTCGCGTGCTTCGGGCTGCATCCACAGACACGAAGACACCACAATATCAGGGAGAAAATGTGCAAGACGTATTTGCAGAACAGCTTTCAAAAAGGATGTTGAACATCTCGAAAGTAGAATAAACGAGAAGGAAGCTGCCAAAAAAACAGATGAACAAGCCCAAGTCCCCCTCGCACAACCGGAAGAGAAAGGTTATCGCGACGCATTGGCTCACTACGCGAACACCAAATGAAGGTTGCAAAAATTCGGTGAAAAGCCTGTGTCCTGATTCGTGAGCAATGTAACAACTGTAGGACATAAAGAAGTCGGGTCGCAAGAAACGTGTTACACGCCCGAGCACGAGAAATGATGGACAGCTGTCGTCCCCGCCAGTCATTCATTTGGCGCTGTAGCTTCACCGCCTGCTCCGACCAATGCGAGTCAGTATTGCGAAACTGCGAGAGGGGTACTCCTAAATAAGTTAGGTCTCTATTCCAATTGATTCCGGCGAAACAATCGGGTGTGGTTCCCCATTCTCCCAACCAAAATCCGCAGCTTTTCTTGAAATTCAGGGCGCACCTGAAACCTCGCAAAATTCTTGTGTAATGGCAAGAGCATTCCCCACACTGGCCTTGTCAGTACAAGATAAAGCGACATCATTGGCATATGCTAAAATTTTCACTTGGAAGGACGATAGCGTGACCCTCTAACATTATTGTCCTCTATTATGCGCATGCACAATGGTTCCAGATATAAGCAAAACAGGAGTGGTGATAATGGGCACCCTTGACGAACCGATGAAAGAAGGTGGATTGGTTGGGTTAGTCGATTGTTGACTATCACTCTTGTCCAGCCATTAGCATAATACATTTGAATACCTTCGGTAAGCCAAGATCCTGCGTTCACATGCTGTAGAGCACGGAACAGGAATTGGTGACTGACGCGATCGATTGCCTTTGCCAAATCTAGTTGTACTAAGGCTACCTGGGCTGACGTACCCGAAACACACACCAATATAGACCTTGCTATGACTATGTTAGTTTGAATGGATCGCCCACGGATGCCACATGTCTGATGGTCACCAACTAGTACATCAATTAGATTTAGAAGACTGTTGGCCAAAATCTTAGCGAAGACTTTATAATCTACTTTACATAAGGAAATGGGACGATATCCTTCTACTTTACGCAGTTTGTCAGGATCATTACTTTTGGGGATTAGAACAGTGTGGCCTTCGTAGAGCGTAGGTGGAAAAAATCCAGTCTTGTAAGCCTCGCGGTAAGCCTCAAGTAAAAATGGAGCCAGCAGAGAACAGAATGTGTGGTAAAATTCTGCAGTGAGACCATCAGGTCCCCGGGTTTTGCCTTTCGACAATGATTCAATGCTAGACACCGATTCTTGAATGCCAATCTCCTGGTCAGTGGATTCACACTCGTCCTGGTTTAATTTGGGCAGCAACCTAATGAATTTGTCAATGGAGTTCTCGTTTAGAGCTCTTTTTGGAGTTTGGAATACAGTTCTATAGTAATCGATGAAGGCCATCATTATCACAGTAGTGTCATCAGTAATTTTCTCTTTATACTCAATTTCAAGTATTTGTTTAGACAGAGCACGACGGCGCTCATCACCTAGAGACCGGCGACACGGTTGCACTTCAGCAAAGCGCTGTGATCTCGCTCGCACTAGTGCTCCCCGGTATTTCTCAACATCAGACGCCTGTAGCTGCGCCTTGACATTCCGAATGTCATCCATATATTGACTTGGACATCGGCCTTCAAGTTCATAAAGTTCTCTCAACAATTTATTTAGGAGATTTTTTTTTTCAAACGCCATCACTGTAGCCTCTTCAATTGCCGTGACTTTCACTTCTTGCTTAAATAATTCGAACCGTGCGAGCATTGGCAGATCATAGAGATTTCTTGCATTTTGCATAAATTCTGGCACACGATTTAAAAAGGGCTGATGGGATAGTAAAGAATTATTAAATTTCCACAATTCCCAATTCAGGCGACGACTCCGACACTGTTGGCTACCATGCGCAGCAAATACAAGGCAATGGTAGCTAAAAAACACCGGATGAAAAGAGTAGGTATGGACACACGGTACAGAATCTAAAGAAACATAAATACGGTCTAGCCTAGCGTGAGAGGCTCCCTGAAAATGTGTAAAACGATTTTGCAGTCGGAAATTTTCTCCTATGTCACAAAAGCTTAGACTGGCGCTGGTGCTTCAGTATTCTTTCAGTTTCAAAAGTTCTTCGAAAATAGACACCCACTCCGGTTCAGTATCTCGCACTTTGTACATTCCTACCAACTGATGTATTGATTCCTTGAAATAGTCAGGTATTCTTCCTACATCAACATCGCTGTATCCTACGGCGAGTCTATTACGCCATATGCTGTGTAATCCTAACAGCATGATGGTGTCATTTGGAATGCCATTCTCATTTTGCACTGATAGGAACCTTATACCCTGAGGATCCAGCGGGAATTCTTTTTTAATTGTCCATTGGAGAATGTCCCAAAAGAACACGGCCTCCCTACAATCTAAAAAGACATGCTCGATCGTCTCCGGTTTCTTACAAACAAAGCAGTCCGGTCCCCAGGGGACGAACCGCTTCTTCTGTTCCACCCATGTATTAACTTCGAGTGTGCCCGTGCGCATTTTGAAACAGAAAGTTTTCACGCGAAAGGAACAAACATATTCTTCACACTGTTTTAATACGTCCCGCTCGGTCCCCAGGGTGTACATACTTCGATACAACGGTATAGTCAACACTATGTCTAAATATCATTGTACACCTTTTTTCTCGTGAGTGTACTTAAGTAATCAAGTGAAAACCTTTCACTCAGGAAACGAAAAGACAAAACAGCTTCCTTGAAATAACCGCGTTCTCCACCGCCCTAATAGTATCTGGTCACATCATCATACTCAGGTAACGCAGATCCTAGCCTTAATTGACAGACCGAACGAAGAAAAGGATGGGTAACATCTCTAAGAAAAATAAATGGACTAACCACTTGCCTCAAAAACAGGTGGGTTAATCCGAGACCACCCCCGCGGACCCGCCGAAAAAGGTTTGTTCTGATAGTTCTTTCCCAAGTTGAACCCCAAACGAACACTGCAAGTACCCGAGGTATCTTCTGCACATTGACTCGCAAACAGTGCAACACTTGAAGCAGGTACCAAAGCTTGCTTACAAGAAATAAATTGCGAACAGTGGCACGTGCGAACACAGACAGTCACTACACCACGCCGCCGGACAGATGAAGCGGTAGATAATATTCAAGTGTACAGCGTGTAGTGCTGTGTGAGGTGATGGATTCATTGCAACTGGTGCCGGAATTTCTATCCGTGGAAGCGACCGTGACCGCAATTTGTGCTTTGCTAACTTTAGGCACTATTGTTTAGTTCGATTTAGGCACTATTGCTCAGCACATTTTACAGTGGGTGAAACTGGCTTTCTTTGGGAAGGGGGGGGGGGGGTGGGGTGACATCGCCAAAATATTGCGACTATAAATCACCCTGGAACTGAATGCAGGAACGCTTCAGCGATCGTGCCAATCCCGCAAGTTAACAGCGTTCCGCTCTTCGTCGAATGTTCGTTAGAATCAAAATGCAGTATGTGGCTACGCTGTCAAACCCTATTAATAACTATTAACAAAACAGGGCTACTTTCTTGGGTGTACGGTAACCTCGACCGAAATTTATAGCATATTTCTATGCAGTGTGCGTTCTCATTGACTGCTTCTCTCTTTTTTGTGTTTTTATGCAGTTATGAGAGCACGGCCGTCACAATGACGATTGATTATGGAGCCCGCACCAACAGCAGGTCCAGGCGAGGGAAGGCCCCGACATTTGTCACATGCATTCGCCAAAGAATCCATTTATCTGCACGACGCTGAGTCTGTTATGTGCATTGAGCGAGATGAATAAAACGCATATAACGACTTGGCGTTGTGAAATTTATTGGAAATAAGCTGCTACAACGGCCGCTACGGTGGAAAGCAAAGTTGAAGCAGGCCACGGCACCACAAGAAAAAAAAGTTAAAATTTCTGTCCAATTGATTGAATGTTTAGCCTAAAATTCACAGCTGCGAAATTGTGAAGGAAAGTTCTTTTCATTGACAGAATTCTCGAATACCCCTTTTTGTGATGCAAGCTCGGTCATTTTTGTTCGTATTATTTTAACTGGTATGCTTCAGGTTTGCGGGTGCGAGAAATTTTCAGCTTATTGATTAGGATCATCACCCCTTCAGTAGTTACTTCAATGGAAGGCATCTAAGTGAGGCAAATCATGGTAAATTAGGAGTGTTGGTTGAAGGTCCACTGGGGAAACGGAAGAGAATTAAGAATTTTGGACGGCAGAGCGTTTTGTGACCGGGACGTGTTACACACCATTATTGGGTAACGCAATTTTATGGGACTTATTTCTGTTGGGAATAAGTATTTTACAGATTTTGTTTAGGATTTCCATGGAAGAGGCTGTTATACTATCACTGGCAGTTATAGTACTTCTTCCATTTCGGAGATGTACCAGGCTTTTGGCCACTCTGAAGCGGCGTTTTTTTTTTCTTTTTAGTTTTTAATGGGTTTGTGTACCAGGGCCTCCCAACACACCCCACATGCAAACGAGGGGTACGTAATTACTGATAGGCTTACGTTTACCGACCTTCTGTAAGCTGTTTCATTTAGCTATAAAAATAAGGTTTCAAGTTCACGGTTAATTCTGGAAATGTCAGCTGTTCTGTAGTCTCGATTTATTTTTACAGAACACGTTTTGACTGGAGCGGGAATAGTCAAATTGAAGAGAAAAATACTGCGATCATTAAGCCAGTCAACAGGAGATAACGACTCAATGTTTTCGGCGTAAAAAGTGTTCGCGTAAGGTTAAAGTTTAGGGCTAAAATGGGAAAATATTTTGATTGGGGGGTGATGCTTATAGATTGACCCTATTTGTATCCGGAAAGTTAAATCCCCCACAAAAAATGTAGTTCTCACGGAGAAATGTAGAGGTTACATCAAGGAGAAAAGACTTAAGTTCGTTGATAAAGCAAGGATAGCAATCGGACGGGCGATAACAACATGTCAGTACGCACGTACACCTAAGAGCAAACGTTTACAGACCACGAAAGCAAAATTTCGGTTTATTTCTCGGCCGCATGGCAGCCCAGGGAACTATGTGCGGTATTTATCATTGCTTCAGTAACTCTACGACATCTCGGATGCACACGGAAATTTGTCTGGCTGCTACCGGAAGAGAACCTAAAATCGCCATTTTCCTGGTTCGTAAAATTTTGCTCGTGGCTGTACATGACGTCATAGATAAGTGCACAAAAATAATTTTGTGGGTACAATTGTTCGGGAGCTGGCAGTAGTAATGCTGTTTTTGGTAAATACGACGGCATCACCACCCTTTCGTCCATTCCTATCGCATCGAAAAACAGTGTAGGGGGAATTATCTTGCAGTAGCTAAGTATTACCAGAGTCTTCAATGCTTTACTGGTCACGAAACTTCGGCGCTCGTTTCATATAGGGACCGCGCGCGCCACTACAGGCGCCACCGCCGCACGAAGGTCATCCAGCCGCCGCGCGTGCGGCGTATGGCCCGCTCTTGGCGTGAAAATGCTTGCTGCTCTTGGTGTCTGCGCGCTGATTAAGTGTGTTTTTTTTTTTTCGTAGTGGATAGCGATGAATAGTCCAGTCATTCTGTATATCACCTGCCTTCAATGGGGTTTTTTTTTTCGAAGTAAATTACCGTAGACCTTGGCCGCGAACGGCAACGGCTTCTGTGTGCTCTGGCACAAGCGCTGCGCCGTCGTGTTTACGGATTTTTAAATCTATATTGCTTCTTTTCTTAAAGCAAAGTTGCAATTACCACATACACGGTAGCTGTGTAGTCACGGACTGCTGCGGGCCTGTCGATAATACAATAAAGAAACTGAAACAAACCAAGCACGCGTCGTTCAGACTACGCTTAATGAATCCGTTGATTTCTCTGGAATGCACAGAACGCTAAAAGAGATAGCCCAATATTATTGTCGTTTCGATGAGTGGGTACATACTTGAGAACATCTAAAAACGCTGCAGAAACGCGACGGATCAAAACACGAAGAGACATATGTTGCACCATGTGTCTTTCTGCATCCACGCTTTGCAATACTTTCAAAAACAGGAAGCAAAAAAGAACAATAAAACTGATTTTATCACACGCAACAAAAAATTTCAATGTTACGAAGGGAGACAAAAGAGCGTGGTCCAGCGTACAAAAATTTATTTTTTCGCGTTGCGATGTGCAGCACACGGAGAATACAGAATATTTCCATGTAGCCAAGAACGAAGCAAAGCTTTTCTGAACGCAACGAGCTAGCGATCTCCTGCACTACAAAATAATAAAATGAAACACAAACGTCGAAGAAGCAGTCCGCAGTGTGACGTGCACAGATGAACGTCGATAAAGTGAGTTGCGCGGCGTTTGCTATGCATGCATTACTCTCGGAACGTTATTAATTTCAGATCCATGGAAATAGGATCGAGAACATAGTCGAAGAAACAAAAAATCAAGTTAGCGACAAGCTGGCACCCTTTCCATATCAAACAATATTGCCCGATGGGACGTACGACAAACAGAGCAAACGGGCGCTCCGGTTGAAACACCAGATAAGAAACCGGAATCGGCCACGCGCGGTTACAAAACAAACAAAACGAACCCTAAGGGATAATTCGCGGAAATATGAAAAGTAAAAGCACAAGGACGTCCCAAAGCTTGTTTACACGCGAGCCTGAGCGCAAGGTAATACAAGTTTGCAAACAGGTAATGAAGCACCGCTACAACCTGACTTATATGACAAAAATCCGGCTTTAAGTTAGCCTTGTACAATTCTAGGTCCACGATGCACTCAAAATGGTACATTGCTTTTTACATTCTCACACACAGTGCATTTCCACACACTGTCGCACACTTATAATCGAAGCTGAAATCTCCCGTTGCTTGCATTGGAATGGCGCGCCTCCAATTCTCACGCAGCTGCCCGTCGCTCGGTCAACAGAACAAGGAAACATTTTTTGTGTTATCGTTGTCCAAGAAACGACATTACGGGACGCAACACATGTTCGGCATCGTCGTTGCACTACTTAAGTCGCATCACGAGAGCGCGATATGCACGTTACATTTTTTCCCCCGCACAAAACAAACACAACTCGCCGCGGCTCCGCCGTTCGAGCCAGCGCAACGCCGCCCAAGGAGTAACCTCAGTGAGAGGGTGGCGCCACCGCGCGGCGGCCAAACGCAGCATATGAAGCTCTCCCATTGAGTTACCGAGCAGTTTCGTGACCAGTAAAGCATTGAAGGACTCTGGTATTACTTATATAAGAAGATAACCAAAACTCGGTGAAGATGCCTATGTCTGGTTTGTTGTCATCGAGAATTGATTCCACGGTATCTTTTTTTGATATGTAAATACGAACGTTCGCCAGTATGACTGGTATTATCTGATTGCGTGATGCATGAGGGGGGGGGGTAGCAGTGGCTGCTGAGGAGAGGAAACTGGTGTCAGACAAGCCTGCAGTGGTGGCTACAATTTAACTTTTGTTATATTTAGGATTTAACAAAGCTGTTTTTTGTTCTTCTGGAGCTCATCAAATCATATCTTAAAACTGGAGAAGCCGCTCTGTTTCGGATACGCGTACAACTTTTTCCTTAAAATCCTCATAGATAGAAATTTCTGAACCTCTGTGTTTTGGACCGGGTGACAGGATGTTACTTTATACTTGAAACCGCGCAAGTGTAACTATGATTGGCCTGTTCTTACAGTCCTCGGAAAGCCCGAGCCTGTGTACGCGTTTGATATCCCCCTCATAATAGGAATTCCAAGTTTATCTGGACACAAGGAAATAACCCGGGATTTTGAGTGTTTCCAAGTTTCGTCACGTGTATCTTCAATTCCGAAAAAAGTACGTTATCTCTGTGAAAGTTATTTTCCGAGTCACCGCATTTTTGTGCGAGGTTATTTAATTTTGAAGCAAGTTTAATTGTTTCAGTTTTGCTTCCCGATTACAATATCGGGGGGCATGGTTGATTTGCTTCGACAATTTTTGAAGTTAATCAACGCAAGTGGATAGGCGACCAACCTGGTTTTTGATGGCGGACTGCACAGCATTAATTATAGCGAGCTCAGACAAAACAGTGTCTTCCCAGATTTTTAAGCGTGATAGGGCACTGGCAAGGGTAACCGGGATGGAAATGACGTTATCGGGACCGGGGTACAGTTCAACGTCCCCACAAAGGGCAAGCAAGAGAAAAGTGAGGTGACCAATTGGAACATAACGAACACAGCGATTGGCACACCAGCTTTCGCGTGGCACCAAATGTGTCAGTGGGGCACGACACCGCGATTAACATACGGTCACTAGAAAATACGCATGTTGCACAAAGTAGGTAACTAATCTACGCAAACAAAGACGGCGTAATGACCACGCTCGATGCGCTGTAGTTCCCCCGTTTGTTATGGCGCCGATACCAACAGCGCCGTCACGTGGATGCACGCGCTTGTGAGCCAGAGTTTTGAGGCTGGTTTTCACGACTTCCATTATAGCCCAGAAGTTCTGGATATATACCGGTCTCGAAACTCCGCTTCAGAATCCGGGCGACGCTAGCCCCGCTGCTCCGTGGAAGCTAAGGGGCAAGTCGACACGCGCGGCACCTAGGAGACAAACCTGAACTTCGTTGTACTATTATTATTCAAAACTTTTTGTACAACAAAGACTACTTTTTTAAATTAGAATACATTAATTAGGTGAAAAGTACTTGGGTGTTTGGGGCTTTTCTTTTTATGACACACGGCAGCAACCGCAAGCGCTTGAGTACTACTTCAACGTTCTGCCGCCAGACGACAGGCTAGTTAACTTGCCCGTCCTTGCCCCGGCGCAAAGGGGCAACCAAAGACCGGGTTTTTGATACATGGGGCCTATGGGAGTTTCGCAACTGTATATATTGAGTAACTCTGATTCTAGTCATCTTACTGCCGGCTTTCTTTTCTAATGATGATGTGATGATCATGATGATAAAGGTTACACAAAAGTACCATTAGTGACTCAGAAGGATTCGCCAACAAGGATTTAGTTTAGTGAGCCAGTTCAAATAGACAAGTTGAACACCGGGTAGCGGAAGAAAGGGTTAAGCTTGAATAGAATAGAAAAAGAAAAGTACACAAACTGAAATAGGAGAAATTCTAATGGGCCCAGAAAACCACTATATACGCTTGTATAACATTGCGGCACTACTTTTCCTAGTAACGGTAAACCCAGTATCAAAATTGAAGCTGGCTAAACTGTGATAACGCGTGGATGGGGAAATACGTTTATGATGATGATATGAGCAACCTTATTAGGTCTGGACTCAAGAAAGGGAGAGCAGGGATTGGGCAATCCCAGAGACACCTCCGCTCCTCAGGCATCGTACTGTAGCCCTTGAGCCATGGAGCGTCCGATGCTTGTTGTACGGAAACTTTCTGAAGGTCAGCATCGAAGTTGAGCAAGCATGTCCACACTGCTATAGTGTGGTAAAGTGAACAGTAATCTAAGCGTGGAGGGTTTAGGAGAACATCGGGGTCGCCATTTCTTTGTATTTATTGAAATAGCACGACCAGCTTCGCGTGATTCTCTCGTGACGGTGCAGCAGTGGATCGACGAAGGCGAACACTAAGAGCAGAATCATCATCATCATCATAAGAAACCGAGGGGCACACGTAATCCTAGGTGAAGAAGAAGAAGCATGGCGGGGGAAGAGCCGTCTGAGAATCTGGTGCCTTCCGCTGAATGTTCTCGACTGCGCCTGCGGCAGCAGAGGGACCCTGATTTCGGCAAGCCTTCGCTGCCCAACCCTTCGCCACCTCCGATGGAGAGAACGAAGGTTGACGATACACCCGGCAAGTCCGTGTTGGAGACCGTGATTTCCACGCTGCCCAAGGAAGGTGGTCCGCGTTTTCCGCAAGAGCGCTCCTCCGAGGACGACCTCGTTGTCGGCATCAAGAGACTGGATAGGGGGACCGATAAGGTCAAGCTTCCCACCGGCAAACTCCGCAACCGACAGCCAGAACCTGAGGCCTGCGACGACTTCGCTGGAAACGGCGACGATGTCCACGACATACCCGGCCTAAGTCCTAGCAGCATCGTGGAGGTCGCCTGCACTAAAACTAGGGAAAACGCGTGCCTCGCTCTTGCTGTCGTCGAGAATTTTGGACCACAAGTCATTGAGAATGAGGACCATCAACCTTCGTACATTGCCATTTGCATCGAAAACAAGAAAAACATTGACGTATTCAAGAGAGCTCTAATGCTACATTTTAAAAGAAAATTTCAAGTACGATATTCCATTACGGAGACTTTATCAGATACCCGCAGTGATCCCATGCAAGCTCCGCAAAATGAGACGGGCCAGAGACACATTAGGGCAGAGTGGGAAGCCAACGAGCAGAAGCAGCTACAGTTCTTTGCGAAACAGTTCTCTGAGCAGAAGAAGAAGCGTCCGGAGCACCTGCGTCGTTCGAAGGCAGGCCAGCCGAAGCGCATGGGTGCCGATGTGCAGGTGACATTCGGCCTCCACAAGACAGAAAAGTCGAGGCAGAGGAATCGGAACTCCGCGACAATTTCGCCCATGCTGAACAATCAGCCGTGCCACCCACGTCATGCGGACTTCCACAACCTCATTCAGGACCAGATGGCGGAATTTGAAGAAAGCTACTTGGCCGAAGTGTCCAAAGAACCCGAGAAGGTCTGCGAAAAATTCATCGAGCACCCAAAGAAATTTCACATCATTGCCTACTCCCTGGGCAGAAGCGTCCCGGATTGTGTACAGTAGAACTATCTTTCCATGAACAGGAAGAAGTACAAGCAGTTTCATTTGCGACCAACGGTTATGAGTCCCCCTGCGATATTTCAACATAAGACTTTGGAGAGATTTGTTACTGTACGCAACTACTTCTCCTCGAGTGGAAACTCGCTACCCGCTACCATGGTCATGACAGAGGGAATCACAATCCCATCTACAGCTGACAGCCCCCCTCCCGCCCCCCCTGCAGTGCAGCAGATACTTCGAGCGGCAGCAACTTGGTTACTCCTGCACCGCACCGGGGCACCTGTTTGCGGCTCGTTGTCTACGTTTACATTTCGGGTGCCCTGTGCCAATATGCATATAACATTGATATACTGCTTTCTTACGTCGCAATGCTTCAGCGTCAAAAAGTGCCGCTGGTTGGGATTTAAGAACGCCTATATGATAGCAAGCGTTCTACTTTTTCGACTTTTATTTACTTATCCAACAGAAATAAAACCTACTTTCATCCCGTACTTCGCCGTATATTAATACACCTTGTACTATGGTGGTCACACTTAGTGGGATCACGGGAGCGCGTGGCCTGAGCTACTACTAGAGCATCCCAACGTCGCCGCGTGAAAACAGCGCACATGCGCTTTGCCGGGAAACGAGAGTACGGATCTCATCGCGCGCATCGCGTCACCAGGCGGCAGCGCGTCGTCTGCTACTTGCGAGCTGCCGCCGCTCAAGAAGCAATGGACGTTGCCAGTGGCCGCCGTGAACGGCAAAAATAAATACTGCGGCGCTGAAAAATAATTTGGTTTGTTTTACTCGCAAACAAAACGGCTGTCGGAGGGAAGCAAGAATGAATCGCGGTCTTTTATTACGACAGGCATCATCATTCTGCAGCCATGAGTATCGCTAGCACGAGCCGTCACAGCGAGGTGCGAGACAAGCTGCAGCCGCACAGGCGTAGCAACAAATTCAACCAACGTGGTTGAAATACTGCACCGCATTTTCTCGAATCTCTATTTGGAAGCAAAAGAAAGGATCCCCAAAGCAGTCGGTCGCCACTGGCATAAGTCACCATGACTTGTCCTAATAGTTTGTGTCTCGAGTATGGTACCACGACGGGCCCACCGGGCTAGCGTAAACTGGAGTATCCCGATCCGAGATTTGAAATTGCGCCCCGACATTCGTTGAATTCTTCCGGCTGAAGGAGACGCGCGCTGCACGGGGGCCGGATGTTGGTAGCAGATCCCTTGCAAGATATCGCCCGCGGCAATAGGTCTGTGGTGTTATTTAGAGCGCTGCTGCCGACCGCAGGGGCATATAAACAGTGTAAAAATATGTAGAGTTGAAGCTACCCGAGAAACACAAGATTCATTCTTAGCTGCCATGCCACCCCTCTCAACTAATTTCGCGGATGAGAGCGGAAACAGTTCAGGACGCTTCACCCCAGAACTTATACTATAAATGACGCCCAGACGAGGAATTTGCGTGTGTGTTTTGCCAGAAAACTGAGAATGGGACACTACCACATTGTCTGGGTTGTTCCCCGATGTAAGCTGCGCTTGGCCGTGAAATAAAAATTCTTTGAAATCGAGTTTCCCCGTAATGCTCCTAGGCTGGGGGGCTTCACTGCACGACATCTTTTCGCAGGTTAGCGAGCTTCTCCAGTTTAAGAAAGGCCCTCCTCAACCTGGAGTAAAGCTAGTTATGCCGCGTGCCATAGCTAGCAGATGATAGAAAATACAGAAATTTAGAAGCAAACTAGCAGCTACTGTTATTCACAACAATGCACAAAACGCACGAAGATACAAAAAAAGTAGGAATGGAAGCATTGCAATGCCGAGAATCGGTTTTTTGTTTCAAACGAGGTTCGTAATCAGTTGAGATTCGTCCTTATTTACGCTCACACAGATGAACGTTCTGTAGATTGCGACGCCCGCTGCAGACAATGCGCGTGGTAGTCGCGTATCGTCAGGCTGGTCGAACACTGAAAACACTCCACAGCTCACAGTGACGGATCCTGCTAGCGATCTTCACGGCTGCCGAATGCCGGTGCGCGTCGTAGGAAAAAAATCCGCCATCGCATGCCCCCGCGCGAGGGACACGAGTAAATGCAGAGCATTGGGGTCGTTTACGTGGCGTAGGGTTGGTGGTGGTAGTTGTGGTGGTGGTAGTTGGGTTTGAGAAAGAGAGAGAGAGAGAGAGAGAGAGAGAGAGAGAGGAGAGAGACAGAGAGGAGAGAGAGAGAGAGGAGAGAGACGTAAGTAGGTAACGTCAACTTGTTATTATTTATTGCCATCACTTGCACCCCCCCCCCCCCGCCCCCCCCCCCCCCCCCAATCGGTGGGGTCGCGCACAAATCGAAGGGTCCGTGACCCGACGCTGACGAGCAGACGCTGCTTCTTCCTGACGAAGGCCTGGATCCGCTGCTCGACGTTGACGCTTGGCCGCGGCTTCTCGTTCACGAAGGTCGGCGTCGGCGGCACGCTTACGACGTTTGCGTTCGGCGTCGGTCGGCAGCCTCGCCGCCTTGTCTTGTGCCGACGTCGACGAAGACGATGGTACGATGTCTTGTACTGGTCCCGCGACGCTGATGTTGGATTGCGTCGCGGTACTAGTTCAAGGTCTTGCTTCCATCGCTTATCAACTGCGACCGCCGACGAACGCAAGAGAAGAGAGCGCAGGAGTTGACCGGAGTGGAGCCCGCGCCAACCCGCTTTGTAGGGGGTGGTTGTATTGCGGTAACGTTTAGTGTTTGGGGGGTTGGGGCTATCACGTGTACACCACGCAGCTATCACGCCGCTAGCACGCCGCTGAGTCGCCAACGCACGCCGCTGACGACGTAGTTTGAATGAGTCAAGGATATAAGGCGCGTTCGTAGCCTTTGATTCTGTGTCGTTTTGTGGCGCAGTGGGTAGAGCACCATGTACCTTGCGCTCCGCCCGCAGGGTCGTGGGATTGAAACCTGGCGCCGGTAACTGTTATTTCTTTTTCTTTTTATAGTGTAGGGGGAGGCCGGCTGCTGCGGACGCCGACGCACGGGTGACATCATGAGTTATACAAATGCTCTACATTTAAAAGACCTCAATTCGGTCTTGCTTCCGTGCATAAACTGTTTTATTTTCGAGTAAAAGAAATATCTGAAGTTTTTTCCAGCGCCGCAGTATTTATTTTTGCCGTCTACGGCGGCCACTGGCAACGTCGACCGCTTCCTAAGAGGCGGCAGCTCACGAGTAGCAGACGAAGCGCTGCCGCATCATGACGCGCTGCGCGCGACATCTAACTCTCCTTTCCCTCGAAACGCTCATGAGCGCTGTTTCCGCGAAGCGCAGTTAGAATGCTCTAGTAGCTCGCGCCACGCGCTCCCGTGTTCCCTATGAGTGTGACCACCGTAGTAACTAATGACGGTTTTTATTAAAGACGATAGTCTTTCTTGGGCTACTTAAACCCAGAAATTTTGGTGTGTCTGTATGTCTGTCTGTCTGTCTGTCTGTGACTCGATTCAGCCATCCGGCCAAAGTAAAACACTGCCTCCGCAATAGTCTTTATAGTCACAGCTAAATGTGCCCGTCTAATTCCGGTGTTGTGTTCATACTTGTCAATATTGTTGAAGAACAACAAGACATTATTGTTAGAACAACAAGACATTACGCATATATAAGGCAACAAATGAATACAGAAGTGATATTTGCAGCGTTCCTTTATAAAAAATCGTACATGTTTGATTTTGGCGAGATTAAATACTTCATCAACTGAAGAAAAAAATATCACTCCGCCGTCGCCTGCTGTCGCCCGCGCCATATAGCTCCAGGCGGCATTTGAAGAAATCAAGTGGCAACAGTTACGAAAGGTTCCACTAGATAGATTCCATGTTCTGCTTGGAACGCACGTCGACTAGGGAAACGCGGTTTTATAAACGTGGAAGTAGGGCGCCTCGATTCACGCGCGTCTTCGCCGTAGGGCAGCGTTGGCATCGAGACACCCGGTTTGGAGCAGTGGAACGCGGGAAATTTAAAGTGATTTAAGCAAACCTTTGGCGTCTTTATTTTGGGAGGAGCGCGACGCAAGAGGAACAACATGATAGGTGAGCGGGAAAGCGAAGGGAGGCATTTACTTGGCAAAACTCGATAAAGACTATCGTCTTTTGACGTCATTTGCAAAAAAAGGAGCACATACGCGGCCATTTTTTTGACATGCCGCCAGCAACATTTACGACTTAACACGTTGTTAGGGTTAGCTTAAACTGATGCATTTGATCACAACAAACACTAAGTAACCTTCCATGTTTTTTCGTTAAAACTTCCCTTGTAGTTTTCTCGTATCATGCCTTATTATAGGGCCCCTTTATAACATAAAACGAATAAGCCTACCGCAACTTAGGGTGGTGACAAAAGTGGTAAATAATAAAATATCTTGCCCCAGGTGTTTGTTTTACTTTTACTCTACAAAACGTACGTTTCTGTTCGTTTTAAGTGACATAGAGAATTCCGGGAAATGATAAGCCTGTTCGATCAAATTGTCAACTTCATTTTCCATTTCCGGGTTAACGCATGCACCCCGCTTCATATTAATTTACAATATTATTTCGAATCGATTCTTGTTTGTTTATTGTCATTCTGATAATTTTATTCGTTGCACGCTTATGCTTTTTGGGTGCATTTAAAATATATACTACACAACGGAGCCGCACTGGAGGCGCTGTATTGTTTGAAGGCATCATTTCTGCTATTATTTACACCACTGCGTATATGCACTCCGATTAGCGTTAGTGTTTGCAAATATTTGTGAGTCTGTCCGTGCTGCCATTAAGGACAGCAAGCCAAGGTCGGCAAGAGGCATTCGTTTAAGGAATTTCTCTTGTTTAGCTCTTAGAAATCGTACCCTTTTAATCAGCACTGGCCAACCTATTCTTCACGCCATTATTCCAGGGCGCCCTATTATCGGCGTCGTCACGTTCTAAGGAGCCCACGTTCCGTCTTATGTTAAAGTCGTCGACGGGCTAACTCGATGCCGACCTCACAATAGAACACACCACTTCGGCTCTGCGCTTTTCCATACAACGGACTTATGTCCTACTCCGGATAGAAATATCCGTCCCTCGCGTGCCTTGTACAATGTACTGCCTGATTACCACTGCGTCCCTAAATGCAAACTGTGGTTTGCCCCCACGAAACCGATCGAACTCGAGCGACAGAAACGAGGACATGAAATTACGCAAGAGAAACTGCTGCTCCAACGAGAGGAAAGAAACAGAGAAGAGGGACTCGAGCGCGAAAAGCGAAACCACGAGTGTAGCTCGAGCGAGAATAAATCGAGCTGACAAAGCTTGAGTTGAAGTTGTCGCGAACCTGGCGTCAGTGTGACAGCAGCGTGCAGTAAGCAGACACTGAGCGTCTCGCGCTTCGAACGAGTGACCTACCGCGACTGTACAAAGCAAGAGAGGACAATGTTCTTTTTTAGTTACTCTCGAGAGTGCGTGCGAGAAGGCGCACTTTAGCAGCGAGACATGGGCACAAAGATTGCTTACACTTTTTGCTAGGTGAGGCGTCCGACGTGATGCCCCTCTTTTCAAGCCAGGAAGCGGAAGATTACGCGAAGGCGTAGTCGAGCCTTCTGGGTAAATACAGGCTGTCTGCTGAGGCGTTTCACTTGAAGTTACGTGAGGCCGAGAAAGCAAAGGGCAGGTCATACTTAGGGTTCACATATAAGCTAATAGAAAACATGGAAGAGTGGCTCAACGAAGTGAACGCTTTTGACGAGCACAAAAAGGTGGGTTGTTGCTTTAGGCTTGAACAGAGTTACCACTGACCATCGGAAAATGTAGGGCGCTGGGTGAGAACCGGCCGGATGTAAATGGTAGGCGGGGCAGTGGAACTGGCCGACGGATTTTTCGCAAAGCGCTGTGCGGGGCGGCCGAACCACGGCAAGAGAGATTTCAGGTAGAGGCCTGAGAAATCAGAGCCGACAGGCACAGTTTTCCAGGAAAACGGCGGAGCTAATGGACTCGTACACTCGGATAGAAAAACTGGACTGGAAAAGTATAGCGGCGCAGAAGCAGAGACGCAGCGCAGGAAAAAGCTTTTGAAAGGCGCAGACTTTCCGCGTGTTGTAACGGAGGCCAGACAGGGCATTTCGCTGCTTGTTTCAAAAACAGCAAGATTATCTTTCCCATGGCAGACCAGAGTGAGGCCAGGAAGCAGCTTCTAAAACCATTCGTATACGAGGTCGTAGTCAACAGAAAACCGTGCCAAGTTCTTCGCGACTCAGTGGCAACAGAACACATGTTCCGCCCTCAGCTAGTATGCCGAGGCCGATCAGCTGACGGCAGAGTACGTGTGGATAAAGCAGGCAATAGAAGCACGAAGCGTGCGGCTGCCGATTGCTAGCGTCAGCATCGGAGGTCCGTTTAGAGAGCTGATAACCTGGGTGGCTCTTACGCGGGAGCTTCTCCCTGAATACCCATCCATTTTTTCCAACACGTCTGATCAGCTGTTGTGCGAAAGGGACTGCGCTTTCGAACCGCTGCCGAGAAAACAAGCCGTGGAGCTCGCTGGTAAAGACGGTACCGCGTAGAGTGTCGCCCCCCTTGGACAGGAAGGGGGCGGCTGAAAGACGTTACGACGACGGATTATCTCGGGCTCCCGAAAGAGAGCCGCACGAGTCCACTGTAAACGATAATGTGTCCGCCTCGGTTTCAGCTGCTGCGGTAGTGTTCAGATTTGCGTGAGGCCTTGGAAACGGCTTCCATCCCGGACGAGGTCAGTTTACGAAAGGACGCAGCGGAAGTTCAAAGGGACGATGTCGAGAGCACCCCCGCTCAGATTTTGAGGTTCCCGATGACGGGCCACCGTCGGCTGAGCTCGTAGGGGTTCCGGCGTCGCGTGTGGCTGAGCTGAAGTTGGAAAACAAGAGTCAGGTTTCTGGAGAAAGGACGATAATGCCCCTGGGTGTTTGCTTGCCGAGGTTCTTGGTAAAAAGGCGATAAATGACAGGAGAGGAAAATCATTCGGGCATACTTGCTCCGGGAGTTACGAGTGGCAACGCCAAACGCTCGCATTGCGTAACGCCTATGACCAATGTCCTCTGACCAATGACCAATATTTTCTCACCCGGCCGCAATATTTTCCAATGAACTCTGTCCAGCGCTTTTGGTGTAACCTCTTGCGAGCGGTTTTCTTCGCCAGTTCGCATGCGTTTGTGCCTGAAGTCGGGAGCACCGACGCCGAACTCGCGAAGCCGGATGCCGCGGGTTCTAGGGCGTGCTAGCGCGATTCACTTTGGAGGCGATGTGAAAGGCAGCGGACCAAATGATCCCGGCCTGCCAGTAATAGAGAACTTTCAGCCGCAAGTTCGGAAATTCACGGGAGGTGCAACCGCCAGGCCTCCGACGAAGGGACAGCGGCCGCCAGCTCGGCGGTTTCTCCAACGTTCCGCCACTACTCCACGATGCACCTACCCTTTTTTGTGTGGTATCATGATCACCAACATTTAAATTGCGGCAACTTTGATTCCGCTCCGCTGAGCCAGTATTTAAGCACTAAACGTGGCAGCCAATTCCATACAGACGACATACTGAGTTCGATGAGGTGGGCTTTTTTCCGCCAGAAAAAGGAGAGAAAACATGGCACGAAAGGCTGACAGGGCTGTGCTGATCCTGTTTGCGCCCCGTTTCCTCCCCTCTTTCTGGCTGTGTGCAAGCTGGTGCTGCCTGTGCGGGAGTGTCGGCCACGGCCCTCGCCGTGTGCGTTACGTGGTAGACTGGACCACGTGACAGCCTGCTGCAGGGGCAAACTGAGCTGTGCACGATGCAACACCGCGCGGCAGCGTCCTGCCTCTACCCCACGCTGCACGAACTGTAGTGGCCCACACCCCGTACCGACCCCGCTGGCAGCATGAACGCAAGGTGGCCACAGCCATGGCACGCGCGCCGCAGCCAGTGTCCCGAGCTGAGGCCGCAGCGTCTTACCGCATTGAGAAGCCACCAAGCTACGCGGAGATGGCGAGGCGATTGTCCAGCCAGCAGCAGGCCATCCACCAGCTGCAACAGCCTTCTGCCACCCAGGGTCGACAGGAGAAGCAGCCTGCAGCTAACCATGGACGACAACAGCAGCCACGCAAGCCAGCCAGGCGCCCACCTTCCCAGTAGTCCGCACGGCCAATGGTGGAGCAGCTGGCCGCAGCCTCAGCCGCAACCGGTCAGGACCAGGTCGTGCACATCCTGCTTGCCCTTGTACACAGCCTGATAGGTCCCCTGCCTGCTGAAGACCCCGCACGCCTGGCTGCCACTGCCGCCCTGGCACATATACCTTCCCCACCCCCTCCCCCCCCCACGCATGGCTTACGGACCCTGCAGGACAGGGCAGCGGTCACGTATCTTGCAGTAAAGTGCAACAACCTGAGACCGCGCCATGCGAAACTTGCAGAGAAGCTGCTGCGGGAGCACTTCAATGTACTGGTGCTGCAGAAAACCAACGTCTGTGGCAGCTCCCTGAGCCTTCCGGGGTACGTGTGCACACCAGTGCAACCCCCTGGAGCCTGCGCTCCTGCACCAGCCAGCCGTGCCAAGACGCCAGCCCCCCACCATGCAAGTCCCACGCAGCTGTCTACGTGAGGGCTGTGATCAAAAGTGCACCCGTGGACCTCGCCTCTGCCGTGGATGGCCCCGTGGAATGCGGCGATGTTACGGTGCGCATGGAGACGAGGGACACCACTGTGGCAACTGTCTACATCCGCTCAACGTGGCCCTGGGATGCCAGAGCTTTGGGCGCCCGCAGGCCAACCTGGGCCCTATCGTTGTCGCGTGCGGAGATTTTAACGCGAGAGCCACATCGCGTTGCTGCAGAGTCCCCACCTGGAACCACCACCCCTAGGCACGGGGCGGGCTCTACGCATCGCCACCACACTGCCGGGGGCAGCAGCATGAGGTCCACTCCACCACAGGCCATCCACCAAGAGGTGATCGCCCTGCTGCAGAAAGACGCTTGCGGACTTCAGCAGGTGTACACAGATGGCTCCGTGCAGTAGTCGACAGACAGAACTGGAGCCACCTGCTCGTTCCAGGAACTGGCACCACCCAGGTGTGGAGCCTGCCCTTCCCGGCCTCATCCACCAACTCAGAGCTGGCTGGACTGCACTTGGACGCGGATTTTCTTCTAGAGCAGGGGACCTAGGTCCCGGGGACCATCATCCTGACTGACTCCCGGTCTGACCTCCTCCGTCTGCGCGCCGCCGACCAGCCATCCAGTGCCAGCTGCTACGTAGAGCGGTCACTGGCGGCAAGATGTTGTAACTTCGCATCATTCTTTCTTGCGGTGACAGGCCAGGTTTTCCGGTAGACAATTAGGATTCTCGGTATTTTCTTGCCGACTCTATGGTTATATTTCCAGTTTTTTGTTCTTCCTTTTATTTATTTCTTGCTTCTTGTGTTCAAGGAACCCTGCAACACTTTTCCCCCTTTTTTTTCTAAATGTCCAATGCTTTCAGAACGTACACAACCAACACACTCAGTACTCAAAATAGGGGGTCTGAAGATACCTCAACCCAATATTGGTTCTCTGTGCGCATGAGACAACCGAGGAATTGGCTAAAAAGATTTTTTCTCCTACCTGATGTTCAATACATCATAGTGGTGCCAATCCCACGTACGATACACCCTACCTATAGGGCACAACGAGCAGCAAGGCCACAAGCAACCCATGTGCACTATGATCATCTCCCCTTCACTCGATATGCAGACACCTCTCCATACACCCACCAATCTGCACCCGCTTTCAGTGCGACCAAAGCTAACGGAAAAGAATTACCTACGTTCACGACCGCTACATAATCTATAGAAACAGCTGAAGAAGTGGCTATCGAACGAACCGCCACCACTTGCGGAGAGTATACAGTTATACTGACAGACTCCCAAACTGCATGTCGCAATTTCCTGGCCGGGCGAATATCCCTCGCAACATTGGCTATACTGAAACAAATTAAACAACTTCCAGAACTATGGATTGTCCGGTCACCTGGCCGCGAATCCCTGAAAAGAAAGGAGTCGGAACACGCCGCTGCCCGCGCCCATACACACCATGCCGTTTCCCAAGAGGGTGATAGCCTACAAGCTGACGACTTCCTCAAGCCTATGCCACTGCAAAAATACGCCGACATACTGGCCCACTACCGGCTTGGATGGTACCCAGAACTACAGAAACAATGCCCAGGAATCCATCCACACCTATCCAGAACCGAAGCTAGAATATTCCGACGACTACAAACGAACTCTTTCCCCACAATATAATACTCCATGCAATGTACCCCCCACTTGACCCCGCATCTTGCAAATACTGCCCCAACCTGGGACCCCATACTATCTTGTATAGGAGTGTCAACAAAACCCGTCCCTTACTCCTAATACCCAACCTACATACGAGCAGTGGGTGGAACGGCTGACCAGCTCCGACCTCTCCTCCCAGCGTAGCTTGGTGGGGAGGCCAGGGTGGCCAGCGCAGGCCAGGATATCCGGACTAGAAGAAACCCCCAACCAGGCGGGCGCCCAGACATCAGCCCCTAAAGCTCGCCTAAATAAAGTTTACTCATTCTGCTCTTCCTAATCTTAGCGTTCTCTTAGTGATCTAAATATGTCATTAGAGCGAGCAATGTAGCGGTCGTTGGCCAGATTTATTTCAGTTTCAGTAATGAACACATTCGAAGGCCACTTTAAAAAAAGGTAAGAAAGGTACAGCAGAACCAGAAAGCGTATCTGTTGCGACGAGCCAATCACGCAGAGCCGCTCCATGCTGGCGATACCTATAGCTTTCACAACATGTCCAGAAACAAAATATAAGATGAAAGTGTTGATCGGAAGTGTTCGAGAGTTCCATTAAAGCAGCGACGTCACTATATGCTCCATTTCGTTTTTTAAACGGTTCATCTCTAGCCCTTCCCAAGCCTCTAGTGAGTGAGTGAGCGGGTAAAACTTTATTGAAATCCGAATAATTCTGTGTGTGAAGCCCTCAGTCTACGGCGCCATTCCAGCAACCTGCCGTCTCCACCAGTTCGATCAGCTGCAGCTGTCCGCTGGGCCATGAGCTGGCGGGTTCTTCCTCCCAGTGCTCTGCAATCTAATGTTGGCCTTCAGCACTACCAACATTTGATAATTCTTTGGAGCAACTGCTAAACGTGTTCGTGGTTGGACTTTGGTGACTTCGATGTACAGTCTCTGCTTCCACTTGGCATGGTCTGGGTTGTACTACGAGCAATTCTAAACGCTTTTAAAGTGAAGCTTCGGTGTCCTAAATGATGCCGTCGTTCGCCAATACGCCCTGTAGAAAAGCCAGCATTTTCTGATGATGATGCTGAATGATCATGGGTAAAGAGAAAGAAAAAAACGCTTATCCTTGCTGGAATCGAGTCTGCGCCCCTGGCGAACGTCCAGCAGTAGGTACCGATTGGCCCGTACACCTTGCACAAACACAAACGTTAGGCCTACAGAGTGCACACCCTATAGTTGCCGTCGGTGTCCTAGGAAAGTCGGTCCGTACCTCCAGAGCAGCACATACCCTCAGTAAGGGGTTTTCCAACCACATAATCCATTACCAGAAAGCTTCGAGTTCAACCATCCTCATCATTGCACAGAGGGGTAGAAGATTTTTTTGAGGTCGAGATGTCAGTAAGCAAAACATTCTTAAACAGGTTGCTCACACTTTTTTTTCGAGTGGGCCTTTTATTGGCGGACTTGAGCCATCGGTAATGGCGCACCCCGAAACGCCTTCAAGGAAATCCAACTTTGTCCAAGCGATCTAATGACGATGATGATGATGCTATCGAAGTGTTGGACACATACTTCATAGGTGGGTTGGCCATGGGTGAAGTGTTGACAGTGCCTTTTTGGCAGCTTGTATAAAGATTGTTCGAGCTCGCCACTCGCACCTGACGCTGGTAAGCGCGTAAGAGTATCCCGCAATAGTACGCCACCATCGGAAACAATTGGCATCATCGCTCGCACCACGTTACATGACTGATGCGGTTAGTCGCTGTCGTCGGGCAGTTCACCTTCTTGCACGGCATGGGTGGACCTCTTGTGGTTCGCTCGGCGGAAAACTGGGCGGAAATTGAAGAATGTAAACATTTCTTATGTTCGCAGAATAAGAGTCTACAATAACGAAAACCAAACATCTGCATTCCGGGAAAGTTTATCGAAATGAAACGTTCTGTTTGGTTCGATCGATGCACGGTTTTGCGTTTTCGTTTCGATCATCGCCTTTTTTTTGCAGAAGTTATTTGGTTTTTATTTGGCAGTAATTGCATATTAAATTTGGTGTTTTTCGTTTTTCGTTCTCCGTGGGGTCAAGCTTCGCGGGCACTCCTGTTTCTAGACGCAAGGGATTCGTTGTTTTTTTTTTTTTTTTTGTACAAACTGGTGGTTCCGTATGCCTAAGGTTATATGGGGTGGTTTGTGAAAGCTACCAATGCATGTATTCTTGCTTTCTACGATGTCTGCACGTTCAGATCGGTAGTGTTTGAGAACAAATGAATGCCGCACTATAGGCTAACCCTCTCTCTATTGCCAGCCTGTTGGCCAGTCCCCATCGCCCATCCCCGTCATGCTAATGCTGCTTCCTGCCTCCGCCAGCGTCCTCCCCTTCGCGTGGCCAAGCGCGAGCTGCACGCCCGTCAGTGTTCCGCCGACCAGACATACAGACAGAAATCAATACCGCAGGTTACCTCTCTGAAATATCTAGGAGTGTTGTATGAGAGCACTCTGAATTGGCGTCCTCACATTGACTTCATTGCGGTGAAAGGGGGGAGAGCGGTTTCCGTGTTGAAGAGATATTGTAATAAGAAATCGGGTATGCGCAGAGACGTCCTCCTTATGCTCTATCGCATGTACGTGCGCCCTATTCTGGAATTCGGCTGTATCCTTTTTTCTAGTTATCCGTTCTACAAGCTCCGACCATTGATTACATTAGAAAGGCAAGCTTTGCGATTGTGTTTGGGATTGCCAAGGTACGTCCCCATTCGGGTATTGTACTGGGAGGCTCGAATCCTTCCTCTGATATCTCGTTTCAAGGTGTTGACAGTAGAAGCATACCTTCGTGCAATGGAATTGCCTATATCACGATCGCAAATGGTTTTTGTACACTCCCCAGCGTCCTTTTTTGCCCAATCATGGCCCATGTACAAGCGTCCACAGGTAGTGTTCGTCCAGTCCTTGCTCGCCCCTTTAAATATCAACATATTATCTGTACCTACGTTTGAATATCGCACTGCGATGGTGGACATTGACTTCGTCAACATTTTTCCCTCCAATGCCAAATGCTTGCCGGAGAGAACGATATCTGGCCTTTTAGAAAACTACCTAGAAGAGTTCCCGACACATGTGGTTATAGCCACAGATGCTTCTGTCCGAGACAAAAAAGCTGGTGTAGGCATCTTTTCACCTGCGCTTGACTGGGCATTTCCTCTTCGTCTTCCGAATTTCACGTCAATATATTTGGCAGAATTTTTGGGAATCGCGCTCGCTCTTCGAAAGCTCAGCGAAGAGCATTCCCAGGTGATCATTGTGACGGATTCTTTTTCGGTTTGCTCCGCTTTATCTTCCCCAACCGTTTCTCCACTTCGCCGATCGCTGTCGATGCTTATACCAGTACATGTCAGGGAAATCCGGCTGGTCTGGGTCCCAGGGCACAGAGGAGTTGAACTTAACGAAACTGCTGATTACCTGGCAGGAGTAGCACTGAATGGTCCTCTCGTTGATACTGTGCCCCCGGTAGCCTATGTTGTTGGAACTAGGTTTCGAAGGTACAGTTCACTGGACAGCTTCCCACCAGACAGCATCGCTGGCTGCCCAGACATTGAGCATCTCCGGTACTCTTGGAAGTGTGACTTTGCGCAGTCTCGGCTGTGCGAGGTCACACTGACTTGCTTGCGATGTCGAACACCTAATTTGAATTTTTATCTGCACCGTGCACGCATAGCGCCATCGGCCACCTGCAGCTTCTGTCAAGAGGAGGAAACACTTGACCACTTCCTGTTGTCTTGCCGGCGGTTCTCTTCCCTCCGAAATCGTTACCTGGAGGCTCCCCTCCGGCGCCTGGGTCTCGCCTTGTCGGTGCCTAATTTATTGTCATTTGGGGCAGTCGGGCTTGGTCGGTGCAACGGGGATGTTTTTCGCGCTCTTCACTCATTTATTGCCGAAACAGGTCGCTTGCCTTGTTAATCAATAGCTTCAACCCATTTTTATTCGTTTATTGAAATACCTGTTGGTACAGTAGTATTGAATTTCTTTTGGTTCCAAAATTGTTAGCATCACTGTACCCTATTTTCCCTTCGTTTGAAACTAATTACTAAGCTTCTTTAGCAGTGAAATCACAATAAGACTTGGCCAATCCCCCAGAGTGGGTACGCGCCATTCTCGTTCCGGATCCAACCAACCAACCAACAAACGACGAAGACGTACAGCTTAGTGCTGTTCAGAGGTGTCCACTACGACAGTTTTTCCTAGCCCCTCATTCTCTTCTTGTTGTTGCTGCCCCCCCAGCTACAAGCTTCATGAGAAGGGCCCCGAGCTCCCGTTGGCGGCCCTTATCGTCTACGGCGCATCGCAAGGCGGCCATCCCGCCATCGTTCGCCTTAGTGCCAGCGTCCGTCTCTGGGCTCATCCAGTCTACTCAATCGACGCCGCGGATGGAGGCCAGCCACACCGAGGACGTGTACATGTAAGCGATACGCTGACTATGGTCACTATACTCCTGGACATAATGTTTTAGGTCGTAAGAAGTAGTGCCTTCAGGGTTGCTGCCAATTTAAGGTGCATAGAATGGACACCGTAATTTGGGAGACTCTTCACATCTGTCATTAGCAAATCAGTTAAGAGGTCCCGGTGCTGTGTATATAGATTTTGGCTTGTGTTCCATACAGTTTAACTCGTTATAACGAGCGAGTATGCGTCTAATCTCACGGTAGCCACGAGATTACCTCCGGGAAATTCTCACGGCAGTTTCCATAAAAGCTGGCTGGCCTAAAATATGCTGAATATTATGACGTCCCAACGTAACCTAACGGAGCATAACCTCAGCGAACCTTCCGTAACCTAATCGAACGCGTCATAACGTACAGAAACCCAGCCCAACTGCAACAAACCTAATCTAACCCCGCCCAACAACACAGAGCACAAGCTATATTAAACATATTAATACCGGTTTTAGAAGTCCTGTGCCTCCATCTCTTGATATAGTAAAAACCGCAGTAAAAAGTATTAACAACATTACGATGACCAAAAAATCTGAAAGCTAAAAAGAAATAACACAGCAACGTCGGACTCGCACCTGAGCCTTCTTGTATAAAACCAAGTACTATGCCACAGCGCTACAGGGACAGTTGCAGAGACGGCTTTTTAGGGAATATTTATCCCGCATAATCTCCGCGTAGCGTGATTAGCCAATAAGAAGTGACTGCCGTCTGAAATGTCTGACGGTACCTCTCACGGTTGCCCAAATAGTAGACAATACAAAATTAGTTCATTATATCAGATGTTCGTTGCGACAGTAGAGATAAAAATCGGCTCTAAAAAATAGGAAATCTGGCTCGCGCAAAAGTCCTTGATAGCAAACCTGCGGGCGACCCAAAATTTGCGCAACTTTTTCACATGAATAAAAAATGTCTGTGTCACCTTTCATTCCTATTAAATTGCTTTTTTATGCTATGTTTGGAGTTTTCAGACGTGCGACAAACAAATATTCTTTAGGTACAGCCGATATCCCGCGTGGCTCTAGCGGTATCGGATTCGTTAAAAAAATGTGTTAGTGAAACGAAGCGTCACCAACCAAAGTTCGTATTTTTTTACTATACGCGAAAATTTTCTATCACTGTTTGTTATATTGAGCTTCTACAGTAAAAATCAATCAATCAATCAATCATGGAGGGATCCAAGAGAGCATTTATTGCCAAGATGGCGTCCCTTTAATAGCCGAGTCGCAACCCCCAAGTGGTAGACCACCGCGATGCCGGAACCTGAAGACCCTGATATTACACCAAGCGGTACCTGCCGTTCACCGTGTTTGGGACTGATGCAGGCATGCCTCGACCATTTCATCGCTCGACAGCCCTCAGTTGGATGTAATCACGATACATACATCAGCAACCGCTGCGGAGAAGGCGGATATCGCCCTCGCCCTAGTAGAGTCTCCCACACCCAGAGTCGTTCTTTCGGACTCTCAATCGGCCATTCGCAACTTCTCTGCAGGGCTATTCTCCCCAATCGCCCTTAAAATCCTCTCCCGCAGAACACCATCCCACCCCGTGGCTCTGCTGTGGACCACGGCCCACACGGGAACAGAAGCCAATGAAGCGGCCCAACGTACAGCTCAAGCTCTTGTCACCCGAGCAGGCCCTTCTCGTGGCTCTACCCACGGCACCCCCAGCTTCCGGGACGCTCTGGTCTCGTACCGCGACATTACCCAGCACTTCGGCCTCCTCTACAGAATATATCCCCCCCTCCCCCCCACACACCCTTCCCTCACCCACGAAGCAGCTCGCCACTGGCGGCTACTTCAAACCCACACAACCTTCTGCCACACTATCCTTCACCGCATCAACCCCAATATCTACCATTCTCCTCTGCCGTGAGTCTCAAACCGGATACCCGCTACCATTCCCTTTGCGAGTGTCCCCACGACCCATTTCCCCCTTTTCCTTCCCGCTTACACTGGGAGCAGGCCCTGGAGAGCTCCGACCCGGAAGTACAGTTGCACCAGAGTCCTTCAATGCTTTGAAGGACTCTGGTTGCACTAACCAACCACGCCGCCAAGGTCGCGGAGAACATCGCATCCTCCGCACCCCCCCCCCCTCTCCCCTAGACCCAGTTTGCAAATAAAGTGTTTCTCCTCCTGCTCCTCGACAGAGTCTCGGTGTACTCTGCCGTTCCAAGTACACTGCACACGCCACTGCAGCGGAACGATGCGGCCCTCCAGCGAGCATACCGAGGCACTAGCACCGGCATGGACGACAACTACACTGGTAGCGAGGACGACGGCTACGAGCACATTCTTCCAGGATATTTATGTTGACTGGCCAGTGAGTGTTTAAAGCAGCCCCGTATTTCAGGGAATCGTATCGGTGGACAATATCTGGTATCTAGATTTACATTACAATTTGCGAAAATTTCCGGTGTTTTATGGTTGTTTCTTCATTGAAAGGGCGTCATTATGGCGTCTGATGGAGCACGGACGGCAGAGTGGAAAGCACATTCGTTGTCCACGAATACCTCAGCTGAATCGCGAATCCTTATTGTCGTCGCTGTGCATGTAATGTGCCGTAATATTTGTAGTTCAGTATTATGCGATGGTTTCGTGTTTTATAGCGACTCATTGTCTCGATAACAATAACAAGTGCGTATTTCTTATACTATTATACTCTGTGCTCCCCCCCCCCCCGGATTCCTGCAATAGTGTCGCCCGGGATGCATTAATTAGGCAAGGCTTTTCTCTCCTTAAGCCTTAGTTGTCTTAGGATTATTTGTAGCCGCTTAGTGAGCATAATGAGAGTACTATAAACACTCAGCTTTATGTATTGTTATTGTTAGCACCACAGCAACCACGGAAGGCTTCATTGGCTTTCAATTTCAACGTTTAGGAATGCGCTTTATTAACCGTATCATAATCCCTCCATTTACGTACTCGTATTTATTGCACCGAGAACGAAGCTTATTTATTCTTACTTAACACATGGGGTTTTTGAATCAGGTTTAGCGCTGTCATCATGTCGTCGTTGATTGTAATTAAAAAAAACCTGATGTACTACCGGGAGTAAAAGTCACAATTCTGCATGAGCAGTGCATCCTTATCAGACAAGTCGGGGCTGCCATAACTGTGACGCTTGTTAATTGTAGATGTTAATTGTTCACCCGTTCGCTTTATCGCCAAAGCTGAAGCATACTTCGTCCGAAGAAAGGCCAAATCGTTGCGGGCGTGGAATCCAGACTTCGTTGGTCCCGAGTGTACATTGCCGTAGTGTATAATGATGAAGCTCTAGTGCCTTTAGTACTGGAGCATTGATTTTGATTGATTGATTGTAGGGTTTAACGCGCCGACGCAACGCAGGCGATGAGGCGCGCCGTAGTGGAGGGCTCCGGATTAATTTTGACCACCTGGGGATCTTTATCGTGCGCCGAAATCTCGTACACACGGGCGTTTTCGCTTTTCGCCTCCATCAGAAAAGCGGCCGCCGCGGCCGGGAATCGAACCCGCGACCTCGTGCTCAGCAGCGCAACGCCTTAGCCACTGAGCCACCGCGGCGGGTACTGGAGCATTGGAAGAAAAACCATGGAAGCGACAGCCATGAGTAAACGGGCTGTGCCGAATCTATATGCAAACAGGGGCATTTGCGTCTGAAGGGCGTTAAGCTTCAATGAACCCCGTCTTGCCGCATCCTTCGGAATCGCTATGTTTTTCGTGCATGGTAATATCTATACTCGATGACAACTTAAGAACGGCACCGGAAGTTGCCGCTGTGCCTTATCACCGTAGCTGGATGTTTCTCGGCGTGGCGCAAGTAGGGCGTTACTGGGAAAATTTTGAACATAGCGTGAGCCGCTCCCGTGATTTTTTGGACTTAATATGCTTATAAACGACTTCAGTGACGACAAAAAAACAGCGTGAGACAAGGCAGACGATATCACGCATTCATAGCAAACCCCTTTCAAAACGCGCGCACACTGACGTCACGGGTCCGGCGCTTTGGCGGAGTGATACACTACATGAGGTGGTGCCGTTCTTGAGTTGTAACCGAGTATAGCGATGATAGCAGCTTCTCAAGATGTCCCACTCAGCTGCACAGTTTCTGCAGCCCGGTCTTCGATTGATTGATTGATTAATTGTATAGGGTTTAACACGCCGTAGCGGAGGGCTCCGGATTACGTTTGACCACTAGGGGATGTTTAACGTCCGCCGAAGAATAAAAAAGACGGCTGTTTTTTTTTTTTTTTTTTTCTTTTCGCCTAGTCCGGTCTTCGAGTGTCCGCAAGCAGGCAAGAGTGATCAACAACGAATGCGTGCTTAGGCCTCGGCGAAGCGAGCCGCGTGCACTTCACTGCGTGGAAGCTGTTTCTTTACATAGGGTTCGCTTTCTCACTTGTGTGCGGGTTGCCTGCAGGGAGGCTGGAGGGCCCAAGTTCGACTTCCGCTTCCTCCAGGACTTCAACTCGGGCACTCCCTCTCGTTCTTCCGTCGTCTTCATCTTGGATCTTCATCTCTGCTCTCGAGCCCATGAAACCATCGTTGATGCCGGTATTGACATTCTTGTTGCACACATAAGCATACCCAGCTCTGCACGTTTACCGAGTTTTAAGCGCTGTGGACTAGGTTCGGCGTTCAGCAGTGCTAATGCATCTTGCGCTTTAGTTAATGTTCAAGCACTCTGCCACAGGAACAGGCAATTCTATAGGGGAGTGGTCTTTTCCTCGGCCATTGCTAACGTATTTGCGTTGAATGCGAGATAAAAGAACGGCTACATAATTATGCTGCCGCCTACGGTGAAAGTTATTGCGACGCCACAGACAAGGCTATAGCGGCACGATACCAACTAGGCGGGTCCACAGATAGTTGAGGGGAAAAGAGGCATCACAGGTTTGACATACAAACAATTTATTAGCAGTGAATTTGGGCTGGGGCTGACGTTCTCACCCGGCGAGACGATGTGACCCGTAGGAGCGGGTAAGGAAAGCGGCTGGCGCTGAACCTCGGGCACTGGGCCTCTCGCCCTTTGGCCTGGGTGCACCGAGCGCCCTTTGTCTCTTGGCCCAGGAAGGGCGGGACTCTTGTTCCGAGGCACGGTAGTGTCCACGTACAATGCAGGGCCGTGGGGGCGAGCTCAAAGTGCTGCTGCAGGCTCGCTGGTGGGCGGAGATCAGTATGAGGGATGACCGTCGTCGCGATGTCGGCCGGGATTCGGTAGCCATTTCGGATGTCTCCTACGGCCTCTCCGACCACGGCGGGTGGCGAGAGAGGGATCCACGGGCGTGTGGGAATTTTTATGCCCTCCACCGGTGCGAGGAGGGAAGGAAGACCTGGGTGCTGGTTCGAGGAACTGGCGGCTGGCCAGTCGTTGTGCGCTGTGCGCGCATAGGCGACGCCTACAGTTGGGCGCGTGGAGGCGGTCAGCATGGTGATGACTCCCAAGGGCGGCCGTTACTCGAGTGTGGGGTGTGACGCGCGTGGATTCTTTCGGGTTTTGGTGTAAGCCGTCGAATACAGGTATCAATGTTCGAACGTCCCAATATAAACAAAATATTAGCAATTTCGATACCACAGGCATGAAAATTGTATTTTGCACCAGCGATGTATTATATTTGGCGCGTAGGACACAATAGAAACTTAAGTGAAGTCATGGAATCATTCGTAACTAGAACCCTTTCGAAAACAAACACAATCTCGACTTATGCCAGTCCGTAGTGGTAGTTGGTGGCGAAATGTTGTTTGATAAAAGTGTGAAAGCTGCTACTAAGGTGAATGCCAGCAGGGTAGAGCCGCAGCACCCCGTATAGCGCCGGGAAGTCCATTCCCAAGTAGCGCTCTCGAAGGGAAGTAGAGGAAGGTAGCGCAAAAAGCAGTGAGAATCATGCGAAGTAAAAGAGATGTAGATCAAACGAATAGGTGGGAATATACTTGTGGCGAAGCACCGTTTAAAGCCTCCAGTGAAAAACAACAGTGTTGTCTCGACGCGGCTGTTTTGGTAACCAGGAATCACACCCCTGCAGGAGTGCGTACAAAAAGTGTTAATTCGCTCTAGACACGGTACGCGTCTTCCATGGCTGAAACGCGTCGTTGCCTTGGCTCAAATGTTCTATACCAGCATAAATTCGCGGTCCGCACCACGTTTTGCTGCGTAGCAAAGACACTTCTCCTCAGCGCAATGAAAGACGATGAGTAGAAGGCTAGGCGTTTGTTCTAGTGCGGGACTGATGTCTTAAGTGTAAGTGAAAGAACTAATTGTAAGTTATTGTACGTTGAGCTGCGTGCATTCGGTATCGTTTTTGTAACTTTAAGGCTGAAATACATTCACGAGGCCAAACTTTAGTCCCCTGCAGCCATGGACTCTTTTTGGCATTCGAGGATACATTATCGGCTTTACTCCCTGGGTTCCCACAAAGGTCCACGCAGCGCATCAAGGAAAAAAAACCCCTTCAAATCAAGAACCACAACACAACTTTTAATGCTTACAGAGCACCGCCGAAAAGAATCTGGAAAAAAAAGGTGCATTCCAATCAGTGAAGATGTATGAGTAGCGGAGCTGTTTGTTATCGGTTGCGTTAAGAGGGATTGAGGCTAGGCTTCATTGAGCAATGACGAATTTGGAAAAGCCAACTTACACGGACCAAGCTTACACCGATTTCCCAAAGGCCAGCTTCCCTTCAACACACGAATGCATTGCTTGGAACACATTTTATCCGGGACGGTAGACGAGCCATCTCATATTAAAACATTGTTCCCAGACATAAGAGGACCATGTCCTGAGTGGCCTTGTGACCACTGGATGAAACGAACCACTATAGTGGTTCCTGGATTTAACGAAGTTTTTTAATTCCCCATAGCCAACACCGTTGAAGACCATGTGTTTGCGACCTCTCTGTAACGAAGGCGTTGCGCCGGTTAACTTTAATGTAACGAATTCGCTACGTCAATGAGTCATTGCTTCTTGCCATTTTTGTGAAAAATCGGCTGGAGAAACGCACTAATTGAGCGAATTTCTGCCGCACCTCGCACTACCATGCGTTTCCAGGCGTTACTGCGGTGTCGGTTGTGAGGTTATAGAGGGGTTAAAGTAGATTGGTTTACTTTTCCCTGCAATAGCAAAACCGGCGACGAGAGAGACTAATCCGTCTTCGTCTTCTCGTTTCGTCCAGCTAGCAAGCTATCTGCCCCCACCCCGCGGCTGCGCGCTGTACCGCGCCAGCCGCGGCGGGCCGTGGCTCGACGGAACAAAGGAAGCGACGAGTGTTTTCGCTCATTGACATTTATTACAGGATAATAAACATCCAAAGAGCATGCAGGCTAGCTGGTTGACGGCGAGGATCTAGTTCCTCGCCCGGGCAATTTAGGGGAATCGAGAGGTTCGACTCACCGCGACAACAGTCATCTCCGGGGGCGCCTCAGCGCGCTCGCGTTTGCCTCGCTGGGACGCCGATGGCAGCCATTGTCGGCCTCCTTTTCGCCCGACCCTCGAAGGAAGAAGGTCGCCAGGCACGTCCTGCCGCCTCTCTTCCCGAGCTCCAACTCCCCCCGCAGCTCGCATCCCGCGCGCGCTCGCCGGCTTAAAGACACTCCTGCGGCGAGGAGGTAGATCCCCCTCGCCGACGTCTTGCCGAGCAAGTTCCCGCGAGGAGCAAGCGGTGTGGCGAAGCCGAACCAAAGGGAAAGCGCTAAGGTCGCGTTCCCACACGGTTAAGATCTAGGCCTTCCTGGCGGCGTGTAGCCGCGCGTCTGCACTGCTATATGTGATGTCAGTTCATCGGTAATGCGTTCTGCTGCCAGACAAGAGAAAGTTTTGCCTTTTGAAACCCAGGCAGCAATTTTAAGTGGCGCCTCCGACGGCGAGAAAGAAAAACGTGGCCACGCGGTATGGGCCTCGTGCGCCTGTATGGTAGCGCCACTGATGTGCTGTGTTCAGCGCCATCTTGCGAGCAACGGAGGCATAATTTCTGAAGTCCGTCAGCAAACGACGTCCGGAGAATAGTATTCCGCGCAGTACGATTATTACAAGAGAAAGAAGAAATGACCGCTATTCTGTTGCCATGCGATACGAACAGCCAAGCGGTACTTTATTAAATAGAATATGGTTCGCAAAGGCGACAGAAAAGCGATGCATCACACAAAAAACAGTTTTATACAAGCGCGGGATTGTCTACGCGCAGGGCGCGGTAACGCTGTCATTTCGCAACGGCTTCCACTGAACACCAGCAGCGCCGCCCAAATAAAAGATAAAAATAAAAAGACGGAAGCCCGCGATGTTACCAAGAGAACGAGAGGAGTGCAGGAGTGTGCGTCTGTGTGTGCATCGCCTCCCGGAAGCGATAATGTATGTGTGAGGGAGGGTGTGATCGCTCCACCAGTGGAAAATTTTTTGTGGGGCCGCCGGCCCCAGAAGAGCATGAAATAACGGCATAACGTCCCAACGACGCCAGCAACGCCTTGGAGTTGGTTGCTGTGGTTGCTTTGGTGGATTTGATTTATTGAGCCTTAGATCAGAACGGCTGGATTAGAACTGCTGGCATAACCAAGCAGTTGGCGGACAGCTTATTGTGAGGAGAAGACCGACTACGAGACTTCATGGTGCTTGCAGAATCCACTGTGCCTTGTACATGTCAGGAAGTGATTTGATGTGTTGTGTCTGCGAAATCGCGGCGAAAGGTTTGTGTGTATATTGCGACACCAAGGATAAGCGGCTTCAAGAGCCCGAAGATTCAGGTTTGTAGAGGCAGGTATTTGAAAATACCAACTGCTTGAGTAAACTCTACTTCAAACTGCTGAAACTACGATGAGTTCGTTGGATGGGCTCATAAAAGTATCGCAATGCTTTTTGAAGTGCTTTCATAGGTTTATAAATGCGTACTTAATATACGAATAATTTTGGACGTAGATGCCCGAGACGAGGCTTTCATGAAAGCCTCTGGACGTTTATTTACCTTGTTTATCGCTCGACATAAACACGGGCACAGATATGGTATATCGCACAACAGGAGCTTTAATTGTGCACGAATGATTCCTCTCGCATTCGGAGTGCCCTTGATAAAATAAGACCATTTTGAATAATGGAGATTGTTTTGAAGCTGACAGAGTTGTACGTGATGTTTTTGCGTGACTACGCTGGCATGACTACATGCCAGCGTGAATATATGTTGTGCTGGTGCAAGTTATCTTTGTCAGCAAAAATATTTTGCGCAGCAAGCCCCACTTGAGCTCGTTTTTCAAACGCGAACTACAAGCTGTACATGTTTGAGATATTTGAGAGTACTTTCAATAAAAGTGTAGATGCGAGTCTCCGAATTGTGGCTGGTTTGTGTCCATCTGTTTACGGTTGTGTCGCAGTGTAGCGTGAATATTTTAGTTCTGTTTTCATTTTAAAGCTTCATATTTTGCTGGTATGACTACGTACAATTCAAGCATGCATATCCGTGGGTTGTTGCATGTATTTTCTGATGCGTGCACAGATGCGTGCACACCAAAGGCTATTTGAGGCGCTACAAAAATATGCACTGGATACACGGAATTTTTTTTTTTGCAGCGGTCTTACGCCAAGTAGCGTGCACATACGCAAATGCATTTATGGATCTGTTCTTTTTATTTCTTTTCGGGTACTGTGTGCTTCGTGAACGTCGGCGTCGCAGGCAGCTGATCCGTGTACTGTCGTCTGCTTTTATTGGAGAAGGGGCGCTTTCTAAATTATTTCGGCTTGTATTCCCGCACAACTCGTCAGCGTAATATTTCTATTATTATAACAATTGTGAATTTAAAAAAAAAACGTGTTAATTGTTGTATACTTATTGTACGGTTGTTGTTTAAATTAAGCCGCGTAGCGAACTGCTGTATATGTTTATTTTATTCTTCAGAAAAAAATCCACCGCCGCTCCCAGGTGGCGCCACATGTTTATTTGAAACTGCAGTGCACGAGGCCCATACGTTATCCAAGCTGGAACCTTCTCAAGATTTTTGAGTTCTGAAAAAAGCACCAACTTCACGTAAAGAAGCCCTTTCAGCATAGGCTTTTTTAAAAACGCATTCAGGGACCGAAATATTTGAAAATGCAAAATGTTACCTAGGTTACGTTAGTGAATACGTGGTTGCTGACCTTGTTTCTTTGAGGTACCGTTTACTGCCTCCGCTCGTGGAAAAGCAGCAGACGGAAATCACGCAGTTTTTTTACTCTGAAAAAAATCCTTAAAGGCTGAGTTCAACTTCACTTATGGGTAGAATTTTTATTTCGTTCCTGCTTCATTCACGCTAGCCTCATGTAATGAAAATCTGCATGTAATGAAAAATTGGGAATTTCGTCAACTTGTAATATCCAGATTTAGCTGCATACTAAATATGGATAGGTGGCATCTCTTTCAAAATGTATATCCCTTCCCCATAAATCATACATCATATCATGTGCTCCGCCACCGCGTTATAATAGGAATCACCAGAGGAGGACGCGTGCCCGTGTGGAGAGGGTGGGCGGGAATGAGGAAATCGCGACGTTAGGGAGTTAATATACCAGCCACCGCGGAATGTGGACGCAATCCGCGCTGTGAAATAGATCGGACCCCGCTAAAGCCATGCATGCTTGTAACGAGGAAAGTACCACACTAAGTGCTCTATGCGGGAGTGCAGCTACGGTTACAAAAAACAAGGGCTCCGTAGGTGCGCAGTAAACAAATAAAATAACGCACCGACGCAATGCGGGCGATTAATCGCGTCGTAGTGGAGGGCTCCGGATTAATTTTGACCACCTGGAGATCTTTAACGTGTGCCGAAATCTCCTGCACACGGGCGTTTTTGCTTTTCGCCTCCATCAGCAAAGCGGCCGCCGCGGCCGGAAACGAACCCGCGACCTTGTGCTCAGAAGCGCAACGCCTTAGCCACTGAGCCACCGCGGCGGGTGCAAATAAAATCGCGATAAAGTGTACGCACAAAAATGCTGCCGATTCCAAGCTCCACGTCTCTCAGCCGTGCGAAACTACCACGGCATTCATACTCCGGAAAACTCGATCCATGAGCCCGGTTGAGGGAAAAGTTGTGCCACACTTTGTGTCGGAAATGGATGTGATTTCGTAGTGTACCACTAGCACCAGCACTGCGACTCACTGATTCATTGCTGTGGTGTTTTGTCGCTGTGATGCGTTTACCGATGTTGTTGTCAGCCTTGCCGCTTTCCTTTCTTCTAGTTACAGTAGAACCCCAATAATACGACTTTCACGAGACCGCGCGGAAGCGTCGTATGACCGGGGGGGTCATACCATCAGGGTACGGTAAATGTCGCCCTAATAGACGGCCTCACGTGACAGGTGGGCTAAGAACTTATTTAATGTACTATATTTAGCGCATTCTCGAATAATTTGCGAACCCCTAACTGAAATCTATTTTTTTTTAATTTAACTCCTATTTGGTGCCCTCTCCTCCCCTCAACGGCGTCTACGCTAGCCCGCCAGTCATGCACCGCGCGCTACGCGACCCCCGTGCCGTCCGACGCTATTTATAGCACGCCAGCCCCGCGCCTCACGCGCGCGAGGTAAGGTCAACGTGGTAGAGCAAGCACATTGAGAGGTGAAAAGGCGAGAGTTGGAACTGCCAAGACTAAGCGAAACAAGCAATAATACGAGAATGCAGAGTACGAGACAGGAGCGGAGCGACAATGCGGCTTCGGAAGAGACTGATAAGCGGAGCAGAGAGAGGGGGCAAGAGCGCGTCGCGAAAGAGAGTAACTCCAATGGGTCAGGCGATGAATGCGGGTGTTGGGCTGCGCCGTACGTGTTTTTACGTTCGCCCGCTCGATGGTAGGTTCAAATTGGCGGTCCTCCGCGCCACTTGTCTGGACTTTGACTTCTCGAGGTTGGCGCGTTGGTTGACTCCCGCCGACCAGTACCCGGCTGCTTGCTTGCGTCTGCGTGCCTGCGGGCCTTCGCACATCCGGCAGCGTTAAGCGAAGTTTAAGAATAAAGAAAGATCGGGACGAGGCGGCGAAGCGTTGTAGAAGATCAGAAAAACGCCGGTTTATCCCCGCCAGGATGCGTCGTATGAACCGAACCGCGTGCACCCGAGCGTCGTATTTTTAGGGTTTTTAATGCATTGTTTCTATGGAGAGTTTGCCGGGAGGTCGTCGTAAGACAGGGGGACGTACCATCGGGGTTCCACTGTATTTGTTGGAAGCTCCACGCTCACACAATGTGGCCGCTACATTTTTCAACAGTTATAGAAATGGGCCTAGAGAGAGACACACTTGGCTAAAGACTACCGCACCAAAGGAAACCGTGCTGTGTCTGAAGCCATGTTTGGTGTATACATCAACGCGAAAACGGGCCTCACAGGTTCCCTCTCTTTCCAAACTACATTCGACCATCACGCTCAATTACTTGCTAAAATATTTGTTCCGACCGATTGAAGATCATCATTTTGTTGGACGTCGAGCATTTCTCGACCACAGAGGGAAAGTGCCACGTAATTTAGTACCTATCTGGTATTTTTACTTTTGCGAGAGAACAATGTTGCCGCTTGAAGATGTTGCAGCGGGAACCCACATCTCTTTACAGGACGGAGCATCGCATGCAGACGCTTTTTCGGGACTAGAAGGAACCTCCTGCATGAGGTGAGAAAAACCCGCCTCATCGGTTCCCGTCGTCGATCAGGGGTAAGCATTAAGCCATGTGACGGTTGCATTATTGTTGAAAAATACGTATGCGGGACGATAGGTAACGTCATGAAACGAGAAGTGTACAACAAAAGTAGTTACATTTAGAGTATGGCTGTTATGACAACATATTATTACAGATGTCCTCAGTTATCCCTAGTAACCCAAACGAGTAAAAATACCGTCAAGAGATACATATTCAACCGGGTCAAACATAGCCAAACATAAAGCAATTGTTACTCTGGTGCTCGCGTTAGCATTGACGTACTAGGTTATAGTTCTTTGGGCAAGGATACGGAAATGATGTCGTCTTAAAAAGGGCGGTTTTGATCGAGAGGTATGCACTTAAAGGGGCCATGAAGACAAAACACAAGTTTTTGTTCATTCAAAAGTATTTCTCGTTAGAATCTTACTGAAACCACTTTTAACGCTCACTTCGCTCGAATAACCTATATAAAAAAGAAAAAAATGGGATGGCCATGCGACCCACTAGCTCATTTCCCGCAACAGGACCTATAATGTCATGTGCCCACCTATGCGATTGGGCGAGGCTGGCAAAAGCAAACGCAGATTAGGCAGGTCTTATTAGGTTTCCGTACGAGGTCTTTGCGCTTTAATGTAATGCATGTTCGTTTTACAGAAGTACGAATGGTGCGGTAAACAGTGGAAGTTAGAAAAATATACTTAAACCTAGAAGTATCGATGAGCACTGCTGTTGGTACTGGCCGCGCTGTGCTTGTTTTAGCTGCACAGAACACCGCCGCTTTGGGGTTGTCTTACACGACACTGCCTATTGGTCTAAGCGACGTTGACCTCGTTTGTGGAGCATACCGCATGTTTGTAGAAACGATTACTTTCTACCGTAGCAAAAGCAAGTCAGGTGCAAGTATGGTTAAAAACAAAGCAATGGCGGACAACGGTTCGCGGTTCAGCATGGTAGCCCAATCTGAGGGTACCGACGGTAGGCAAGGCTGCAGGTCCTAATGATGCACTAGAAGTTAGTTTGAATACCCCCCTTGTGACCTCACGGCGGACGTTACGAAGACAGAAGATTTGGCGGGAGAATCAAAATTTTAACCTAAATTGAATAACTTCTCAGTTAACGCGGCATCACTTACTGCCGGACAACTGCTGGACAACAGCTTGTTTTTTGTCTGCGTGGCTTCTTTAAGTGCCTCTCCTTCCACATTTCCGGCACGGGTGAATGGTGATGTCGTAAACAAAACTTACATGGCTAAGCACCCATGTAGTTTTCGGGGCTTGGAACGATTAATCAGGTGCTTTGAAACAGAATATTACATAGCACGCGTCCTTGTAAAATGAACACCCCGGTCCGTAGACTATAACCCCGGAGTCATCCCCAAGGTTGCACGCTAGCAAACAAATACAGCAATGTTTTGGGTCTGACGCTTATACATCCAATCACTTCGACATACATTTTCAGTGGACGAGGTATCAATATCCACCATTTTCAATAGCAGCAAAGTCTCGAGTAGCTATAAGTTTCCCCAACGTTTCCCCCTGTGCCACCCACGTTAGCCATGTCTACGTGTTCCTCGCCTTGTCCTTGACGGTGTTTCAAGAGCTTGCGTGTCTACTTTCGCGGCACCCTCGGGTCAGTGATCTCATTGGCCTGAGAAGTTTCCGCTGTCCTGTGTGAACAAAACTTCTCATCTCTCGTCGTAACAGGGACGCCGAGTGTAGTCTGTACTCCAGCTTAACTCGCAATGCATTTTTATGAAGTGGAATGGTTTATTATTTTTCACCCATCTATCCGCTTGTTCACCTGCTAATCGAGAAATAAATGCGCTCGCACGCAGCAAAAAAAGTGACATTGTAGCACCCACAATGCTCGGGGACAGGCGCCTTCTCGGTATGGGTGTTCCCGAAGTGTTAAAAAATGACCGGCTCCCTTTCGGCAGTTTTCACCATTCGGGGGTTGTCTCGTGGCGCGGGGGCGGGAAGTTTAAAGCGAGGTGTCGGAGAATGGTCCCAGGTGAAGTTTCTGCGTCTATGGTTGCACCGTCAGTGCTTCAGCCCCCTTCCATTGTTCCTCGGGCGCTTGTCCGTACAACTCATCAGTTGGCGCGTGACGCTGCCGTTCTGGTTGACCTGCATGTGCCGTTGGAGCGACGCTTTTCCGTTTGTCATATGATGACCAAATTTTACGTCGAAGTATACTGCCGGTATCACATGCACCCATGTAGAAGTGACTTATTTAATGGTGCTTTCTTGTGCATCATTCTCCTGTGACATAGATTACTTACAAGGTACGATACACTAATTTTCAACTTTAGCATATGCCGGAGGTTCATTTTAAAATAAAAAAAAACGGGATGGACGAGGAATTCTGCCATTACAAGGCCGACATATGCGTCGACTTAAAAGGGGCGACCTACTGATTCTCCCGAAACGTTGTTGGTGCCGTCTGTCTTGAGCGGCTAGTGATGCGCCGTTGTCATAGAGGTAAAACGAGTACAACATTTGGTTCGAGGAGGGACTTCGCAGACAGCTCGTCTTGGTCGCACATCTAGTGTAGCCGATGGCAACTTCTTTTATATCAGAGTGGAAGTTACGATCAGTGCTGGATCCGGCAACAGTGTGGTAACTCCCACCCTTATGCCGGTTTCTCGTTTTGGGATTCGCACGTTACATTTCGAATTTTCCGGTTTCTTTTCTGTCGACGTCAGTAGGGATGACGCCTAAAAGGTGTTTTCTTTCAAGTAATCTTGGTAGCTGCACGCGGAGATCGCAATCTGGTCTGGCTAGGTACCAGCGTGTAGAGGGTAATCGGGCAAGGTGTCGCTCCTGGGGCTGTATTCTAGAGTTCTGTCCCTTTTGCGTCCCTTTTGGCGAGCCCTGATTGGCTAAAAGCAAACAACCGGAAGTGACGTAACGCAAGCGCAACAAACTAACTGCCAACGCTCACTGCTTAACCGGAAGTACGTCACGATGAAAGGGACTCAAAAGGGACGTTTTCAAAAGGGACAGCTACGAGAATACCGCCCCTCGCCTCTTCCTTTTTGTTTGCGACGAACGGACGAGTGGATAGTAGAGCGGAAGAACACGCTGTTTTTCCTGTTGTGAGCAGCTGATCCGTCTACCCGTGGAAGGCAGCTAGCGGGAAATTTATTCTTTGCTGCCTTTTCAAGAGGTACGCTTCAACCGCTGTCTACATTACGACTCCGTCGAGGAGGGCGTCCGTATGCGTTTGGTATTGCACCCCTAATCACATGCCGCGCAAATACTGACTGTTCGAAAAGCGCTTGTTTATAGCTGGCGATGCATGTCGGAAGAAAAAAACGAAGGAAGAGAAAAAAGACGAGATAAGTTATTCGATCCCATTTAATTCACCCTGAAAATGGAGATGGCCCCAGAGCTAAAAAGTCATTGTCACTCAGTGACCACGGACGCAATGGCGCGCTGTTCTCCGTCTGATATACGCTTACCGGCATACTTGCAATTGCAGAAACTTTCATGGATAATGTAAAATCGGTGCATGTAAGCTGCTGGTGTTTCGGTTCCGCCTAATCAGCGTGGCATGGCAAGCCAAATGTATCCAGCGAAATACACATGAATCGCTCCCTTCTCGGTCTCAACACATCCACATTATTCTCGACTACGACCACAGGGGTAGTGTCGACGCAACTAACCCATAGCGTGAGAACACTGAGCACTAAATTCGAAATGATTAATGTAAATTTCAATGCTTGACACGCATTGCTTCGGCCTCGCGTTCTCGAAGTGCTCGGACCTCGCGCCGCTCGCTACAATTTGCTTCCCGCTCCGCTTCCGCCGTACGTTTTCGAATGGCTTCGAATTGCGCGGTCGCTCGTTCGCTATCGCTGCTGCTGAGTTATAGAGCGTGGGACGGAAGGCGTTGCGCTTCGACGACACGTACAGCCTCCAGAGTTATGTGAGGACAGCGCAAACATTGTACTCCGAATTTGTATAACTAGCGATGCTGCGTAAAATACGCATCCCACGTGATGTTGGAGATACGCGCGTATTTATTTTTCTAGTCACTTGATAATGGTGGTCCTCATGCCTTTGTGATTACGTAAACAAACAGGCAAACATTGTACTGTTTGAAATAGCTGCAGACGGAATTTACACGACCTTCAATTTTTTCTGCGAAGCATCTAATTGTAAAAGTAATTGAAACTCGCCCTGATGATGCACGCCGCGACGCTCCATTGATATATTTTTGATGGGATAGTTTTAAGTAAAGAAAGAGCTAGAGACGTTTTCTGTATTTATATTTTCCAGTAAATAGCAGTGTATTGACAGCAAAGGGGGATTCTTTTATAATTTAATTGTTTGCTACCTCATCCCAACAACTAAATAAAACGCAGTGTGACGATCGAGTACTCCTGGCGGCCTTTGTGATACAGCTATTGTTGGGAAGGTTTCAAATGAAGAAACCCCACTGTTTTCGGTAATCAAGGTGCTCCCCTAAAAGCCCATGTGTTAACTGCAGACGGGAAATCCGTAGCGTCTACAAATTCACTATAAATGTGACAAATATATGAAAGTAAAGCAATGATAGAGCCGTCTTGGAGGACCATTGTCATACAGTTCTTTTTTGGGGAAAGGTTTTGTAAAACAAGAGCTGAAGCCGTTTTCTGCTGAGCATTCGTGAAAAGTGTGGCTTTGCTGAAGATGTTCTTGCTTCCTCACAAGAAAAACTCACGGAATTCTCCCAAGCCATGGATAACACTTGAGGTTAGAAGGCGCTTCTCCGCTTACCACGGTGTCTAGGGGAAAACGTCTCGGTAGTCAGAGGAAAGCAAATACAGTTTGGCTCACCCAATTCACCATACAGTGTCATCCCCAACACGACTTTGCGTTCTGTTTTAGGGGAGGAGAGGGTCAGTGCCAAGAAAGTTTCCGCTCGAATCGCCCAATAATCGCCTCCCCGAACGCGTAAAGCACTGTGCAAATCTGCCAGTTTTTGAGCCTTCGGGTCGCAATCGCAGATTGGTCGCGATTAAAATTCAGCCAGTTCTTTGTTTACACTGTACCATCCAATTAACAAGACAGGACATCGTTCCTCGGCACACGATAGACTTGAACGCAATTTACAGCCTAATACCTAGTTTTGTTCTGATATCGTATAGCGTAATACCATCTTTTGAGGCGAAAGACAAAAACGCCCGTGTGTACGAGATTTCGGCGCACGTTAAAGTTCCCCAAGTGGTCAAACTTAATCCGGAGGCCTCCACATGGGCGGGCCTCATCTCCTGCGTTGCCTCGTCGCGTTCAACCCTACAATAAATCATAATACTTTTGTGTTTTCTCATTGTTTGATTCTCCCTTTATATTTCTGTATTTTTATCCAGTGAGGAGGGCACGGCCTTCGAAATGACGATTGCTTGCGGAGCCCGCACCTACAGCTGCACAAGGCGAAGAAAGACCACGACACTGCAATAAGCCTTTGTCGAAGAAACCGCTGGGTATGGTGGCGCTAAGCCTGCTATGTACTTTTAGCGAAATGAGTAAAAAGTATATAACGACTTGCTGTGGTTGTGAATTTATTGGAAATAAGCTGCCCCAACGCCTGCTACGGTGGGAAAAACAGTTTTCTCAGGGAGCAGCAGAAAAAGACAAAAATTGCTGAAATCTTCGCGGAATTCCTTTTGATGTGTTCATTACAAAGAGCAGCTTGCAAAACATTGTAGACAACTGCCTTCGAATGACATAAATTTTCAATACTACATGTCTGATTCAAACTATGTTATTTTTATTGAAAGGAATAGCCCAAATTGGTGCCCTTGGTATGACTTCAGTCGAACTTGCTTCCGATTTCATTCGAACTTGCTTACCGTAAAAAAATACTGGCGAAGCTTTCACCAAGCCCTGCAAGGCTTGACCCTTAGCGAAGCTGCAGGATTTTTCTACGTGAGCACTGAAGGGCACATGACGCATTTGTACTAGTTTGAAATTGTTTGTTCCGTTGTCGCCTTGCACTGTGCTAGTAGTAAATGTCATATGCACCGATATCGTCTTGTTCCTCATGCGAAGCATTACGTGCGTGGTAGCGCTTGACGACAGCTCGGGTGCAGCGGCGGCGCTACGGGCACGACGCATGCGCGTCGTTCCTGGAGCCACGTTGAGGTTCCGTTGAGCAGGTGTTGCGCCAGCTGTGGTGTTGTTGGTTGTTAAGCAGCGCGAGGCGCTCGTCGGTGTTTTCGCAAGTTTTTTAGGGGCGAAGCAGCTTAAGGCCGAGGCTTGTCCGTCCGGCGTCCGTCCGGCGTCCGTGCTCATTGTACAGCACCGTGTAAATCTAAACACCTGTGAACATAAGATTCACAAATGGTTAACAATGACAAAATAAAAGGTTCACAAAAGGTTAGAGCGAAAGAGTGAGAGAACGCTGCGGTGAAAATGCGTATATAAGCGCGTTCCAGAGCACACATTCTCTGCCTACCCTGGATGAAAATGAACGTAAGACGCGGCATGCGGCTCAACGTCTACGCAGACCACAAGCTACCCCGGAGGCGAGACCTCTCGAAGCGGCGGCAAAACGGCCAAAACGCCATGCGGACCCGGAGTTGAGTTCTCGGCAAGCAGTGGCTCAACTGTGACGCCGTCAACAAGCTAGCCCGGAGTATATACTGTACACACGCGTTGTCACTCATTTACATGCGGAAGTGGGCAATGTCACAGGTGATTTACGGTAAGAACGATTCCCAGTGCTTCGCCCACTCGACATGATGCACTTAGTGAAGATGGATGAATTTTGTTTCGGTAAAGCACCTGCACGAGCCGGGGAGGATCAGAAGACGCTGCGAGGAACGCGCTCACAAGCGCTCGACACTTTCTTGTTATTTCTAAGGCTTTCCGCACAACACAGTACGGCCAGCTACAACTGCTCCGATGTCGCCATCTCTGCAGCCACGTAACGTTTGGTGAAGTGTGCGGGCACTCACCCATACTGGCCCCAGCTTCGCACCTCAGCGGCTTCGGCTAATAATTGCGGGTCCTTGAACCGTGTTGGGCAGCCCCAGCTCCGCCGTGACCAGAACTCGACAACGTCCTCCGGCCCGTGTCCCCTGCCCAAGAGGAGCCGACCCAGGGACGACAAGACCAGACGAGATGTGACAAGTCGATGATGCGTGTCCCCCGACCTTTGGTCCGACCTGGTTCCAAGCCCTCACCGGTTCGTCGTTGCCTCGCGGAAATCGCTGCTATTGGGCAAGAGTTCACTAAACGCATCGTCATCGGTGGCGGCAAACAGTTCACTCTCGCGTATTTTATCGCATTGCTCATGTGCATCACCATCCTCACCGTGTCGCAGCTTCGACCGGGAAGGTCGACCTCATCCGGGAGGTGACTTCACAGGATATGTAGGTAGGCAATACCCCACAAAAATATCGCAAAAGACCAGCGACGACGAGGGAGGGGGTGGCGTACCTTGCGCTGGCAATCTCATGGCCGCGACATAAATAATATAGATTCATCGCCTTCTTCGTGGTTCATATCATCTCTGCCTCCACGTAACAACATGATAGGCAAGACTTAAAATGAGCTGCAAATTTAAGCAATCTGTAAGTAGCCATTATTGAATGCACTAGAAAAAGATATAATCTTTTGTTTATCTTGAAATTTTCCGCAGTGTACGTGAAACTGACAGCAAGTTTAATGAAAGGTTCTTCTTTGCCGGATGCGTGTAAAGAAGTGGTAAAGGATAGATAGGATAGCCGTTCACCCCCGCCAGTTGATCACCTGATAGTGTCTCAAATTTCATTCACAATTATCGCATGGCTTTTATTTCCCTAAACTTAGCTCCAGTGCCTTCTGCCTCTTCTGACCCTGTTAGGCAACAAAACTGTTTTGATTATGTATTTTGATAGGCTCGTTTCTTGTTTACTCTTGTATTTGGCTAGGAAGTTAATACAACCATAGTACTCTCAAACCCTCTGTCACTATGACGTCATGCGGGCCAGTAGCCATTGCGGGTGGACCGGCATTGCGCCCTGCGCGGGAAACGAGACGCTACGTATTTTTAACTCCATGTGAGATGAAAAGAGGCATTTAAAATGTTTCCTTTTCTATTCCTTTATGCGGTTTTAAGTGCGAATGCACTTCTTAAGCGAGCCTGAATCGTCCGCCGCCGTAGTCCGCATAGCAACAGCTGCGGGTGCGCGCGCTCCTCGTCTTCCCTAGCAACGGGGGGAGATGGGCGCGCGCTGCCTGGCCGCGTCCCCATGGCTCATTCTTGTTGTTCCTGCTGACATGGCACATACCCACGTGGGGGATTGGCCAGGAATCGGGCGTGAGAAGGGCTAATGCACCCGCTTAAAGGAGTACTGACACGAAATTTCAAAGCTGAGATCCGCTCTAGCAATCAAGTACAACGACAACACAAATAGGTGTCTGTGAATAAATGCATCTTTCTTTCTTTGTAGTTGTGTGTGTGTGTGTGTGATCTCTCTTTCGCGAACATTACCGAACCGCGCAAATTCAACTCGTGCATTCGCACTTTCACATTCTTCCCCTCGGGGAAATGCGGGGAATTTTTTGAATCACGAGTAAAACCGTCGGAGTTGTTTGGACACGTGCGGTAGTGTACGTTTAGACACGTTCAGCAGGGCGTATCCCCAGAAGGTACAAAATTACAGGGGCATTTGTTGTAAATGCACACACACGCGCATTCCCTGCAATGCCTCCAATGTACAAATGGGCGCACATACGCCGCCAAGCGCACACGGCAATGGACGCACAAAGGAAAAACATACCCTCAGTTGACTGCTCTTGCTAAAAAAGTCATTCCACGACTGTCCTCAAATCAGGACCGAAATACAATTTGCTGTATTTAATGAGTAGAAATGCATGTGCATGCGTGCACAAATCTTGAGCTTACGTGCTGCTTACAAAGCGGACCTCCGTCCCAACTGTTTGCCGATGGAGGTGTGTACCGAGCGGGATCTATACAAGCGCGAAAAGGTGAAACTATTTAACTTTCCACCGCCCTGCAATACAGATGGTTATTGCGGTTTCAGAACTTTAACACAGTAATGAAGATTAGTGAATTCAGCAAACGCACGTAGCCACAGCAATTAAACGTCAGATATAATAGGAAAAAAAAAACAGATGTCAGTTCTATGCCCCATTCATTTTAACGAAGTGAAATGTGAGAGATTCGGTATAATACAATGCATTAATATATACAATTATAGCCCGAATGTACACCCACGTGCAGCTAGCGTGCGCCAATGCTCGAAAGAAAAAGTCGCGAGCGTAATCCATGGCAGCGCAACCAGTTCCAAGGACGGCGTGTCCCTGCTCCTCCCATAGTGGAACGCCATCAACGTTGGTCGGGTTTCTACAACTCATGCCTCCATTTTTCTGGTCGGCGGTAAAGACAAGCACGCCAATGGTGTTCATAGAGGCGAAGATGACCATGGCCAAGGCACACTTCAAAAACAGGCCGCAGACAATCTGAAAAGACGAAAAATCGCCCTTGTTAGTTTGTCAAGTGCTAGCTCGGTTTTCGTGCGGAGAACGCACAGTGAAAGCGAAAGTTAACTGAATTTGGATGCAGCGAGACTCTCCTTATATCATTTCGTGTCTCCTTCCCTCTTCCATTGGAACGAACGAATGACAAGATGCTTTCACGGGGAACCACACGAGGCGCTGGCTCAACTTTGGCTGAGCGTGTAGGTTCAGTTCACACGAACGAGCTGTTCATTTTTTAAAGACGATAGTCTTTCTTGGGCTACTTAAGCCCAGAAATTTTGGTCTGTCTGTATGTCTGTATGTCTGTATGTCTGTCCGTCTGTCTGTTTGTGACTCGATTCAGCCACCCGGCCAAAGCAAACCAATGCCTGCGCAATAGTCTTATATAGTCACAGCTAAATCTACCCGTCCATGTCCGGTGTAATGTTCATACTTGTCAACATTGTTGAATAAGAACAAGACATTACGCAAATACGAGACAACAAATCAATGCAGAAGTGATATTTGCAGTGTTCCCTTATGAAAAATCAAACATGCTTGACTTTTGCGAAATTAAATAATTTATCAACTGCAGAAAAAGAATTCACTCCGCCGTCGCCTGCTGTCGCCCGCGCCACTATAGCTTCTGGCGCCATTTTAAGAAATCAACCGGCAACAGTTACGCAAGGTTCCACTAGATAGGTTCCACGTTCTGCTTGCAACGCACGTGGAGTAGGGAAACGCGGTTCTATAAACGCTGAAGTAGGGCGCCTCGATTAACGCGCGTCTTCGCCGTACGGCAGCGTTGGCGTCGAGACACCCGGCCTGGAGCAATGGAACGCTGTAAATTTAAAATGATTTAAGCAAACCTTTGGCGTCTTTACCTTGGGAGGAGCGCGACGCAAGAGGAACAAAATGAGAGGTGAACGGGAAGGCGAAGGGAGGCATTTGCTTGGCAAAAGTCGATAATGACTATTGTCTTTTGTCGACATTTGCAACGAAAGGAGCAGATACGCGGCCAATTTTTGTACCTGGAGTATCGGAGCCCTCGCTCTAAAATGCTGTAGAAACGTAGACTGATACGTGAGACTACGAAGCCAAGAATCTGGCGTCTAACAGCTGCTCGTTTGATGAATGATGCTGCTAAGGTGCGTCTCAGGTGTACGGTAGCGATACTCCTGTGGGGCCTGAGCAGAATCATTTGAAGTTCCCCACTTTTACACTTTAGTTGCCGGAAGTTTTAAGTTACCATAAGTGGCGGATTAAAGGGCGAGAAACTCTTTCTCAAGAAATTTGGGGGCACGGACCAGAAACACACTCGGAAAGGAATCTGGGAAACCACCTAAAATGTCGCCGCTGTAAATAAGACCTTGATAGGCTGATGTGTGTTTGCAAAATGGTTCTAAAGCTAAGCTTTCTACCTCTACCAGCCAACGATTCTCGTGTGGCGTGCGGGACAAGAGAGAGAGAGAGAGAAACACTTTTATTGAGTCCTGTGGTCAGCGGTACGTGGTGGCCGCCGGTTGAAGCCTGGCGGCGACGGTGGCAGCTCTTGTGACCAGGTGTGTTTGCAAGTCCAAGTCCGAGCTGCCCAGCGCACGCTCCCACTGCTCATCACTATTTACATACGGGAAGGGGTCTTGGGGGAATGCCCACATAGAGTGGACAAGTGTTGCGGGGGCGCCACAAAGGAGGCAATTCGGTGAGGAGGAGGCACCACCTCCTGGGTAACCTGGACACGACTGGAGTTACTGGTCGTACAGCAAAGATACGTTAAGGATTGGTTTCCAGGGCGGGACAACAAAATGTCCAGTCCACTTACAGACGTCTGGCCGCTGGAGAAACGCCACCTTTGCGCACTCCTTGTCAGGAATGGGAGTGCATTTCTAAATTGCTGAATACCCATTCGGTTGTGTTTTCACACGTATTACAAAAGACGAATGGGAAAACTGGTTCTGATAACTAACGATTATAAAAGTTCCTTCAGCTTTCTCCCGATTCTCAAACTAGCGAAACTAGCTTAAATCTGTAAAAATGGGAATCACTAAGCTCACATGCCGGATTGTTTCGGTCTCTGCACTTCTGTCACGTGGTGGTGTAGCCCGAGCTAGCACATCAGGATGGCTAGGTTCATGTGTCTCACCCTTCGAAACACGCTCATTTCCTGTTTCTTTCTTCCGGCGCACGACCGGGCTACAGCGGTGGCGTCCGCCGCTCCAGCCCGGCCGTGCCCGACGCTGTTGCTGCGTTCGGAAGGCCGCCCCCGCGAATTACAGGTAACTGCTGCCAAGATCTCTGGTTGCGCTTTTTCTAGAGCCACGTGTACGAATTCAAGTGACGTCGCATGTGAAATTTTGTGGTGGTCGTGCACAGCTTTTCTTTCCAACCATCTTCAAAGCGTGGATGGGTGCCAATTTTTTCTTCAAAATATAAACCGTTTGGGAGTTTCGTACGCCTTCCCATGGCCTACGCCGTTTTTCTTCACTATGCCTGCCCCCTTTACTGACGGGCATCCTAGAGACTAATTCTATGTTTGGAAACGAATTGAAGAAACTGGCAATCCCCTCCGGGATGATAATTTTAAAGGCGCTGCTATAGAATCTGTCTTTGCTACCTATACGTAGCACACGATACATGCGAAAAACGACGGTCCATTCATCGCGCTTCCTCCATTTGTTTTGTAGCACATTATTTTTGTTATGAGGCCTGCGTTCAATTCTTACGTCCGTCTTTACATTTTAAAATCGGTCGCTGCAGACAGCAGCGCCACCACATTGCTTATCGCGTCGTGCTGTGAAATAGCTCCACAATGCGTCATAGGAAAACAGCGCAGGGGCAGGACAGGTTCAGAAGTCGTTAGGTTCGGATGTGTGACAAACTGAAACTTCGCCTAATAAGATTGAGCAGTGCAACTGTCACAGATAGAACGTCGGGTGACCTTTTTCTATGTTTGACCCGATTAAAGCTGTAGACTGGGCTAGTTGGTAATTCATAGTGATCAAATGTAGCCCATCAGAAACACACAGGACGGAAAGAATACACACGGACGAGCGCTCGTCCGTGTGTATTCTTTCTGTCCCGTGTGTTTCTGCTGCGCTACATTTGATCGTTTGACCCAAGGTTTGACCCCTTGACCGACCTTCACCTCCCTCCCGTTCGCTTCGGGCTTTCTCAAGGCGGTAATCGCGGTCGTTAAAATGTCAACGGTCCCCCTCCGCCGGCTTCCAAAACGAACGCAAGGAAATCCTCCTTGGAAAGCTGACATCGCTTTCAACTCTTATGAGGTGACCGACACGTTTGTACGCGTCGTCTCCGGGCCCGCTCGTCGGGTAGACACAAAAACGAGGTGAATAATAAAGAAACCTCCGCGGTTCCTTCTTACGCCCCTCACGCCCAAGTCAGCTCGGCCGTCGTGAAAAGAAACACCATACAGGTGAACAAGCTAACCCCTGCGAAAGATATCTAGTTGACGGGCAGTTTTTATTACTAAGTGAGGGGCCCGAAATTAACACGCTTCCTCTCGAAACTCATAACCCCTAAATCGCTTCGCTTCGCTTCATAATCACCGGATCGCTTCGGATAACGGGCTATCACTTCCAGTTGGGCGCTCAACCTGCAAATTCTGACCATGTCCCTGACCAATTTCCTGACCAATATTTTGTGCTCTTCCTTTCTCAAGAACAATGAGAAGGCCAGTTATAGCCAGCTCCCACCAAGAAGGTCGGCTTCATCAGGTCTCCCGGGAGTAGCTGCCTGCACGTGACCAGGACGTGCTGCACTGAGCACGTTGCCCACACCAGCCAACAGCTCTGTCATCTCCAGTTTTGCTCTAAATAACTGTTCTTTCCTCTTCCTGTTTGTGTGAAAGCTTTTTCGTAGTGAAATTATCTGCCTTTCCTTTCACCCGAGCGTTCCACTTGCTTTGAATGCAAAAATAACCGCACCACCTAAGGTAGGAGATCAAACTGAGGAGCCCAGATGCACAATAAGGAAGGCACGTAATAATTCCCTATAAACACCTGATTCAGGGCGCTGAAGAAGACTCCGCATAACAATGGAAGCTCCAAAAAATCAAATACTCCTCTGTCGAAAAAAAAAAAAACGATGGGAGAACGCGAAGCTGTCCAAATTAAGTTCAACACCAAACGAACCAACCGAGAAGCTATTGGTAGAAACGACAGCGTTAGACTCTGAGCTCTGTCTACCAGCACCCGTTTCATATCTCGCGGTTTACTACACTGTGATTGCGCTCTCCAGTACTTGACTGATACCGGCATTCCTTGGATTTCCCTAGCGCTCAACCATCGGCGTCATTAGACGTGTGGGTGCTTTTTCTGTCTTAATTTGCACGTCCATGCACCCCTCTCCAAACTTAAACTACTTTAACCGTGTTGGAATGGCGAAATCGGATATACGTCAGCTTCATAACGCGACGGACCCAGGTTCGGTTCCGGCCATGGTAAGCATTTGTTGTTGTGCCTTTTCTGATGGCGCATACCCACGTGCAGGATTGGCCACAAAACCAAAAAAAGGGTTCGGTTTTTGTAGGCTAAAACGCCCACCTCATAGCCATACAAAATCAGCCTGTAGAATTGAATTGGGAAACTATTGCCAAATTACATAATAGAGTTAGGGAAGAATCAGTGGTTGATGTCATGTTTGCAGAATAGGCTAAAAACCAATTTTTGTACGGGTTAGCATGACCGGCGGCTGGTCTCTGATATATGCGTGTGAATGGCCGCAATTATTCCTCCCTGGCAAAAGCGCAGGCATGTGGCCCCGAACGAAAGGAGTACAATCATCGACATAGGAAAGCCAATGCATTGAATTGTTACGGCTAGACACCTTTTCCGAATGAAAGAAAAAACGCGGCAGCACAAGAAAAAGTGTCCATTTTTTTTCTTTTTCACCGCAAGCAGCACAAAGGCCGGTGGAGGTGAGACCAGCGCGATACAAATAAAAATTAAGCTTAGGTATTCCACATCTGATGCGTGTTAAGGTTACCTCACACTGGCGGGACTAGCGTCAAAAAATAAGCTACGCTTTCTTTATTTAGTGACGCTAGGCGGGATACGCAAAATCGCGCATTGCAAGTGTGTGCTAGATGGGCATAGTCATCCAAGCATGCGATAGTACGTCCTTGTGTTATCCCCAGCCGTTGGTATCTGCGGAACCTTGCTCAAGCCAAGAGAAATGGGGTATGGCTGAGTTCCACCATAGGGCCATCAAAAGATGAACCGGACAAACAGTCAGCCGTTTCATTGAGCCACCAGCCTCTGTGACCTGGTACCCAAATGAGCTTGATGTCGCGTAAATGGGGAGGCAGAAGGCAATTGACGGTACAAGTTAGTAATGAATTTTTTTATATGTTAGCACGGTACAAGCCGACAGGGAATCAGAAATAATAGCAACATTGAAATATTGTGGAGGTAACCTCTTTAAAGCCATTACTATTGCAGAAAGCTCAACTTGCAAAATAGGAGTAAAATCAGGTAAGTGATAACAAAATGACCAATTTAGTTGTGGGCTGGAACTTTACACACCCGTCCTCTCCGCAGGTTGCGCGGCATCCGTTGCCACTCCCACATGACAGCACAAGTTCCCCAGATGCCCTTCCACCAAACCCGTTATATCCGTGCGGGTAGCAGTTTGGCATTATTGCGGGGTACGTTATCGAGGGATATAGGAGCAGTTACGACTTCAGATACGCTTTACTTTTCTTGAGTTCACCCACGATCATCATCGTCGTCGTCGTGACAGAAAGTTGGCTTTCCTGCAATGCGTTTTTGGGGAGACTGCAGATGACATCAGTTAGAAACTAAACACTTCGCTTTAATAAACAAGGACGGTAGTATTAAGAAGGCGGGATAACCGCAGCACTTCTACTGATTTCCACGCAGACTTTCACTACATCGTCATCTCTCATATGTAACAACTGTTTGGCGCTCTTTGCCCAGTCGGCATTGTGCCAGTAACACCTAACTATCATCAGTTCCACTGATATTAACGCAGCCGTGCTGTAAGAGAACCTGCTGGCCAGCACTGATCTGGACGTCCACAAACATTTGGCCCGGAGATTGAAGGTTCCCTGCTCATCGCAGGCATTCCTGGAATTGAGAACCACTCCCACTGCGCCGGATCAATAAGACTGTTAACACGAAAGTGTTTTATGACCGGGTACACGAAGATCTCACTCACGTCATTTCCGTAACGGAAGTGACATCGCCAGAAAGAGTGTCATTGACGCTGCGGCGCCAGGATTTGAGCCCATGCCCTCTCGAGCCATCTCGTCGCGACGGGAGGTACGGGGCGCTCTACCCAGTCAACTATGAGCAGCGACGTGAGCAGCCCTACAAACCCGCCTTATGTCCTTCTTTATGTCTCACTCAGATGGCGCTGCCGTCTACGAGAGGCGAAGCGAAGTAGCGCATCATGGCGCTAATGAGCGCCTAGAGTTGGCGTCTCGATGCCACTGCCTTCGCGTACGGGAGACTCGCGTGAATTGAGGCACGCTCCGCCGTGTCATTGTTTCCATGACTATTGTGTTTCAAGCTGCTGTTTCTGTGCAGGTAATTTGAGGTTTTGTTGTCCCGGAATAAACCGGTTATTTTTTTTTTGTTTCTTGCGAGCCGGCGTCACTTAGTCTGGCGGTGTCAGGCTCGGGAACCGTTCGCGCATGATGAAGATTCTTTTAACATTCAACATCTCCTGTGAGGGCACCTGTAACTTTCGTGTTTTACCGATTCTTATAAAAGAGGGATCGATCACAATATTTTAGTGCTATTACTACCACTGGAGTATAGTAGTGGGCAATATGGGGCCGTGCCCCGAATGTACGAAAAGACCTCCAATTTTTCGCTTTTAAAGGCGAGTCTTCCCCGGGAACATAAAGCCGAAGTTTTGGTATGTATCTCTGTCTCCCTGACTGTCTCTCTGTCAGTCCCTCCATTCAGCCACCTGGCCAAAAGTAATCTGGAAGGAGTTTTTATAGGCAAAATCTTTCCAAACCGCTAATTCATCAATACGAAACTGATACGCCCAGTGTTCTTTTAATTTAAAATTTACGTTGGCTTGATTTTTGAAACACTGAATTGAAAACTACGCGTTTAAAAAACTTCTCACCAAAACTACAAAAAGCGCTCGCACCGACACTAAACACCGTAACGGCATTCCAAGTGCATGAGTAAGGAAAGGTTGCAGTTTCTGTCGTGAAAGCAGTGAAGGGGCGGACAACTGAGTAAACTTTACCAGCGTTTATCGTGGTAGGAGCGAGACGGGAGAGGAGGAGCGCGAGAGTTGGGCGGGGCATAGAAGCGAGGCCTTTACGTTGCAGGTTCGGCGGAAGACTATCGTACTTCGACGACATTTGAAGCGAAGTCATCAGATACGCGGCCAATTGATCAATTTTGTATACATCATCTAATTTCAGCTTTTTTTACTTCATTGCTTTTCCTCGGGCAATCCGCGAATGCGGTACTTTTCCCCCGGATGTTTTGCCATTGTCAAACTAAACTAAAAGCTTTAACTGCAGCACGTTTTCTTGTTTGTAGCGAAATAAATTCCCACAGATATAACGCGCCTTTTTGCAATGCGGGTATGCTTGTAAAACAAAACAAATAAATAAGCAAGGCGGCCATTGGAGGCTGAGAAGGACGACGACGAGCGAAGCACTCGACGCTGCTCGTTCTACCATTCGCAAGCGCCATTTTTATGGTCCACCGCCATAACCACCACCACCCACCACCACTACCGGAAAAGCTGTAATGGCGATCAACATTCTCGGCGCCCTGACGCTCATCTTCTACTACATCGCCGTCGTCACAGTGGGCGTCTGGTCGGGACGCAAGATGCACATCGAGCACATGAATTCAATACTTCATCGGTACGTCCCTAAGCCACAATTGTAGTCTAGAGCACTGCATGTTCCCGGGCTGAGTAGAGCACAGCGCCGGCGAAGCCGGGCCGCTCGAAATCCGTTATCGGCATGCCCTGGCCGGGCTTAGGCGAGACGCCGTGGGCACGGGCCGGGGTATGGTCTGAATTAATGGTCCCAGCCGTTAATATTTCCGAAGTGAAGGGTAATAGAGAGGGGTAAAATGAATGTTCTGGGTTTGTTTTTATGCGCTCATTAATGTTAGCTGTACGCATGGTTTTAAAAACGTGTTTTCCTGGGTGTGATACTCAGTATACTGTAATTTTAGCGGTTTTTAATGAGCTACATCAAGATTTTATATTTTGGGGTATAACATACCGAAGAAATTATTACATGGAATGCCCAGCGGGGAAGACAACCTGGGGCTCTTCACCTATGTCTAATTACATGTGTATTATAGATGACGCCCTCATCGCATTGCAGCTTACGTGACCAGAAATACACTCACGGGCTAGAGAAACACCACCGCTCAGCAACGACTGGAGGTTAAATATTCACGGCACGGGGCACCTTGAGTAATCATGGTGACGGTACTGGAGACACCACGGATCCCGAGCCCCCAAATATAAGCTGTGACCAACCGTGGCGATGTGCGTTAAGGTGAAGGGTAGAAACCACAAACGGTGGCCATCGGAAGCCAGGTTATGCTCGGGCGGATGGGCTCCCTGTCGGTTTACCAGGCAGGGAACTCATGGACCTCTTCAGCTATCAGGGTAAGGCAGACAACGGAAGTACCCCCGTTCCCTGCTTTTTTTTCCTATGCCATGTGGTAAATCGAAAATCCGCTCCCCCCAAACGTGATCGGACCCTGGAAAGGGGCACACCAAAGCTTCATTCGCACCCTTGCCAACTGAACCCCCAAAGCCAGACAACTAGCCACGTTTTATGATCGTCGAATCTGTGGACGAATCGAAGCCGGTTAGCTCTCAATTTATATTTTTTTGTTGCGAAATTCCTTGAAGTATTATCGGCAAAGCATACGACGCCAAAAAGCTCAGAACTGGTGGAGTGCTTGTTGAAGTAGAAACTCAGCAGCCATCAACAATCCTCCTAAAATAAACCCGCATAGCAGATCTGGAGATGAGGTTCACACCCCACCGCAGCCTCAACAGCTCTCAGGGTGTGATCTCTGATGCAGATCTGGTTCACGAAACCGGTGCCGACCTTTTGGGAGGCTTTAGGGATCATCACGGCTGTGAAGCGCATATTCATACGCCGCGATGGCAAACCGACAGCAAATAAATACATTATACTGAATTTCGACCGATCTACCGTTACAGAATCCATAAATGCTGGCTTTATCCATTGTTCTGTCCGCCCGTACATCCAGAACCCGCGGCGCTGCTTCAAGTGCCAACGGTTCGGGCAAGGCACAAACTCTTGCCGTGGCCGACGTACGTGCGCTAAGTGCGGCCAGCATCACCATGCTTCTGAAAACCGTGATTCCGAAACCTTCACCTGTGCCAACTTCCAGGGAGCCCATGCAGCCTACGCGCAAAAATGGGAGAAGTTTAAGGTGGAGAAGCAGATAATCAATGTTACGATACATGAAATTGTCATCTTCCAAGAGGCGCGGAAGAGGTTCGCCTCGTTCCCTCTTCGGAAGTACGCCGACCATCTCGACGGGGGGTAGGGGGGGAAGGGGGGGGGGGCGTAGCGACGTCTAGTTTCGGTAGGGAACCAGTACCGCGAGTCGGACATGGTCCCACTTATGCTCACACACCCCGGGTTGGCTCAAGCAGCCCAACCCGTCACCACAACACGTGACCAGAAGCGGCTGTGGTGGCAACCACGTCAGTTGGCGATGCCGCTGTATCAACTGTTCTCTTTCCACCGGGCTGAAGCACACCCGAGGGCCCGGAGGAGATGGAGACGGAGGAACCCGCGGAAGTTACCACCCCCGCCGCACCACATGTGCCCGGGGCGCTCCTGACGCCCTCGGTGGTCGCGGATCGAGCGAAGGCCACCGTAAAGGGTGCGAAGTCCGGTGGGATCGGTCCGCCAACTACCGCCCCCCCCCCCCCCCAACCCCCTAATCTGATGATGAGATGGACATCGCACCTTTCCTGCCTGCGTGGCAGCGAACGGAACGGCCCGCGGCGTTCACGTCAGTAGAGAAGGTAAAAAAAAAAAAAAACCCTTCCAAGAGTTCAAGCCCGAAACACCTTACATACATAGTCACACTCCAGTAGCTCTGAACACTCAATAAAGGGAAGAGAAGATATTGTTCAATGGAACTGCAGAGGCTTTCTGAATAATCTTGACGATGCGTACGAGATCCCGCATGCTAATCAGCCAAGCGTCATGTGTGTCCAAGAAACTCCCTGAAACTGCACTCACACACATTTCTTTGACAGGAATGTCACACATGACATGAATGGCTGCACACACACTCTTTGGGCGGTGTGGCAATAAACGCCCGGAAATCCTTAGCATTCAACCCTATCACTCTGATGACTATCCTTTTGGCTCTACCAATTCGTACAATAATATTTAATAAATTGATAACGGTATGCTCCAATTGCATACCTCCTGATCTTGCACTTTCGAGCTCTGACTTCGAGGCGCTGGGTGAAAAGCCACACATCCTCACAGGTGACCTGAATTCGCGCAATTTTTTGGGGGGCTTTTCTCGCACGGACACCCGAGGTCACCTGATAGAGAAGCTTTTAACGTCCTTTGGAGCATGCCTTTGCAACAAGTAGCAGCCTACATACCATAACATAACAAACGCTGGCTGGGATCGCTGGCAACGAGTTGGCACACGAGAGAGCCGCTGCTGCTGCAGTCAGCAACACTATAGACATAACGGTACCATATACAGACCTCAAGCCACACATAAGACAACACTTGCATAGAACATGGCAAGCACACTAAACTGAACTGACAGACAACAAACTAGATGTAATAAAGCCACACATGGGACCGTACACAGCTGACTCACACAACAGACACACGGAAGTCGCCTTATCTAGGTTACGGATAGGGCACACCCATGAAACGCACTCGTATCGGCTCACGGGATCTTGAAGACCCTGTGCAGCAGCTGCGGACCGGCCCTATCCGTAGTTCACATACTCATTCAATGCAAGTCACTCGACACAACATGGAACAAACACTTTCCGCAACTCTACACACAACGCATTCCATTCCACCCATCATTGTTTTTGGGTGACGATGCTATGATTTCCGGTTAAACGCTTTCGCTACCGCGCCTATCAAAATCGTTCAATTTGATCGATAATTTTGGGAGCGCCTTTTCATAGCGTTCCAGGCGTTTCTCTAACACGCAAAGCTGTTCGGCGTTAGATTAGAAAATGGCCTTTCAAAATCAGTTTTGTTTTCATTTTTGCAACGGAAACGTGATTTTTGACACGCTTTTGAATCACCTGGGTGTGGAAAAGGGGCGTGGTCATCGCGCGTCACGGCTACCAACGAAGAGTGCGTGCAACTCGTAAATACTCTGCATCAGCGCTTGTTTTTTGCTATCAGAGGGTGAATGGGGAACTAGCAAACGATTCGCGATCGTCAGGTTCGCGCACTGACAGTATTAATCCAAGAAATCGGCTGAAAATGTCAAGCAGTACCTAGTTGCAAAGCTACTTTATGATTTTAGGCAGTTTTATTGCCTTTGCGCACGTTGTTCTAAGTACTGTGGTAGTTCTACTTACCCCAGGACCATTCGCAAACAGTTTACAACAGTTTCGGTTTCGTTTCTGCATCGCAAAATTCATATTCAGCGCTACTACACAGTTACCCAACTTCAAGGCTACCTGCCATGGCGCAGGAAGCGTCCGCGACTGATCCTCGAACAAAGCACGGCGCTCCTGATTTCCCCCTACCCTAACCCGATTTCTGCGATAAGAACTTCAGGGGCGGTATTCTCGTAACTGTCCCTTTTGAAAACGTCCCTTTTGCGTCCCTTTCATCGTGACGTAACTTCCGGTTAGAGGTGGACGTTGGCAGCATGGAGGAAGGTTGGCAGTAGGTTTGCCGCGCTTGCGTTACGTCACTTCCGGTTGTTGGCTTTTAGCCAATCAGGACTCGCCAAAAGGGACACTTTTGAAAGGGACGCAAAAGGGACAAAACTCGAGAATACCGCCCCAGATGCAAGTCAAAAGGTCACACCCAGTCGCCAGATATCTGTTCCGCGCAGGACAGCGCTTCAAACCAGCCTTACACTGCCAGCTGTTCGCCTTCCAGTTTCGTTTCCATGCGAGGGTGTATCCGAGTGTCTAATACACTGATCTCCACCAGAGTTGTCTAATGTTGCTGCTTAGTTGAACTGTCTATTCGGACGGAGGCTCTGATAAATTTTTGTACTGTTTCATTTGAAAAATGTTAGGTGGCGCTGCAATTGAGGAGGCTCGTTGTGCTGATCTTTTTTAGCGCCCAACTGATACTCGGCCAAAGATAGCAGGGCACGATTCTAGCTCATCGTACCTCATTTATGCGAGCAAGGCTACAATTGCGAGTAAGAGGATGATAATAAAGCTCAGCTTTATGTTTTGAGAGATAACTGATCGTGAACGACAAGCATCAGCCACGGCGTTCCGTTTTCAACTTCATGCATGTTTTTTTCCGCATCGCGTGCTTGTCCCAAATATTGTGCTCGCTGTAAATGCAAAGTCAGCCATTGAGAAGATGTTTTTACGTTATGTGAGGGCGAATTGGTGCCTCTGACGATGACAAACCGCCAGATTTATTCCAGGAAACCACCCGAAATTGCACATTTTGAATTAGAGGTTGGGCTTCACCGCATGACACGAGCACCGTGCATGCTAACATTTTTTTTTTTATATCTGACAAACTGTTCCCCGCAAATCGACTTTTTTTCTAGCGCCTGTTTTTGAAATGTTTTCCTACAAAATGTATATTTTAATTTTTTTTACTACCGGTGGTTTAATATACACCACTCCTTTTTTATCATGTTTCGACAACTTGACAAAAATTTTGCTTTTGATATTTTTTTACAACTATGATATATAAAAACCTTTAAAAACTGGTATTATTGGAAATCCCTTTAAAAAACAGCATTTTGTGCTCCTGCAATTAGTGCCTAACCAATTTTTTAGCAGGAAAAAAAAATGTTTTCTTGGACCCCTAAGATTAGTCAATTTTCCGGCGGTAGCGAAAGAGTTAAAGGTGTTTTTAAGTATTTGTCAGATGATAAATTTTTAAACCTCATTTCCTACCATGCATAATCAACACTGCCCCTATATACCAGCCACCATCATTGCCTTCAACTGATCTTTAGTTCTTATTGAGCGATTTTAATGTTTTATACTTCACTCCTTATACACAACCACTGATTTGGCACTGTATGCCTCAGTTGGCTTAGCGCCATAAAAAATCCAACCATCACCATCAGGTCAAATACTTAAATCACGTGTACACTCGTCGATTCAAACGCGGAGCATAAAATTTCAGCAATACCAATTTGTGTCTGCAACAACCACCTGAACTTGCCAAGAATCCGGTCATCAAACGTGATGGTGTGTATTGCGTAAGAGTACCAGCTATTATTACGCCGATGTGACGTGAACTTCGGATGGTAGGTAAAGTACGCGCAGTTCTTAACCCTAATTTGTTGCATTCCAGTTCATGACGTGCTTGTACAGACTAGATGCTCCGTCTGATTGCCACTACGAAAACACTCAAAGACGATCAAAATATTCTCATCGGCATCTAAGCCCGGGCCTGGCCCGGACTTAGACTTATGGACGCCCGGATCCGGGCCGGGTTCGGGCTAGGTGTTACGTGCCCGGTTCATATTCCCAAACCATATCCCGTAGGTGCCCAGGCCGACCACACCCCCTTCACGTCACTTTCTCTTTGTGCGCGACTTCATGCTACGTGGATTTTTTTTTTTTTCTCGTTTTAAGCGGCGGCCGATGGTTTCGCTCCGTGCGCGAGGCTGGGGCTGCGGCGCTGGAGAGCTCTTGCACATTTAGTAGAAGTCAAATGCCCAACCACATGCAGCGAACTTTCGGCGTTTTCTCGCGTGGCGACGCGAGCTGACGCGCGAGCAACGCCGATGTGTACGCTCGCCAGATATCGGAGTCGACGCAGCGCGAGAAAGCAGCAGAAAGCGGGCAGCAGCGGTCGGGTTTCACGTCCTTCTCGTGCTTTGGGGTCATTCCTTTCAGCAGAATAGAATCAATTTTTTTTTAACTTGCGGATGTCGGCTGCCTTGAGACAAACTGCAAGCTATTTCTGTTCGATAGCGCTCATTCATTTGTGGTTTGTTTGGTTTTCTTTGGGGAGATCGGGTACTTGTGATAGCTCGTTTTGAGTTAAATAAGGGAGCTCTGGCTACGTCGCTTGTAGTATTAGCATGATGGGTCTTGGCTGCAAGATTGGTGCGTGACGACCAAGCCTTATCAACGCCAGAATGCTATAGCGGCGCATGCCATTATATTCCTTGCTACCGTGGCTTGCGTAGGGGAGCCCGAGGTTTTGCGATAGCTTTTCTTGACTCAAATAAGGGGGCTGTAGTTACATCGCTTGTAGTAATAGCATAACTGCCCTAGGATCCAAGATGGGTATGTAAGAAACAAGCGTTACCACGGCTCAAATTTCTCAAGGACGGCCAAAGCAAATTACTCGACAATATTCGTTGGCAGCCTCTGTTAGGGTACCAAATTCTTGGCACCCGCGTCGCCTCCTGGCGTGGTCGAGCGGTTGCACGCTTGTGGGCTGGCGTTTTGTTTTGAAAGTCCATTGTTCAAATCTTTGCAAAAGCTCGTTTTTTTTTTTTTTGCAATGAGGGTTTCACCGGCTTCTCTGATTTTTTTTTTTTTCAAGGCAAACAAAGGGCGCCAGAGTGCCTTGCCGTTTAACCTACAAGTGACGTCCGACGGCAACCTCAGTATCAAGGCAGCCCCGAAATTTGCTTTGCAACACTTTGAATTCATGAAGCTGCAGTCGGTACATAACATCAAGGTTAAATTAAGTAGCAGGTAAAGTTGTGCTAAGTGCTTTTTCGTTCATCATCGTATCTTATTTTGTTCAGATTTGACGGTAATGACGCAATTGTAAAAACGGATCAACACGCTCGCTGATGTTAACAGCAGATGAGCGACCGACGTACGCGTATGCTTTCGACTGATTGGGAGCAAACGTTCTGCGCTTCGGTATGGAATCCAAAAGACCACCCTAGATCAAAAAAACATTTTGTCTTCACTGTAATGATCGAGTGTTCGCTTTCAGGAACGTAAACAATGACCACATGTACGTGAAAAAGCATCCGCCTTCGCGCGCACTTAGAGCACCGCGCCCAGCGCTAGCTTAACTAGGAACAGGATGGAAGACAAGCGTCTGCAGGCTCGCTAGAGGGGGCGGAGAGTGAGAAGCGAGAACCGGTATGCAAAGGTATACTTTGTGCTTCAGCTTCCCTGCGCGTACGTCATGCTCGCGCACGGAGCGAAACCATCGACCGCCGCGAAGCAGCGCGACCACAAAAGAACAAAACAAATTTTTGTATGCTTTAATGGGAGTGCTTTCCGGAACGTATAGGTACGAAAAGGTCAAAGTCCTAACTACATGGACGCGAAATCACGCGTTGCGCGAGCGTTGGCGTCGTTCGGCGGCAACGCGCAGACACGGGCACTTTCAATCGCGATTGAAGTGAATCGCGATCCAGTTTTCGAATGCGCTCGACGCAGTGCCGCAGCTACACGGCACGTTTCAATCGCGATCGAGAAGTTGCACCGGTTGCATTCGTGTACGCCAGATGGCGCTAACAATGTACTTGCGGCCGGCGTCTGGTAACTACGCGCGGCCGTAGGAATACTTAACTATGTAAATGTTACCGTCCGCTCATTTGGGTGAAGTTATTTGACCCAATTTGTGGCGTTGGTTGAAGTTGCCACCTTCTGTGCCATTACTGAGCGGGACGAGAGTATCGCCGATTTCGTTCGATCGCACTTGGAAGCCTCGATCGCGCTTGAGAAACCAGGATTGAGTTCGAGCGGGATCGAGCTCGATCGCGATTAAAACTGCCGTGTCACCGGGGCATGAGACCGGCGAAGTCACGCTATAGTGTAATAGTATAGTCACGCGCTAGCCGCCGCGTCAGTGCGCTGTTGGACACGTTTGTATTAAACATGCCATTAGTTGAAGTCATTCCTGAGAAGTTATTGTCGATTGTTGAACTGGGGGGGGCAAATGTTGACATCCAGCGAGATGTATTTCAAGTAATTACCGTCAAATCTGAACAAATTAAGATAGGATGATGACCGAAGACGCACTTAGCACAACTTTACTTGCTACTTGATTTAACCTTGATGTTGTGTACCGACTGCAGCTTCATGAATTCAAAGTGTGAGCAAAGCAAATTTCGGGGCTGCCTTGATACTGAGGTTGCCGTCGGACGTCACTTGTAGGTTAAACGGCAAGGCACTCTGGCGCCCTTTGTTTGCCTTGAAAAAAAAAAAAAGAAAATCAGAGAAGCCGGTGAAACCCTCATTGCAAAAAAAAAAAAAAAACGAGCTTTTGCAAAGATTTGAACAATGGACTTTCAAAACAAAACGCCAGCCCACAAGCGTGCAACCGCTCGACCACGCCAGGAGGCGACGCGGGTGCCAAGAATTTGGTACCCTAACAGAGGCTGCCAACGAATATTGTCGAGTAATTTGCTTTGGCCGTCCTTGAGAAATTTGAGCCGTGGTAACGCTTGTTTCTTACATACCCATCTTGGATCCTAGGGCAGTTATGCTATTACTACAAGCGATGTAACTACAGCCCCCTTATTTGAGTCAAGAAAAGCTATCGCAAAACCTCGGGCTACCCTACGCAAGCCACGGTAGCAAGGAATATAATGGCATGCGCCGCTATAGCATTCTGGCGTTGATAAGGCTTGGTCGTCACGCACCAATCTTGCAGCCAAGACCCATCATGCTAATACTACAAGCGACGTAGCCAGAGCTCCCTTATTTAACTCAAAAAGAGCTATCACAAGTACCCGATCCCCCCAAAGAAAACCAAACAAACCACAAATGAATGAGCGCTATCGAACAGAAATAGCTTGCAGTTTGTCTCAAGGCAGCCGACAACCGCAAGTTAAAAAGAAATTGATTCTCTTCTGCTGAAAGGAATGACCCCAAAGCACGAGAAGGACGTGAAACCCGACCGCTGCTGCCCGCTTTCTGCTGCTTTCTCGCGCTGCGTCGACTCCGATATCTGGCGAGCGTACACATCGGCGTTGCTCGCGCGTCAGCTCGCGTCGCCACGCGAGAAAACGCCGAAAGTTCGCTGCATGTGGTTGGGCCTTTAACTTGTACTTAATGTGCGCCAGCCTCGCGCACGGAGCGAAACCATCGGCCGCCGCCCAAAACGAGAGAAAAAAAAAAAAAAACGCAGGTCGCATGAAGTCGCGCACGAAGAGGAAATGACGTCACGCTGTGACGTCGCTGTTTGAAGGTGGTGTGGTCGGCCTGGGCCCCTATGGGATATGGTTTGGGAATACGCGCCCGGGTCGGATCGGGCTTCCCAAAGCGTGTTCGGGCTGTGCGCGGGCCTTAAAAAGAGTCCCGTGCAGTGGTCTCGTTGAGAACATCTTGTCCATTTCTGTAGTCTCACCCCTTACTCGGGCTGACACTTTGTTTTGAGGAGCATCGACGCACCAACAAGCACGTCACATTCGTTAGACGAGTTCTAGCAAAACAGCACCGTCTTCGACGAACGGTCAACCTTTGTACATAGTGGGTGTAGTAATGCTGGACTCAGTCGGAGGCGACGCAACTCCCACGTTACGCCAGTTCTCATTTGACATAGGTAAAGCCTATTCTTCCGGAAGCCGATAGGAACACCACACATTTATCTCAGGCCAGTTGCCCGTGATTGGATAAAACACGCTAAAGCACGCTAGGACTAATACTTCCGCCGGCTGAATAGACACTGCCTTTGATATAGTGCCAGATCCCGGCCTCAGTGGCTGTTTTGCTGACGAACGCGAAAAACGAAAGCGGCTGTGTGATGAGATTGTAGCCGCATATTAGAGATTCCTGAGGTGGTATAAGTAATCCCGGAGGCCTCCACTGCTACGCGCCTTATAGCCCAGGTGCGGCGTCGACGAGAAGAGCCCCTTCGTCCTCCTCATCCAAATATTCTGGCAATGGGACGTCAGTAGATCCGCTGCCTGCGGTCTGAGTTGCTTTGAAAGTTAAATGTGATAGTTTTATTTTTAATGTGCTAGGCTCAGTGGCAACGACAACGCTCAGAGATGTGAAAGGAGTCAAGATGGTCGCTGCTAGGGGATAACATAATTTCTCTGCAGTGAAGTTAAGGAAAAAATGAAGAGCCAGAAATGAATATTAAGGGGGATTGGATTTTACAAAACGCTTTATAAAAGCCTGTGGACCACTAGGGGGACAAAGTGGATACCAATAAACGGGTCTAGAAGAAGGGGAAGCCGAATTACTCGACTGAGGGACCAAATAAAGAATTTCGGAGGCAAAGAATGGACTCGAGCGGCGCAGGAAAGGAGCGCTGGGAGGTTTCAGGGAGAGGCCTCCATCCTGCAGTGGACCTAGTGGGCTGTTGATGATGATGATGATGATTAAACTTAAATTTCTTGACCTTCCAGGCAAATAGGTCTAAAATCAAAATGTTATAGACGGTATTGTGTTGTGTTCTTCTTTCGCTTTCCTTTTCCCATCTTGATTCTCTCCGAGAAATAAGCAAAGAGACAGAAAGTACATATCTAAAAATTTTCTTCTCCTAAAGATGTTACGTGGCGACAGGACAACAGAAACGAACCATGGTTGCGGGTGAAGCGATCCACTTGCAATATGTCAGCCATCACAGTACTGAGCCAAGCCAGTCCCCACACACTCTCCATCTCCTCCTTATCGTGTCAGGGCCCAATGCGCCTGTAAAAGCGTATGTGCGTGAAAATTATGCTACAACCGTATTTACCAAATATAAGGGCACTCGTGGGGACACTTAGTTCAAGGGAGGCCTGCTGGGGTGGCATTTCTGAATAGCGGGCTCATCTCTTCCTCCCCGCATTCTCGTGCGACCAGGCGGACGACCAAGGACACCGACACCAACGCCTACCTGCTGCGTCTGTTCCTCGCCAGCAGGCGCGTGCCGCTATCGTTGAGCTTCGCTTCAATGACGGGTAAGCTTCCTACTGCGGTGATAACGGCGCTGCGCACGCGGCAGCATAAATGGTGCGCGGAAACAACAGTCGGGTCTCGCCGAAGACAGTCTATAGGCTAGCGCATTGCCGCATCATAAAGACGTCAGGCATAGATGTCGCACAGTTTTTATTCGGCTATAACTCTTGACATGTCATAGTAATTTTGAATGGTAATAAACAGATTAATGGGTGTGCGTGCGTGTGTGCGTGCGTGCGCATGTGCGTGCGTGGGCGTGTGCGTTTGTGTGGGCTTGCGCCATTGCTAAAGCGTTTGTTGTGTTTCAATTTCGCCTTCCTGTTGTGGACACAGTCAACTTTAAGAATAAATATCGGTTCTGAAATGATAGCGTGTTGCTTACGTGTGCGCGCGCACGTGTGCGTTAATCACGTCTGTCACGCAATGGTGTTAAAATTTTAAAGACGATAGTCTTTCTTGGGCTACTTAAACCCAGAAATTTTGGTCTGTCTGTATGTCTGTCCGTCTGTCTGTCTGTGACTCGATTCAGCCACCCGGCCAAAGCAAAACAATGCCTGCGCAATAGTCTTATATAGTCACAGCTAAATCTACCCGTCTTGGTCCGGTGTAATGTTCAGACTTGTCAACATTGTTGAAGAAGAACAAGATATTACGCAAATATGAGACAACAAATCAATACAGAAGTGATATTTGCAGTGTTCCTTTATAAAAATTCAAACATGCTTGACATTTGCGAAATTAAATACTTCATCAACTGCAGAAAAAGAATTCACTCCGCCGTCGCCTGCTGTCGCCAGCGCCACTATAGCTTCTGGCGCCATTTTAAGAAATCAACCGGCAACAGTTACGCAAGGTTCCACTAGATAGTTTCCACGTTCTGCTTGCAACGCACGTGGAGTAGGGAAACGCGGTTCTATAAACGTTGAAGTAGGGTGCCTCGATTAACGCGCGTCTTCGCCGTACGGCAGCGTTCGCATCGACACACCCGGTTTGGAGCAGTGGAACGCGGGAAATTTAAAATGATTTAAGCAAACCTTTGGTGTCTTTACCTTGGGAGGAGCGCGATGCAAGAGGAACAACATGAGAGGTGAGCGGTAAAGCGAAGGGAGGCATTTACTTGGCAAAAGTCGATAAATACTATCGTCTTTTGACGACATTTGCAACGAAAGAAGCAGATACGCGGCCAATTTTTTGAAGGGTGAGATAGCATGAAAACCCATTTGCGCGGGCGGGAACGGTACATATTCTTCTCTGAACACTTTTTAAGCAGTGCGATATGTGCAAGAATTTCCTATTACCCTTGCTAAACATTGATGAAAATGTTTGATTACTTGGGATAACTGCAGAATGCAACCCTCCCCCCTCGCCGCCCCCCCCCCCAAAAAAAAAGAAGACTTCAACAATTTCTCGTGGGTGTGTCTTAATCACTACCCAAAGATTGTAAGTTACGTCCCAGTACATGCGAGGCTTGCGGTTCAAGTCCCTCGAGTGCAGCAGTGAACGTAGAATTTACGTTGTAATGCGCAAGGCACCCTGCAAGCACCGGCGGATTCTTACGACTTCTTGGTGCAGCTCTACAAGATATCAGTTTGCTCGGGGAACATGAAAGTGTCTTTGTCACGGCCAGGGTCTTCTCCCAGTAAATTTTTTCCTCACCAGAACTCGTTTTCGTCTGTTATTCCGTTCTCTAGTAGCTCAAGCAACTTAAATAAACCATAGCTTGTATCTATGATCATAGCCCCGCAATAACCTTGTGCATAAAGCATCTTGCCCTCTGGGATGTGTTGATGCTTTTTGGCGTGGAGGATACGTAGCAAAGAGAACTCATGTCCATAAGATCCACCAAGCATTCTTAAAGGAACCATGCGCACAAAACACAAGTTTGGTTCATTCGAAAGATTGCCTCGTTAGAACCATACCGTCCCCAATTTTATGGTAAACTTTGTTCAAATAAGCTTCATAATTAGGAAAAAAGTGAATGGCCATGCGACCCACCATCTCCTTTCCCGCAGCAGTACCTATGATGTCGTATGTGACAGCTCTGCGATTGACTGAGGCCGGCAGAAGCAAATGCAAACTACGAGCGCTTATAAGCTTTCCGAGCGAGGTATTTGCGCTTACATTTAGGGAACATTCTTTATGTAGCCGTAAGAATGGTGCAGTAAACCGTGGAAGTTACGGAAGTACGCACGAACATACAAGTTCCGATGCGTACTGCTGTTGGTATGCGAACACTATGCTGTGTTTTTAGCTGCGCAGTACTGCGGCGCTTTGGGGTTGTCTCAGACGACACTGGCCGGTTAGCTAAGAGTTGGTGTGTTACGTGACCATATTTGTCGAGCGACCATGATGTTTCACGAAACAACACACCTAACCAGCCAGGTAGAAAATACGGTAAAAAACAAAAGCAGAAAAAGGCCCGCTGCGGTATGGTCGCGCCATCTAGATGGACTAACTGTAAACAAGTCTCCCCAGCGCGTGACATATCATTACAGACTTCACGAAAACGCTGATTTGGCGGGAGGATCAACATTTTAACTTGAAATAATTAATTTGTCAGTGGACAAAGCATCGTTTGCTTCCGCATGAGTGCTGGGGGCACCACAAAGCACAATCATTCGAATAAAACAAACTTGCATTTTTCTGCATGCACCGTTTAAGTAGTGAGTGAGCTGTAGCTTGTAGAACAGCCTGTATCCCGTAGTGTTTTAAAGCTGTGGAGGAGAGTGTAACGTTAATTTTACGATGCTCTTTGGGGGTAAAAGGTACGTAGTGGAGAGTCCAT